>NW_027077725.1:1200000-1570824 GCF_963924675.1 Phocoena phocoena
ATCTTTGACAGTGATGCACATGGACAAAAAGTGCGTATACATTTTTCCTGAATATATTCAGGAAAAAACGCATATGAACATTTTGGCCAACCAAGCACTCCAGCAATGGAAATCCACACTACAATGAAGTCACATTTCCCATTCGTCAAAAAGGCCATCTGAATAAAGTGTAAAAACCAGAAACACAGGACAGGCCATGGAGAACAGGGAGCCGTGTTATGCTGATGGGCGGGATGTAAATTGCCAACAGACACTCTGGAGATGTTCATGGTGTATCCTGAAACATCTAAAAAACAAAGCTACAGAGCCTAGGGCACTTCCACTTTTGGCCCTATAGCTTAGGAAAATTAAAATCAACAAGACACAGCCAACACAAAATTTAGGGCTGCTGTGTTTACAAGAACCTCGAGTCCAGTACAAATTAAATATCCCAGAAAGAAAAAAATGGATAAAGAAGTTGTGCTACTTACGTACAACGGAATATCACTCAGCAGTGAAATCAATGTCATCAGGCCTGTAGCAGCAAATTGAGTGGATTTAATTATGATGATTCTAAGAGAAATATATCACACAAAGAAAGATAATTATCATAAGATATCACTAATAGAGGGAGTGTAAACTTGGCTACACATAAACTGAATTACAAAACCGAACAGAGTCTCACATTTAGATAAAAACCTTATGCTTGCTTAAGGGGAAAGTTGAGTTGGGCTGCTGTATAAAAACAGATTGAAATTAGCACACATACCATTCCATAAGCCAAATACGTAATAAACAAGACCTACTCTTTGCTCAACGAAATAGACTCATCCATGGTGTATCACCTCACACCTATTAGAATGGGCATCATCAGAAAATCTACAAACAACAAATGCTGGAAACGGTGTGGAGATAAGGAATCCTCTTCCACTATTGTTGGGAACGTAAATTGATACAGTCACTGTGGAGAACATTATGGAGTTTCTTATAAAACTAAGAATAGAATTACCATATGATACAGCAATCCCTCTACTGGGCATATACCCAGACAAAACCATAAATCAAAAAGAGACATTCACCACAATGTTCATTGCATCACTATTTACACTATCCAGGAAATGGAAGCAACCTAAATGCCCACAGACAGACGAATGCATAAAGATGTGGTACATATATAAAATGGAATATTACTAAGCCATAAAAAGGAATGAAATTGGGACATTTGTAGAGACGTTGATGGATCTAGAGACTGTCATACAGAGTGAAGTAAGTCAGAAAGAGAAAAACAAATCTTGTATATTAATGCATATATGTGGAACCTAGAAAAATTGTACAGATGAACCGTTTTGCAAGGCAGAAATAGAGCAATACATGTATACAACAAACGTATGGACAACAAGGGGGGAAAGCTGTTGGGGATGGTGGTGGGAGGAGTTGAGATATTGGGATTGGTATGTATACATTTATATGTATAAAGTAGATAACCAAAAACAACCTGCTGTATAAAAATATAAAATTAAATTCAAAATAAAAAAATAAAATTAAAAAAAGTAAAACAGAAAAATATTCTTCCCTTCACATACATGTATTTATATGAATAAATTATTTCCATGCTTATATCTGTAAATACACAAAAGAGGAATAAAATCTACCTTGAACCAAAAACGAAAAAAAGATAAAAAAGAACAGAACCCACCAGTTACACAGAGGAAAACCGTTTCAGGGCACTTGCTCCAATTGCAAACAATTCTGAAGTTGGTCAGTGGTGGGGAATCATCTCCCATTCAGCCAGCATGCTCCTCGCAACAAGCGTCCTCACTGCAAAGCTGGTGGACCGTGCCGAGGTATCTGTGAGTAAACGTGGGCCGAGCCCCAGGCCAGCTGCTGCTGAAATGTTCCCACCCTTCCAAGGCTAAACACCTGAATATGTACAAGGACTTGAAAACCTAGAGGAAGGGCCATGGAGCCACATGAGGGACAGCATGCCAGCCGACTTGGTGCCTGCAGGCCAGCCAGGATGGTCCTGGCCCTGGGTGCTCTTCTGGAAGCTCTCCATTTCCCTGCCTGAGATACCCCTGCTGTCCCGGCCCCCACTGCTTTCTTCCTTCCTCACCTGTGCCCAGGGAGAAATTCCAGCGGCAGGTGTGGGTGACACATCCTCTTCTTTAGCAGGTAGCATCTTGGCAACTGCTGCAGAAAGTCCAGCAGAGCCCCACTCACACTGGGACACCCACAAAGCCGTGGCCTCTCACTCCCTCCCACCAGCCCAGCCCCGAGACTGCTGACAGGGCAGAGAAAATGGCGTCAGGCACAGCTGCAGGGGCTCTTGCTGCCTGGAGCGGTGTTTATATTGATCTCAACCCAGGCACACCTGGGGAGGGCTGGCCGGCACGGTCAGGCTTCCCAAGCCAGCCAATAATCACCCCTCAGGGGCTCACAGTTGCTGAAAATGGAACTTGCTGAATTGGCCAGGTCCAAGGAACAGGTGTGGGCTCCTGAGAGTCAGGATAGACAAGGGGCTGCAGCTCTGGCTTGTTTTCTAATTATATTATCTGGCCCATGAGTGGGAGACAACTTCAAGAAAACCCTCTCCTAATGAGAGGAACCCAGGAGTCAGGGAGAGGAGGGGTGGGTGGTGGTTGGAGACAGAGGCCTGGTGCCCCGGGTGCAGTGGAAGTCTCTGGAAGACCAGTTGGAGGAGGCCGCACAGAGTGATGCCCAGGGTCACAGACCTGTCAGAGCTGCTGTTTGTTAGTTCAAGTCCTGCTCTGAGGTGCTCTGTGTCAGATCTGAGCGACAGGTGAGCTGGGAGTGCTCTGCAATGAGGGCTATGTGCACGGTTCCTGTGTGCCCAGCCCTGCCAAGGTACCTGCAAGGGTAGCTCTGTATCCTGGGAGGGGCCTGACCACGGGAGCCCCATGGACTGCAGAGGACCTGCCCAGGGAATCCCATATCCTGGGAGGGGCCTGAACACGAGAGCCCCGTGGGCTGGGGTGGGGGTAGGGTACCTGCCCAGGTGAGCTCCATATCCTGGGATTGGCCTGACCTCGAGAGCCCCATGGGCTGCTGGAGTCCTGGTAAAGGATGTCAGGACAGTCAGTGAAGCCACTGAGGATATACCTCCAGTAGTTCCTAAATCCTACACCCTGCTGGTCATTCTACCAACCACCAGGACTTGGTATTCTGTATTAGTCTTCACTGATGCCTTCTTTTGTATTCCATTAGTCCCAGAGTCACAAGAAATTTTGGCTTGTGAGTGACAGGACTCAACATACAACTAAAACAATACTTCCAGGCTGTCTTGCCCCAAGGGTTCAAAAATTCCCACACCATCTTTGGGGAAAGCTCAGCTAAAGACCTAAAAGTTCTACCTCTGGAAAAGGAAACACTCCTTCAATATTCAGACGACATTCTGATCGCCAGCCCTACTAAGGAGGCCTCAGAACTACCAAGCCAATAAAGGATAGAAGTTGTCCACGAAAAAGCTCAAGTATCACAGACTACGGTGACCTGCCTGGGCTTCATTCTCACAGAAGGTCGGAGAAGCCCATCCCAGGAAAGGGAAGAAACAATTTACAGCCTTACCCCTTTCTGAAACTAGAAGACAGCTTAGGGGTTCCTGGGGAAGCCAGGGTTTCCTGCCTCTGGATCCCTAACTACAGTCTACTAGCTGGGCCTCTATATGAAACACTGAAAGGAAAAGATGATGATCCTTTTGAATAGAATCCAGAAATGGCCTTTCAAGAATGGAAAGAGCAGTCAATTCAGACCCTTGCCCTGGAACTCCCTAATTTAGCTAAACCCTTTGACCTTTCCATTCCTGGTGAAAGGTGAATCGCCATTGGAGTATTAGTGCAAAAACTGGGACCACTTGAAATGGAACAATGCAAGAATGCCATCCAGGTAGGATAAGCTATGGTCACCAAGGGGCTTGGCCCACCGCCACATCTGGCCAAGATACTGGTGGTATCTGAAAACCTGGAAATCAGCAGCCCAAAAGGCCACCTCCCTTCTAAGGGAAACGGACCCCACGTGGTGATCCTAATCCCCAACCATGCCCTGAAGTTGCAGGGTTTGCTCTGTGGGCACACTGACCTCGATTGAGGAGGCCCTCCAACTCCAACCTCCAGAGAGATAACCAGGGGCAACGGGGCACCATGACGACCCGTGTGACCATCACTTGACCTGGAGTTTCTCTCATAAAACAACAAGAGTGTGTCCCAAAAGAGTAGACTACTGCTTGCAGTACTTACTGTACCCAGAGGGGAGCTAATAATCTTGGCGGGGGAACCGTATATCATGCTGTCACCATAGAAAAGCCTACAGACACCCTGATGATGGTGGCCAATAAGACCGGCTGGACTCCTGTTTACTTCCAAAGGCTCTTGACTCAGTGACCATCATGATCCTTCATCACCACTGACCCTGGACTGTCTGGGAGCTGAGCGGGCAGGATCCTGACACCTGGTGCTGTTTTTACGTTAATTCAGGGGCCTAATGGAAGAAAGCGCAGACTGTTGGTCAGAGCATCTAGGCTGGCAGAAATGGTCAGTCAGAGCATCTAGGCTGGCAGAAACGGTCAGCCTAAGGTGGCCGAACAAATGTGGGGCGGAGTGAAACTGGACCTCACAGCGCCACTGCACATCTCCTTTCTGGACCCTTAAAGGTCATTAGAATCTATAACACTTCCAATACTGGTGCTCAGGTGGACGAGCAGGGAGGCAGGAGGCCTGGGGACAATCAACGTCACCTGGAGGCTGCTGGGGAGAAGTTCTGACCCTCGCCCACGGGTATGAAGCCTCCTAACTCAGCACTCAGCAGTTACAGAAGAAGGGTCTGCACCCGCAGCACTCCAAGAATGAGGAAAGGGACAAAAGGCAGAAGAGAAGTTTGTCCCAGGAAAAGCCCCTTAAAAATGCCTGGGAGATAAAAATAGAATCTGGGCAATAAAATAAAGTCTAACCATTTCTATCCTTTGTGCTTTGTCTAATTTCAGGTGCTCCTAGTGTCCCGCATACAGAGGTTCCACACCCGGCACTTCAGACCAGATTTCCTAGAGCAGAATGGCTCGACGACACTTCAGCTCCTGGGGCCCAGTTCAGACTCCGTGACATAGAGCCTGAGCTGCAGCCAACCAGGTCCTCGAGAGCTCAGCCCCCTCCCTCCCAGTGACTCTGACAGGATCTCTACACAGCAGCCCAGCCCACAGCCCACAGGGTAGCACCTCTCCATTCTCTGATCAAAATATAAAGTTTCCTTTGCTTTTGAACCAAACTCAGTCTCGATCTATTGGCTCCAATGACACTGGGCAGGGGGACACTTGTTGGCGTCCACTCTGGAGGATCAGTAACAGAAATTGAGAACATTGTAACTTCAATGAACAGATGTGTGAGCCAAACTGTAATTAACATAGAACAGTGTATAAGGCTCGGGTAAAATAAGATGTTTCTAACACTTCCATTTGATATTTCCATCACTTTCTTATAAGCAAGTTCAGTGAAAAGGTTTGTCTTCTTTGTCAGGTCAATATTAGAGAAACAAAGTGATTTCTTTCCAAGGATGTACATCTAATAATCTTGGTTAAAGCTTCAATCTTGTTTTAAATGCTTTTGCATTGAAAATGACCTCTCTTTCAGCTCCCCCATTTCTGAGAAGCATAAAATCTTATAATTTATTATTACCAAAGGGAAATGGTAGGAGGAGGGATAAATTAACAGTTTGGGATTAACACATACACACTGCTATGTATGAAATCATCAGCAAGGAACTACTGTATAGCACAGGGAACTACACTCAATATTTTGCAATAACCTATAAGGGGAAATGATCTGAAAAAGAATAGATATTTTTATTGACATCATCCATCAATGACAGTAAAAATGGAATCTAAGGGAAGACAGTGGTGAGTGCTTCTGACCCTGAAGACTTCAATCATCTAAAGTTTGGACTCTGCCTACTTCCCAAGGCCCTTAATGAACATATGTGTAGCCGTAGCTTAAAAAATTCCCCAGTTTGGGTTGCGGAGAGACACTGATATTTAAAATCCCCTGGTGTTCTCCTCACATGAATGGGACCCTTCCTACACCTAAAACATGCCTGTCACACCCAGAGGATGGTATACCGTCTGATCGGGAAAAGTTTGGAAAAGGCATCTCATCTCCTCATCTCTTGGTGCTAGGGTTCACCACTCCAGCGTCTTTACTAACAGTCTCCCCACTTGGAGATGTCAGCACTGTCAACATCCTGTTGCATACAGTTTGGAATTTGTCCAGAGGATGAAGCAGAAGGAGGAGGAACAATGAGAGACAAGTCCTAGGTGTTCGGACAGGCACATGCCACTCTAATTTCCAATCAGGAAGACGAATTGACCAAAGGCTAGGGTTGCCCATGGAAACAGAATAGGGTTTGAGGAATCCTGATGCTTTGTGGCCAGTTCCCATAATCACAAGTTGGAAAATGGAACTCAGGGGCACTAAAATTCACGAAACTGCAGAATTGAAAATATCTATCACTGAAAAATGTCTTGAGGAAAGTCAGAGAAAAGGACTTGTAAGCAACGGAGAATGGCAGGAAAGGGATTGGAAGAGGTAGAAAGGACTCGCCATTAAGCACAAGAAAAGGGGCTGAACATTGCCAACATTGCAGTTGGCCAAAAAGGGTGTATGCGTCTTTTTCTGTATATATTCAAGAAAAGGGCATACACTTTTTTAGCCAACCAAACAGGTGGGCACTGGAAATCAATACTACAAAACATATCACTTTGCATCAGTCAGAAGAGCCGTCCTCATAAAGTGTAAACACCAGAAATGCAGGACAGGGCAAGGAGAAAAGGGAGCCCTGTGAGTCTTATAGTGGAAATGTATATTGCCAACGGTCACTCTGGATAAGTCTATTGTGTTTACTAAAGCATCTAAAAAATGAGCTACCGAGCACAGGGCACTTGCACTCATGGACGTATATCTTGGGAAAAACAAAAATCGAGAGGACACAGGCACCCCAATGTTTACCACCTCTCTGTTTAAAAGATCCTCGACTAGGATATAACTTAAAGTATCTGCAGAGAAAAAACGGACAGAGATGTGGTGCTTATGTAGAGTGGAATATTACTCAGCCTGGAAATCAATGAAATACGGCCAGTTATAACAACTCAAGAGGAGTTACGTGTGATCATTCGAAGTCACATAATTCAAAAAGAAAAAGACATAAGATATCACTAATACATGGAATGTTAACATGGCTACACATGAACTGAATTACAAAAGAGAAGAGGGTTTCAAATTAAGAAAACCAACTTATGCTTCCTTAAGGGGAAAGGTGAGTTGGGGTGCTGCATAAAACCAGAGATTGAAATTAGCACAGATACCATTCCATAAGCCAAATATGTAATAGTCAAGACCTACTCCTTGCTCAACGAAATGGACACCACACGCCATATTCAATGCCTAAGAATATACCGGATTAGTAAGAATCTTAAAACCCATGGACTTATATGTCTCCGTAAGAGAATCAAGCGCGTGTACAGCGGCATAAACGAAGCAGTGAAAATCCGATAAATCCCATTATTAAAATAAATTTCAAAAACAAAACACAATGACAGTGAAATAGGAAGCAATTCTTAAATAATTCACTCAGGGCATGTGATGCAACCTGGATTTACCACATCTACACCCAGAGCTGGTTGAGACATAAGGCTGGACACTTCAGGCTGATAGCATTGGTGAGTTTCGGTGAGCAAATGCAGACCCTTTGAAGTCATACTGCATGGTACCCATTCCATGGGTCCCAACTCTCAAGGTTCAAGGGATTCTTCCTCCAGCTAAAACATGCATGGGAAACACAGAGTATCGTCCACCGTGTGATTGGGAGACGATTTAAAATGCATCTCAGTTTTCGATTCCTCGTCCTCGGGTTCACCATTCCAGATGCTTTACTAACACTCTCCCCGCTTGGAGAGTCAGTGCCTTTAACCTCGTCTTTGGCACAGCTTGCAATTTCTGTGCAAGATGAACAGGAATAGGGAGAACCAATGAGAGACTAGCTGTAGGTGTCTGCACGGGCAAATGTAACGCTCATTTCCCACCAGGAAGAGGAATTAAACAAAGGCTCAGCGTGCCCTGCCGGAAACAGATTAGGGCCTGAAGCAATCCTGCGGTTTTGTGCCCAGCTCACAAGAAAGCGAGTTGAAGAAAGGAGCTCAGGGGCACTGAAATTCACAAACCTGCAGAGTTATAAATGACAGCTATCCTCCAAAAATATATTGAAGTAAGCCTGCGAAGGGGACTTGAAAGCGGGACAGAATTTCAGGAAAACGATTGCAGGGGGTAGACTGGAATTGCCCAGAAAGCATAGGAAAAGAGGCAGAACGTCGACAATGGTGCACTTGGCCAAAAAGTGCGTATGCATTTTTTCCTGAATATATTCAGGAAAAAACAAATACGCCCTTTTTCGCAAACCAAGCAAGCCTGTAATGGAAATCTGCACTACAATGAAGTCTAACTGCCCCATGGGCAAAAGGGCCATCTGAAAAAAGTGTAAAATCCAGAAAGGTAGGACAGGATATGGAGAACACGGAGCCTTGTTATGCTGATTGGCAGGATGTAAATTGCCAACAGCCAACTTGGAGAAGTGTATGGTGTTTCCTGAAACCCATAAGAAACAAAGCAACACACCCTATGGCACTTCCACTTATGGTCCCAAAGATTACGGAAATTAAAATCAAAAACAGACAGCCACCCCAATGTTTGGGACGGCTGTGTTCACAAGAAGCTCGTCTACAGTACCAGGTAAATATCCCAGAAAGCAAAAAATGGATAAAGAAGTTGTGGCACGTACGTGCAATGCAATATCACTCAGCAATGAAATCTGTGTCATCAGGCCCGTAGCGGCATAGTGAGTGGATGCAGGTACGGTGATTCTACGTGAACTACGTCACACAGAAAAAGAAACATCATAAGATATCACTAATACACGGAATGTAAACTTGACTACACATGAACTGAATTACAAAACAGAACAGGGTCTCAAATTTAGAAAACCAACTAGTGCTTGCTTATGGGGAAAGGTGCGTTGGGGTGCTGCATAAAACCAGAGACTGAAATTAGCACAGATAACATTCCATAAGCCAAATATGTAATAGACAAGACCTAGTCCTTGCTCAACGAAATGGACTCAACACCACATATTCAACGCCTAGGAATATACCTGACTAGGAAGAATCTTAAAACCCATGGATTTATATGTCTCCGTAAGAGAATCAAGCGTGTGTACAGCGGCATAACGGCAGCAGTGAAAATCCGATAAATCCCATTAACAAAATAAATTTCAAAAACAAAACACAAAGAAAGTGAAATACAGAGCAATTCTTAAATAATTCACTCAGGGCATGTGATGCAACCGGGATTGACCACATCTACACCCAGAGCTGGTTGAGATATAAGGCTGGACACTTCAGGCTGATAGCATTGGTGAGTTTCGGTGAGCAAATGCAGACCCTTTGAAGTCATACTGCATGGTACCCATTCCATGGGTCCCAACTCTCCAGGTTCAAGGGATTCTTCCTCCAGCTAAAACATGCATGGGAAACCCAGAGTATCGTCCACCGTGTGATTGGGAAACGATTTAAAATGTATCTCAATTTTCGTATCCTCGTCCTCGGGTTCACCATTCCAGATGCTTTACTAACACTCTCCCCGCTTGGAGAGTCAGTGCCTTTAACCTCCTCTTTGGCACAGCTTGCAATTTCTGTGCAAGATGAACAGGAATAGGAAGAACCAATGAGAGACTAGCTGTAGGTGTCTGCACGGGCAAATGTAACGCTCATTTCCCACCAGGAAGAGGAATTAACCAAAGGCTCAGCGTGCCCTGCTGGAAACAGATTAGGGCCTTAAGCAATCCTGCAGTTTTGTGCCCAGCTCACAAGAAAGCGAGTTGAAGAAAGGAGCTCAGGGGCACTGTAATTCACAAACCTGCAGAGTTATAAATGACAGCTATCCTCCAAAAGTATATTGAAGTAAGCCTGCGAAGGGGACTTGAAAGCAGGGCAGAATTTCAGGAAAACGATTGCAGGGGGTAGACTGGAATTGCCCTGAAAACATAGGAAAAGAGGCACAACGTCGACAATGATGCACTTGGCCAAAAAGGGCGTAAGCGTTTTTTCCTGTATATATTCAGGAAAAAACGCATACGTCCTTTTTGACCAAGGGAGCAAGCCTGTAAAGGAAATCTGCACTACAATGAAATCTCACTGCCCCCCGGCAAAAGGGCCATCTGAAAAAAGTGTAAAATCCAGAAAGGTAGGACAGGATATGGAGAACAGGGAGCCTTGTTATGCTGATTGGCAGGATGTAAATTGTGAACAGCCACCCTGGAGAAGTGTATGGTGTTTCCTGAAACACGTAAGAAATAAAGCAACACAGCCTATGGCAAATGCACTTATGGTCCTATTCCTTAGGGAAATTAAAATCAAAAACAGAGAGCCACCCCAAAGTTTGGGACGGCTGTGTTCCCAAGAAGCTCGTCTACAGTACCAGGTAAATATCCCAGAAAGCAAAAAATGGATAAAGAAGTTGTGGCACGTACGTGCAATGCAGTATCACTCAGCAATGAAATCTGTGTCATCAGGCCCGTAGCGGCATAGTGGGTGGATGCAGGTACGGTGATTCTACGTGAACTACGTCACACAGAAAAAGAAACATCATAAGATATCACTAATACACGGAATGTAAACTTGACTACACATGAACTGAATTACAAAACGGAACAGGGTCTCAAATTTAGAAAACCAACTTGTGCTTGCTTATGGGGAAAGGTGCGTTGGGGTGTTGCATAAAACCAGAGACTGAAATTAGCACAGATAACTTTCCATAAGCCAAATATGTAATAGACAAGACCTACTCCTTGCTCAACGAAATGGACTCAACACCACATATTCAACGCCTAGGAATATACCTGACTAGGAAGAATCTTAATACCCATGGATATATATGTCTCCATAAGAGAATCAAGGGTGTGTACAGCGGCTGAAACGCAGCAGTGAAAATCCGACAAATCCCATTATCAAAATAAATTTCGAAAACAAAACACAAACACAGTGAAATAGAGAGCAATTCTTAAATAATTCACTCAGGGCATGTGATGCAACCGGGATTGACCACATCTACACCCAGAGCTGGTTGAGACATAAGGCTGGACACTTCAGGCTGATAGCATTGGTGAGTTTCGGTGAGCAAATGTAGACCCTTTGAAGTCATACTGCATGGTACCCATTCCATGGGTCCCAACTCTCCAGGTTCAAGGGATTCTTCCTCCAGCTAAAACATGCATGGGAAACCCAGAGTTTCGTCCACCGTGTGATTGGGAAACGATTTAAAATGCATCTCAGTTTTCGTATCCTGGTCCTCGGGTTCACCATTCCAGATGCTTTACTAACACTCTCCCCGCTTGGAGAGTCAGTGCCTTTAACCTCCTCTTTGGCACAGCTTGCAATTTCTGTGCAAGATGAACAGGAATAGGGAGAACCAATGAGAGACTAGCTGTAGGTGTCTGCACGGGCAAATGTAACGCTCATTGCCCACCAGGAAGAGGAATTAAACAAAGGCTCAGTGTGCCCTGCTGGAAACAGATTAGGGCCTGAAGCAATCCTGCGGTTTTGTGCCCAGCTCACAAGAAAGCGAGTTGAAGAAAGGAGTTCAGGGGCACTGTAATTCACAAACGTGCAGAGTTATAAATGACAGCTATCCTCCAAAAATATATTGAAGTAAGCCTGCGAAGGGGACTTGAAAGCGGGGCAGAATTTCAGGAAAACGATTGCAGGGGGTAGACTGGAATTGCCCTGAAAGCATAGGAAAAGAGGAACAACGTCGACAATGATGCACTTGGCCAAAAAGGGCGTATGCGTTTTTTCCTGAATATATTCAGGAAAAAACGTATACGCCCTTTTTGGCCAACCAAGCAAGCCTGTAAAGGAAATCTGCCCTACAATGAAATCTCACTGCCACACCCCCGGGCAAAAGGGCCATCTGAAAAAAGTGTAAAATCCAGAAAGGTAGGACAGGATATGGAGAACAGGGAGCCTTGTTATGCTGATTGGCAAGATGTAAATTGCCAGCAGCCACCCTGGAGAAGTGTATGGTGTTTCCTGAAACACGTAAGAAACAAAGCAACACAGCCTATGGCACTTCCACTTATGGTCCTATAGCTTACGGAAATTAAAATCAAAAACGGACAGCCACCCCAATATTTGGGATGGCTGTGTTCACAAGTAGCTCGTCTACCGTACCAGGTAAATATCCCAGAATGCAAAAAATGGATAAAGAAGTTGTGGCACGTACGTACAATGCAATATCACTCAGCAATGAAATCTGTGTCATCAGGCCCGTAGCGGCATAGTGAGTGGATGCAGGTACGGTGATTCTACGTGAACTACGTCACACAGAAAAAGAAACATCATAAGATATCACTAATACACGGAATGTAAACTTGACTACACATGAACTGAATTACAAAACAGAACAGGGTCTCAACTTTAGAAAACCAACTAGTGCTTGCTTATGGGGAAAGGTGCTTTGGGGTGCTGCATAAAACCAGAGACTGAAATTAGCACAGATAACTTTCCATAAGCCAAATATGTAAAAGACAAGACCTACTCCTTGCTCAACGAAATGGACCCAACACCACATATTCAACGCCTAGGAATATACCTGACTAGGAAGAATCTTAAAACCCATGGATATATATGTCTCCGTAAGAGAATCAAGGGTGTGTACAGCAGCCGAAACGCAGCAGTGAAAATCCGATAAATCCCATTATCAAAATAAATTCCGAAAACAAAACACAAAGACAGTGAAATAGAGAGCAATTCTAAAATAATTCACTCAGGGCATGTGATGCAACCGGGATTGACCACATCTACACCCAGAGCTGGTTGAGACATAAGGCTGGACACTTCAGGCTGATAGCATTGGTGAGTTTCGGTGAGCAAATGCAGACCCTTTGAAGTCATACTGCATGGTACCCATTCCATGGGTCCCAACTCTCCAGGTTCAAGGGATTCTTCCTCCAGCTAAAACATGCTTGGGAAACCCAGAGTATGGTCCACCGTGTGATTGGGAAACGATTTAAAATGCATCTCAGTTTTCGTATCCTGGTCCTCGGGTTCACCATTCCAGATGCTTTACTAACACTCTCCCCGCTTGGAGAGTCAGTGCCTTTAACCTCCTGTTTGGCACAGCTTGCAATTTCTGTGCAAGATGAACAGGAATAGGGAGAACCAATGAGAGACTAGCTGTAGGTGTCTGCACGGGCAAATGTAACGCTCATTTCCCACCAGGAAGAGGAATTAAACAAAGGCTCAGCATGCCCTGCTGAAAAGAGATTAGGGCCTGAAGCAGTCCTGCGGTTTTGTGCCCAGCTCACAAGAAAGTGAGTTGAAGAAAGGAGCTCAGGGGCACTGTAATTCACAAACCTGCAGAGTTATAAATGACAGCTATCCTCCACAAATATATTGAAGTAAGCCTGCGAAGGGGACTTGAAAGCGGGGCAGAATTTCAGGAAAACGATTGCAGGGGGTAGACTGGAATTGCCCTGAAAGCATAGGAAAAGAGGCACAACGTCGCCAATGATGCACTTGGCCAAAAAGGGTGTATGCCTTTTTTCCTGAATATATTCAGGAAAAAACGCATACGCCCTTTTTGGCCAACCAAGCAAGCCTGTAAAGGAAATCTGCACTACAATGAAATCTCACTGCCCCCCCCGCCCCGGGCAAAAGGGCCATCTGAAAAAAGTGTAAAATCCAGAAAGGTAGGACAGGATATGCAGAACAGGGAGCCTTGTTATGCTGATTGGGAGGATGTAAATTGCCAACAGCCACCCTGGAGAAGTGTATGGTGTTTCCTGAAACACGTAAGAAATAAAGGAACACAGCCTATGGCAATTGCACTTATGGTCCTCTTGCTTAGGGAAATTAAAATCAAAAACAGAGATCCACCCCAAAGTTTGGGACAGCTGTGTTCCAAGAAGCTCGTCTACAGTACCAGGTAAATATCCCAGAAATCAAAAAATGGATAAAGAAGTTGTGGCACGTACGTGCAATGCAATATCACTCAGCAATTAAATCTGTGTCATCAGGCCCGTAGCGGCATAGTGAGTGGATGCAGGTACGGTGATTCTACGTGAACTACGTCACACAGAAAAAGAAACATCATAAGGCATCACTAATAAACGGAATGTAAATTTAACTACACATGAACTGAATTACAAAACAGAACAGGGTCTCAAATTTTTAAAACCAACTAGTGCTTGCTTATGGGGAAATGTGCATTGGGATGCTGCATAAAACCAGAGACTGAAATTAGCACAGGTAACTTTCCATCAGACAAATATGTAATAGAAAAGACCTACTCCTTGCTCAACGAAATGGACTCAACACCACATATTCAAGGCCTAGGAATATACCTGACTAGGAAGAATCTTAAAACCCATGGATTTATATGTCTCCGTAAGAGAATCAAGCGTGTGTACAGCGGCATAAACACAGCAGTGAAAATCCGATAAATCCCATTATCAAAATAAATTTCAAAAACAAAACACAAAGACAGTGAAATAGAGAGCAATTCTTAAACAATTCACTCAAGGCATGTGATGCAACCGGGATTGACCACATCTACACCCACAGCTGGTTGAGACATAAGGCTGGACACTTCAGGCTGATAACATTGGTGAGTTTCGGTGAGCAAATGCAGACCCTTTGAAGTCATACTGCATGGTACCCATTCCATGGGTCCCAACTCTCCAGGTTCAAGGGATTCTTCCTCCAGCTAAAACATGCATGGGAAACCCAGAGTATCTTCCCCCGTGTGATTGGGAAATGATTTAAAATGCATCTCAGTTTTCGTATCCTGGTCCTCGGGTTCACCATTCCAGATGCTTTACTAACACTCTCCCCGCCTGGAGAGTCAGTGCCTTTAACCTCCTCTTTGGCACTGCTTGCAATTTCAGTGCAAGATGTACAAGAATAGGGAGAACCAATGAGAGACTAGCTGTAGGTGTCTGCACGGGCAAATGTAACGCTCATTGCCCACCAGGAAGAGGAATTAAACAAAGACTCAGCGTGCCCTGCTGGAAACCGATTAGGGCCTGAAGCAATCCTGCGGTTTTGTGCCCAGCTCACAATAAAGCGAGTTGAAGAAAGGAGCTCAGGGGCACTGTAATTCACAAACCTGCAGAGTTATAAATGACAGCTATCCTCCAAAAATATATTGAAGTAAGCCTGCGAAAGGGACTTGAAAGCGGGACAGAATTTCAGGAAAACGATTGCAGGGGGTAGACTGGAATTGCCCTGAAAGCATAGGAAAAGAGGCAGAACGTCGACAATGATGCACTTGGCCAAAAAGGGCGTATGCGTTTTTTCCTGAATATATTCAGGAAAAAACGCATATGCCCTTTTTGGCCAACCAAGCAAGCCTGTAAAGGAAATCTGCACTACAATGAAATCTCACTGCCCCCCCGGGCAAAAGGGCCATCTGAGAAAAGTGTAAAATCCAGAAATGTAGGACAGGATATGGAGAACAGGGAGCCTTGTTATGCTGATTTGCAGGATGTAAATTGTGAACCGCCACCCTGGAGAAGTGTATGGTGTTTCCTGAAACACGTAAGAAATAAAGCAACACAGCCTATGGCAATTGCACTTATGGTCCTATAGCTTACGGAAATTAAAATCAAAAACAGACAGCCACCCCAATATTTGGGACGGCTGTGTTCACAAGAAGCTCGTCTACAGTATCAGGTAAATATCCCAGAGAGCAAAAAATGGATAATGAAGTTGTGGCACATACGTACAATGCAATATCACTCAGCAATGAAATCTGTGTCATCAGGCCCGTAGCGGCATAGTGAGTGGATGCAGGTACGGTGATTCTACGTGAACTACATCACACAGAAAAAGAAACATCATAAGATATCACTAATACACGGAATGTAAACTTGACTACACATGAACTGAATTACTAAACAGAACAGGGTCTCAAATTTAGAAAACCAACTAGTGCTTGCTTATGGGGAAAGGTGCCTTGGGGTGCTGCATAAAACCAGAGACTGAAATTAGCACAGATAACTTTCCATAAGCCAAATATGTAATAGACAAGACCTACTCCTTGCTCAACGAAATGGACCCAACACCACATATTCAATGCCTAGGAATATACCTGACTAGGAAGAATCTTAAAACCCATGGATATATATGTCTCCGTAAGAGAATCAAGCGTGTGTACAGCGGCCGAAACGCAGCAGTGAAAATCTGATAAATCCCATTATCAAAATAAATTTCGAAAACAAAACACAAAGACATTGAAATAGAGAGCAATTCTTAAATAATTCACTCAGGGCATGTGATGCAACCGGGATTTACCACATCTACACCCAGATCTGGTTGAGACATAAGGCTGGACACTTCAGGCTGATAGCATTCGTGAGTTTCGGTGAGCAAATGCAGACCCTTTGAAGTCATACTGCATGGTACCCATTCCATGGGTCCCAACTCTCCAGGTTGAAGGGATTCTTCCTCCAGCTAAAACATGCATGGGAAACCCAGAGTATCGTCCACAGTGTGATTGGGAAACGATTTAAAATACATCTCAGTTTTCGTATCCCGGTTCTCGGGTTCACCATTCCAGATGCTTTACTAACACTCTCCCCGCTTGGAGAGTCAGTGCCTTTAACATCCTGTTGGGCACAGCTTGCAATTTCTGTGCAAGATGAACAGGAATAGGGAGAACCAGTTAGAGACTAGCTGTAGCTTTCTGCACGGGCAAATGTAATGCTCATTGCCGACCAGGAAGAGGAATTAAACAAAGGCTCAGCGTGCCCTGCTGAAAACAGTATAGGGCCTGAAGCAATCCTGCGGTTTTGTGCCCAGCTCACAAGAAAGCGAGTTGAAGAAAGGAGCTCAGGGGCACTGTAATTCACAAACCTGCAGAGTTATAAATGACAGCTATCCTCCAAAAATATATTGAAGTAAGCCTGCGAAGGGGACTTGAAAGCGGGGCAGAATTTCAGGAAAACGATTGCAGGGGGTAGACTGGAATTGCCCTGAAAGCATAGGAAAAGAGGCAGAACGTCGACAATGATGCACTTGGCCAAAAAGGGCGTATGCGTTTTTTCCTGAATATATTCAGGAAAAAACGCATACGCACTTTTTGGCCAACCAAGCAAGCCTGTAAAGGAAATCTGCACTACAATGAAGTCTCACTGCCCCCCGGGCAAAAGGGCCATCTGAAAAAAGTGTAAAATCCAGAAATGTAGGACAGGATATGGAGAACAGGGAGCCTTGTTATGCTGATTGGCAGGATGTAAATTGCCAGCAGCCACCCTGGAGAAGTGTATGGTGTTTCCTGAAACACCTAAGAAACAAAGCAACACAGCCTATGGCACTTCCACTTATGATCCTATAGCTTACGGAAATTAAAATCAAAAACAGACAGCCACCCCAATATTTGGGACGGCTGTGTTCACAAGAAGCTCGTCTACAGTATCAGGTAAATATCCCAGAAAGCAAACAATGGATAAAGAAGTTGTGGCACGTACGTACAATGCAATATCACTCAGCAATGAAATCTGTGTCATTAGGCCCGTACCGGCATAGTGAGTGGATGCAGGTACGGTGTTTCTACGTGAACTACGTCACACAGAAAAAGAAACATCATAAGATATCACTAATACACGGAATGTAAACTTGACTACACATGAACTGAATTACAAAACAGAACAGGGTCTCAAATTTAGAAAACCAACTAGTGCTTGCTTATGGGGAAAGGTGCCTTTGGGTGCTGCATAAAACCAGAGACTGAAATTAGCACAGATAACTTTCCATAAGCCAAATATTTAATAGACAAGACCTACTCCTTGCTCAACGAAATGGACCCAACACCACATATTCAACGCCTAGGAATATACCTGACTAGGAAGAATCTTAAAACACATGGATATATATGTCTCCGTAAGAGAATCAAGCGTGTGTACAGCAGCCGAAACGCAGCACTGAAAATCCGATAAATCCCATTATCAAAATAAATTTCGAAAACAAAACACAAAGACAGTGAAATAGAGAGCAATTCTTAAATAATTCACTCAGGGCATGTGATGCAACCGGGATTGACCACATCTACACCCAGAGCTGGTTGAGACATAAGGCTGGACACTTCAGGCTGATAGCATTGGTGAGTTTCGGTGAGCAAATGCAGACCCTTTGAAGTCATACTGCATGGTACCCATTCCATGGGTCCCAACTCTCCAGGTTCAAGGCATTCTTCCTCCAGCTAAAACATGTATGGGAAACCCAGAGTATCGTCCACCGTGTGATGGGGAAACGATTTAAAATGCATCTCAGTTTTCGTATCCTGGTCCTCGGGTTCACCATTCCAGATGCTTTACTAACACTCTCCCCGCTTGGAGAGTCAGTGCCTTTAACCTCCTCTTTGGCACAGCTTGCAATTTCTGTGCAAGATGAACAGGAATAGGGAGAACCAATGAGAGACTAGCTGTAGGTGTCTGCACGGGCAAATGTAACGCTCATTTCCCACCAGGAATAGGAATTAACCAAAGGCTCAGCATGCCCTGCCGGAAACAGATTAGGGCCTGAAGCATTCCTGCGGTTTTGTGCCCAGCTCACAAGAAAGCGAGTTGAAGAAAGGAGCTCAGGGGCACTGTACTTCACAAACCTGCAGAGTTATAAATGACAGCTATCCTCCAAAAATATATTGAAGTAAGCCTGCGAAGGGGAATTGAAAGCGGGGCTGAATTTCAGGAAAACGATTGCAGGGGGTAGACTGGAATTGCCCTGAAAGCATAGGAAAAGAGGCAGAACGTCGACAATGATGCACTTGGCCAAAAACGGCGTATGCGTTTTTTCCTGAATATATTCAGGAAAAAACGCATACGCCCTTTTTGGCCAACCAAGCAAGCCTGTAAAGGAAATCTGCACTACAATGAAATCTCACTGCCCCCCCGGGCAAAAGGGCCATCTGAAAAAAGTGTAAAATCCAGAAAGGTAGGACAGGATATGGAGAACACGGAGCCTTGTTATGCTGATTGGCAGGATGTAAATTGCCAGCAGCCACCCTGGAGAAGTGTATGGTGTTTCCTGAAACACGTAAGAAACAAAGCAACACAGCCTATGGCACTTCCACTTATGGTCCTATAGCTTACGGAAATTAAAATCAAAAACAGACAGCCACCCCAATATTTGGGACGGCTGTGTTCACAAGAAGCTCGTCTACAGTATCAGGTAAATATCCCAGAAAGCAAAAAATGGATAAAGAAGTTGTGGCACGTACGTACAATGCAATATCACTCAGCAATGAAATCTGTGTCATCAGGCCCGTAGCGGCATAGTGAGTGGATGCAGGTACGGTGATTCTACGTGAACTACGTCACACAGAAAAAGAAACATCATAAGATATCACTAATACACGGAATGTAAACTTGACTACACATGAACTGAATTACAAAAAAGAACAGGGTCTCAAATTTAGAAAACCAACTAGTGCTTGCTTATGGGGAAAGGTGCCTTGGGGTGCTGCATAAAACCAGAGACTGAAATTAGCACAGATAACTTTCCATAAGCCAAATATGTAATAGAGAAGACCTACTCCTTGCTCAACGAAATGGACCCAACACCACATATTCAACGCCTAGGAATATACCTGACTAGGAAGAATCTTAAAACCCATGGATATATATGTCTCCGTAAGAGAATCAAGCGTGTGTACAGCGGCCAAAACGCAGCAGTGAAAATCAGATAAATCCCATTATCAAAATAAATTTCGAAAACAAAACACAAAGACAGTGAAATAGAGAGCAATTCTTAACTAATTCACTCAGGGCATGTGATGCAACCGGGATTGACCACATCTACACCCAGAGCTGGTTGAGACATAAGGCTGGACACTTCAGGCTGATAGCATTGGTGAGTTTCGGTGAGCAAATGCAGACCCTTTGAAGTCATACTGCATGGTACCCATTCCATGGGTCCCAACTCTCCAGGTTCAAGGGATTCTTCCTCCAGCTAAAACATGCATGGGAAACCCAGAGTATCGTCCACCGTTTGATTGGGAAATGATTTAAAATTCATCTCAGTTTTCGTTTCCTGGTCCTCGGGTTCACCATTCCAGATGCTTTACTAACATTCTCCCTGCTTGGAGAGTCAGTGCCTTTAACCTCCTGTTTCGCACAGCTTGCAATTTCTGTGCAAGATGAACAGGAATAGGGAGAACCAATGAGAGACTAGCTGTAGGTGTCTGCACGGGCAAATGTAACGCTCATTGCCCAACAGTAAGAGGAATTAAACAAAGGCTCATTGTGCCCTGCTGGAAACAGATTAGGGCCTGAAGCAATCCTGCAGTTTTGTGCCCAGCTCACAAGAAAGCGAGTTGAAGAAAGGAGCTCAGGGGCACTGTACATCACAAACCTGCAGAGTTATAAATGACAGCTATCCTCCAAAAATATATTGAAGTAAGCCTGCGAAGGGGACTTGAAAGCGGGGCTGAATTTCGGGAAAACGATTGCAGGGGGTAGACTGGAATTGCCCTGAAAGCATAGGAAAAGAGGCACAACGTCGACAATGATGCACTTGGCCAAAAAGGGCGTATGCGTTTTTTCCTGAATATATTCAGGAAAAAACGCATACGCCCTTTTTGGCCAACCAAGCAAGCCTGTAAAGGAAATCTGCACTACAATGAAATCTCACTGCCCCCCCGGGCATAAGGGCCATCTGAAAAAAGTGTAAAATCCAGAAATGTAGGACAAGATATGGAGAACAGGGAGCCTTGTTATGCTGATTGGCAGGATGTAAATTGCCAGCAGCCACCCTGGAGAAGTGTATGGTGTTTCCTGAAACACGTAAGAAACAAAGCAACACAGCCTATGGCACTTCCACTTATGGTCCTATAGCTTACGGAAATTAAAATCAAAAACAGACAGCCACCCCAATATTTGGGACGGCTGTGTTCACAAGAAGCTCGTCTACAGTATCAGGTAAATATCCCAGAAAGCAAAAAATGGATAAAGAAGTTGTGGCACGTACGTGCAATGCAATATCCCTCAGCAATCAAATCTGTGTCGTCAGGCCCGTAGCGGCATACTAAATGGATGCAGGTACGGTGATTCTACGTGAACTACGTCACACAGAAAAAGAAACATCATAAGATATCACTAATACACGGAATGTAAACTTGACTACACATGAACTGAATTACAAAACAGAACAGGGTCTCAAATTTAGAAAACCAACTAGTGCTTGCTTATGGGGAAAGGTGCGTTGGGGTGCTGCATAAAACCAGAGACTGAAATTAGCACAGATAACTTTCCATAAGCCAAATATGTAATAGACAAGACCTACTCCTTGCTCAACGAAATGGACCCAACACCACATATTCAACGCCTAGGAATATACCTGACTAGGTAGAATCTTAAAACCCATGGATATATATGTCTCCGTAAGAGAATCAAGCGTGTGTACAGCGGCCGAAACGCAGCAGTGAAAATCCGATAAATCCCATTATCAAAATAAATTTCGAAAACAAAACACAAAGACAGTGAAATAGAGAGCAATTCTTAAATAATTCACTCAGGGCATGTGATGCAACCGGGATTGACCACATCTACACCCAGAGCTGGTTGAGACATAAGGCTGGACACTTCAGGCTGATATCATTGGTGAGTTTCGGTGAGCAAATGCAGACCCTTTGAAGTCATACTGCATGGTACCCATTCCATGGGTCCCAACTCTCCAGGTTCAAGGGATTCTTCCTCCAGCTAAAACATGCATGGGAAACCCAGAGTATTGTCCACCATGTGACTGGGAAATGATTTAAAATGCATCTCAGTTTTCGTATCCTGGTCCTCGGGTTCACCATTCCAGATGCTTTACTATCACTCTCCCCGCTTGGAGAGTCAGTGCCTTTAACCTCCTGTTTCGCACAGCTTGCAATTTCTGTGCAAGATGAACAGGAATAGGGAGAACCAATGAGAGACTAGCTGTAGGTGTCTGCACGGGCAAATGTAACGCTCATTGCCCACCAGGAAGAGGAATTAAACAAAGGCTCAGTGTGCCCTGCTGGAAACAGATTAGGGACTGAAGCAATCCTGCGGTTTTGTGCCCAGCTCACAAGAAAGCGAGTTGAAGAAAGGAGTTCAGGGGCACTGTACTTCACAAACCTGCAGAGTTATAAATGACAGCTATCCTCCAAAAATATATTGAAGTAAGCCTGCGAAGGGGACTTGAAAGCGGGGCTGAATTTCAGGAAAACGATTGCAGGGGGTAGACTGGAATTGCCCTGAAAGCATAGGAAAAGAGGTACAACGTCGACAATGATGCACTTTACCCAAAAGTGCGTATGCGTTTTTTCCTGAATATATTCAGGAAAAACGCATACGCCCTTTTTGGCCAACCAAGCAACCTGTAAAAGAAATCTGCACTACAATGAAATCTCACTGCCCCCCCGGGCAAAAGGGCCATCTGAAAAAAGTGTAAAATCCAGAAAGGTAGGACAGGATATGGAGAACAGGGAGCCTTGTTATGCTGATTGGCAGGATGTAAATTGCCAGCAGCCACCCTGGAGAAGTGTATGGTGTTTCCTGAAACACGTAAGAAACAAAGCAACACAGCCTATGGCACTTCCACTTATGGTCCTATAGCTTACGGAAATTAAAATCAAAAACAGACAGCCACCCCAATATTTGGGACGGCTGTGTTCACAAGAAGCTCGTCTACAGTATCAGGTAAATATCCCAGAAAGCAAAAAATGGATAAAGAAGTTGTGGCACGTACGTGCAATGCAATATCACTCAGCAATGAAATCTGTGTCATCAGGCCCGTAGCGGCATAGTGAGTGGATGCAGGTACGGTGATTCTACGTGAACTACGTCACACAGAAAAAGAAACATCATAAGATATCACTAATACACGGAATGTAAACTTGACTACACATGAACTGAATTACAAAACAGAACAGTGTCTCAAATTTAGAAAACCAACTAGTGCTTGCATATGGGGAAAGGTGCCTTGGGCTGTTGCATAAAACCAGAGACTGAAATTAGCACAGATAACTTTCCATAAGCCAAATATGTAATAGACAAGACCTACTCCTTGCTCAACGAAATGGACTCAACACCACATATTCAACGCCTAGGAATATACCTGACTAGGAAGAATCTTAAAACCCATGGATATATATGTCTCCGTAAGAGAATCAAGCGTGTGTACAGCGGCGGAAATGCAGCAGTGAAAATCCGATAAATCCCATTATCAAAATAAATTTCGGAAACAAAACACAAAGACAGTGAAATAGAGAGCAATTCTTAAATAATTCACTCAGGGCATGTGATGCAACCGGGATTGACCACATCTACACCCAGAGCTTGTTGAGACATAAGGCTGGACACTTCAGGCTGATAGCATTGGTGAGTTTCGGTGAGCAAATGCAGACCCTTTGAAGTCATACTTCATGGTACCTATTCCATGTGTCCCAACTCTTCAGGTTCAAGGGATTCTTCCTCCAGCTAAAACATGCATGGGAAACCCAGAGTATCGTCCACCGTGTGATTGGGAAACGATTTAAAATGCATCTCAGTTTTCGTATCCTGGTCCTCGGGTTCACCATTCCAGATGCTTTACTAACACTCTCCCCGCTTGGAGAGTCAGTGCCTTTAACCTCCTCTTTGGCACAGCTTGCAATTTCTGCGCAAGATGAACAGGAATAGGGAGAACCAATGAGAGACTAGCTATAGGTGTCTGCACGGACAAATGTAAGGCTCATTTCCCACCAGGAAGAGGAATTAACCAAAGGCTCAGCGTGCCCTGCCGGAAACAGATTAGGGCCTGAAGCAATCCTGCGGTTTTGTGCCCAGCTCACAAGAAAGCGAGTTGAAGAAAGGAGCTCAGGGGCACTGTAATGCACAAACCTGCAGAGTTATAAATGACAGCTATCCTCCAAAAATATATTGAAGTAAGCCTGCGAAGGGGACTTGAAAGCGGGACAGAATTTCAGGAAAACGATTGCAGGGGGTAGACTGGAATTGCCCTGAAAGCATAGGAAAAGAGGCACAAAGTCGACAATGATGCACTTGGCCAAAAATTGCATAAGCGTTTTTTCCTGAATATATTCAGGAAAAAACGCATACGCCCTTTTTGGCCAACCAAGCAAGCCTGTAAAGGAAATCGGCACTACAATGAAATCTCACTGCCCCCCGGCAAAAGGGCCATCTGAAAAAAGTGTAAAATCCAGAAAGGTAGGACAGGATATGGAGAACAGGGAGCCTTGTTATGCTGATTGGCAGGATGTAAATTGTGAACAGCCACCCTGGAGAAGTGTATGGTGTTTCCTGAAACACGTAAGAAATAAAGCAACACAGCCTATGGCAATTGCACTTATGGTCCTATTCCTTAGGGAAATTAAAATCAAAAACAGAGAGCCACCCCAAAGTTTGGGACGGCTGTGTTCCCAGGAAGCTCGTCTACAGTACCAGGTAAATATCCCAGAAAGCAAAAAATGGATAAATAATTTGTGGCACGTACGTGCAATGCAATATCACTCAGCAATGAAATCTGTGTCATCAGGCCCATAGCGGCATAGTGAGTGGATGCAGGTACGGTGATTCTACGTGAACTACGTCACACAGAAAAAGAAACACCATAAGATATCACTAATACACGGAATGTAAACTTGACTACACATGAACTGAATTACAAAACAGAACAGGATCTCAAATTTAGAAAACCAACTAGTGCTTGCTTATGGGGAAAGGTGCCTTGGGGTGCTGCATAAAAGCAGAGACTGAAATTAGCACCGATAACATTCCATAAGCCAAATATGTAATAGACAAGACCTACACCTTGCTCAACGAAATGGACTCAACACCACATATTCAACGCCTAGGAATATACCTGACTAGGAAGAATCATAAAACCCATGGATTTATATGTCTCCGTAAGAGAATCAAGCGTGTGTACAGCGGCATAAATGCAGCAGTGAAAATCTGATAAATCCCATTATCAAAATAAATTTCAAAAACAAAACACTAAGACAGTGAAATAGAGAGGAATTCTTAAATAATTCACTCAGGGCATGTGATGCAACCGGGATTGACCACATCTACACCCAGAGCTGGTTGAGACATAAGGCTGGACACTTCAGGCTGATAGCATTGGTGAGTTTCGGTGAGCAAATGCAGACCCTTTGAAGTCATACTGCATGGTACCCATTCCATGGGTCCCAACTCTCCAGGTTCAAGGGATTCTTCCTCCAGCTAAAACATGCATGGGAAACACAGAGTATCGTCCACCGTGTGATTGGGAGACGATTTAAAATGCATCTGAGTTTTCGATTCCTGGTCCTCGGGTTCACCATTCCAGATGCTTTACTAACACTCTCCCCGCTTGGAGAGTCAGTGCCTTTAACCTCCTCTTTGGCACAGCTTGCAATTTCTGTGCAAGATGAACAGGAATAGGGAGAACCAATGAGAGACTAGCTGTAGGTGTCTGCACGGGCAAAGGTAACGCTCATTTCCCACCAGGAAGAGGAATTAACCAAAGGCTCAGTGTGCCCTGCCGGAAACAGATTAGGGCCTGAAGCAATCCTGCGGTTTTGTGCCCAGCTCACAAGAAAGCGAGTTGAAGAAAGGAGCTCAGGGGCACTGTAATTCACAAACCTGCAGAGTTATAAATGACAGCTATCCTCCAAAAATATATTGAAGTAAGCCTGCGAAGGGGACTTGAAATCGGGGCAGAATTTCAGGAAAACGATTGCAGGGGGTAGACTGGAATTGCCCTGAAAGCATAGGAAAAGAGGCACAACGTCGACAATGATGCACTTGGCCAAAAAGTGCGTACGCGTTTTTTCCTGAATATATTCAGGAAAAACCGTGTACGCCATTTTTGGCCAACCAAGCAAGCCTGTAAAGGAAATCTGCACTACAATAAAGTCTCACTGCCCCCCGGGCAAAAGGGCCATCTGAAAAAAGTGTAAAATCCAGAAAGGTAGGACAGGATATGGAGAACAGGGAGCCTTGTTATGCTGATTGGCAGGATGTCAATTGCCAGCAGCCACCCTGGAGAAGTGTATGGTGTTTCCTGAAACACATAAGAAACAGAGCAACACAGCCTATGGCACTACCACTTATGGTCCTATAGCTTACGGAAATTAAAATCAAAAACAGACAGCCACCCCAATATTTGGGACGGCTGTGTTCACAAGAAGCTCGTCTACAGTATCAGGTAAATATCCCAGAAAGCAAAAAATGGATAAAGAAATTGTGGCACGTACGTACAATGCAATATCACTTAGCAATGAAATCTGTGTCATCAGACCCGTAGCGGCATAGTGAGTGGAGGCAGGTACGGTGATTCTACGTGAACTACCTCACACAGAAAAATAAACATCATAAGATATCACTAATACACGGAATGTAAACTTGACTACACATGAACTGAATTACAAAACAGAACAGGGTCTCAAATTTAGAAAACCAACTAGTGCTTGCTTATGGGGAAAGGTGCCTTGGGCTGTTGCATAAAACCAGAGACTGAAATTAGCACAGATAACTTTCCATAAGCCAAATATGTAATAGTCAAGACCTACTACTTGCTCAACGAAATGGACCCAACACCACATATTTAACGCCTAGGAATATACCTGACTAGGAAGAATCTTAAAACCCATGGATATATATGTCTCCGTAAGAGAATCAAGCGTGTATACAGCGGCCGAAACGCAGCAGTGAAAATCCGATAAATCCCATTATCAAAATAAATTTCGAAAACAAAACACAAAGACAGTGAAATAGAGAGCAATTCTTAAATAATTCACTCAGGGCATGTGATGCAACCGGGATTGACCACATCTACTCCCAGAGCTGCTTGAGACATAAGGCTGGACACTTCAGGCTGATAGCATTGGTGAGTTTCGGTGAGAAAATGCAGACCCTTTGAAGTCATACTGCATGGTACCCATTCCATGGGTCCCAACTCTCCAGGTTCAAGGGATTCTTCCTCCAGCTAAAACATGCATGGGAAACCCAGAGTATCATCCACCGTGTGATTGGGAAACGATTTAAAATGCATCTCAGTTTTCGTATCCTGGTCCTCAGGTTCACCATTCCAGATGCTTTACTAACACTCTCCCCGCTTGGAGAGTCAGTGCCTTTAACCTCCTCTTTGGCACAGCTTGCAATTTCTGTGCAAGATGAATAGGAATAGGGAGAACCAATGAGAGACTAGCTATAGGTGTCTGCACGGGCAAACGTAACGCTCATTGCCGATCAGGAAGAGGAATTAAACAAAGGCTCAGCGTGCCCTGCTAAAAACAGGTTAGGGCCTGAAGCAATCCTGCGGTTTTGTGCCCAGCTCACAAGAAAGCGAGTTGAAGAAACTAGCTCAGGGGCACTGTAATTCACAAACCTGCAGAGTTATAAATGACAGCTATCCTCCAAAAATATATTGAAGTAAGCCTGCGAAGGGGACTTGAAATCGGGGCAGAATTTCAGGAAAACGATTGCAGGGGGTAGACTGGAATTGCCCTGAAAGCATAGGAAAAGAGGCACAACGTCGACAATGATGCACTTGGCCAAAAAGGGCGTATGCATTTTTTCCTGAATATATTCAGGAAAAAATGCGTACGCCATTTTTGGCCAACCAAGCAAGCCTGTAAAGGAAATCTGCACTACAATAAAGTCTCACTGCCCCCCGGGCAAAAGGGCCATCTGAAAAAAGTGTAAAATCCAGAAAGTTAGGACAGGATATGGAGAACAGGGAGCCTTGTTATGCTGATTGGCAGGATGTCAATTGCCAGCAGCCACCCTGGAGAAGTGTATGGTGTTTCCTGAAACACATAAGAAACAGAGCAACACAGCCTATGGCACTTCCACTTATGGTCCTATAGCTTACGGAAATTAAAATCAAAAACAGACAGCCACCCCAATATTTGGGACGGCTGTGTTCACAAGAAGCTCGTCTACAGTATCAGGTAAATATGCCAGAATGCAAAAAATGGATAAAGAAATTGTGGCACGTACGTACAATGCAATATCACTTAGCAATGAAATCTGTGTCATCAGACCCGTAGCGGCATAGTGAGTGGAGGCAGGTACGGTGATTCTACGTGAACTACGTCACACAGAAAAAGATACATCATAAGATATCACTAATACAAGGAATGTAAACTTGACTACACATGAACTGAATTACAAAACAGAACAGGGTCTCAAATTTAGAAAACCAACTAGTGCTTGCTTATGGGGAAAGGTGCACTGGGGTGCTGCATAAAACCAGAGACTGAAATTAGCACAGATAACTTTCCATAAGCCAAATATGTAATAGACAAGACCTACTCCTTGCTCAACGAAATGGACCCAACACCACATATTCAACGCCTAGGAATATACCTGACTAGGAAGAATCTTAAAACCCATGGATATATATGTCTCCGTAAGAGAATCAAGCGTGTGTACAGCGGCCGAAACGCAGCAGTGAAAATCCGATAAATCCCATTATCAAAATAAATTTCGAAAACAAAACACAAAGACAGTGAAATAGAGAGCAATATTTAAATAATTCACTAAGGGCATGTGATGCAACCGGTATTGACCACATCTACACCCAGAGCTGGTTGAGACATAAGGCTGGACACTTCTGGCTGATAGCATTGTTGGGTTTCGGTGAGCTAATGCAGACCCTTTGAAATCATACTGCATGGTACCCATTCCATGGGTCCCAACTCTCCAGGTTCAAGGGATTCTTCCTCCAGCTAAAACATGCATGGGAAACCCAGAGTATCGTCCACCGTGTGATTGGGAAACGATTTAAAATGCATCTCAGTTTTCGTATCCTGGTCCTCGGGTTCACCATTCCAGATGCTTTACTAACACTCTCCCCGCTTGGAGAGTCAGTGCCTTTAACCTCCTCTTTGGCACAGCTTGCAATTTCTGTGCAAGATGAACAGGAATAGGGAGAACCAATGAGAGACTAGCTGTAGGTGTCTGCACGGGCAAATGTAACGCTCATTGCCCACCAGGAAGAACAATTAAACAAAGGCTCAGTGTGCCCTGCTGGAAACAGATTAGGGCCTTAAGCAATCCTGCGGTTTTGTGCCCAGCTCACAAGAAAGCGAGTTGAAGAAAGGAGCTCAGGGGCACTGTAATTCACAAACCTGCAGAGTTATAAATGACAGCTATCTTCCAAAAGTATATTGAAGTAAGCCTGCGAAGGGGACTTGAAAGCAGGGCAGAATTTCAGGAAAACGATTGCAGGGGATAGACTGGAATTGCCCTGAAAGCATAGGAAAAGAGGCAGAACGTCGACAATGATGCACTTGGCCAAAATGTGCGTAAGCGTTTTTTCCTGAATATATTCAGGAAAAAACGCATACGCCCTTTTTGGCCAACCGAGCAAGCCTGTAAAGGAAATCTGCACTACAATGAAATCTCACTGCCCCCCGGCAAAAGGGCCATCTGAAAAAAAGTGTAAAATCCAGAAAGGTAGGACAGGATATGGAGAACAGGGAGCCTTGTTATGCTGATTGGCAGGATGTAAATTGTGAACAGCCACCCTGGAGAAGTGTATGGTGTTTCCTGAAACACGTAAGAAATAAAGCAACACAGCCTATGGCAATTGCACTTATGGTCCTATTCCTTAGGGAAATTAAAATCAAAAACAGAGAGGCACCCCAAAACTTGGGACGGCTGTGTTCCCAAGTAGCTCGTCTACAGTACCAGGTAAATATCCCAGAAAGCAAAAAATGGATAAAGAAGTTGTGGCACGTACGTGCAATGCAGTATCACTCAGCAATGAAATCTGTGTCATCAGGCCCGTAGCGGCATAGTGAGTGGATGCAGGTACGGTGATTCTACGTGAACTACCTCACACAGAAAAAGAAACATCATAAGATATCACTAATACATGGAATGTAAACTTGACTACACATGAACTGAATTACAAAACAGAACAGGGTCTCAAATTTAGAAAACCAACTAGTGCTTGCTTATGGGGAAAGGTGCCTTGGGCTGTTGCATAAAACCAGAGACTGAAATTAGCACAGATAACTTTCCATAAGCCAAATATGTAATAGACAAGACCTACTACTTGCTCAACGAAATGGACCCAACACCACATATTTAACGCCTAGGAATATACCTGACTAGGAAGAATCTTAAAACCCATGGATATATATGTCTCCGTAAGAGAATCAAGCGTGTATACAGCGGCCGAAACGCAGCAGTGAAAATCCGATAAATCCCATTATCAAAATAAATTTTGAAAACAAAACACAAAGACAGTGAAATAGAGAGCAATTCTTAAATAATTCACTCAGGGCATGTGATGCAACCGGGATTGACCACATCTACACCCAGAGCTGGTTGAGACATAAGGCTGGACACTTCAGGCTGATAGCATTGGTGAGTTTCGGTGAGCAAATGCAGACCCTTTGAAGTCATACTGCATGGTACCCATTCCATGGGTCCCAACTCTCCAGGTTCAAGGGATTCTTCCTCCAGCTAAAACATGCATGGGAAACCCAGAGTATCGTCCACCGTGTGATTGGGAAACGATTTAAAATGCATCTCAGTTTGCGTATCCTGGTCCTCGGGTTCACCATTCCAGATGCTTTACTAACACTCTCCCCGCTTGGAGAGTCAGTGCCTTTAACCTCCTCTTTGGCACAGCTTGCAATTTCTGTGCAAGATGAATAGGTATAGGGAGAACCAATGAGAGACTAGCTATAGGTGTCTGCACGGGCAAATGTAATGCTCATTTCCCACCAGGAAGAGGAATTAACCAAAGTCTCAGCGTGCCCTGCCGGAAACAGATTACGGCCTGAAGCAATCCTGCGGTTTTGTGCCCAGCTCACAAGAAAGCGAGTTGAAGAAAGGAGCTCAGGGGCACTGTAATTCACAAACCTGCAGAGTTATAAATGACAGCTATCCTCCAAAAATATATTGAAGTAAGCCTGCGAAGGGGACTTGAAAGCGGGGCAGAATTTCAGGAAAACGATTGCAGGGCGTAGACTGGAATTGCCCTGAAAGCATAGGAAAAGAGGCAGAACGTCGACAATGATGCACTTGGCCAAAAAGGGCGTATGCGTTTTTTCCTGAATATATTCAGGAAAAAACGCATACGCCCTTTTTGGCCAACCAAGCAAGCCTGTAAAGGAAATCTGCCCTACAATGAAATCTCACTGCCCCCCCCCCCCCGGGCAAAAGGGCCATCTGAAAAAAGTGTAAAATCCAGAAAGGTAGGACAGGATATGGAGAACAGGGAGCCTTGTTATGCTGATTGGCAGGATGTAAATTGCCGGCAGCCACCCTGGAGAAGTGTATGGTGTTTCCTGAAACACGTAAGAAACAAAGCAACACAGCCTATGGCACTTCCACTTATGGTCCTATAGCTTACGGAAATTAAAATCAAAAACAGACAGCCACCCCAATATTTGGGACGGCTGTGTTCACAAGAAGCTCGTCTACAGTATCAGGTAAATATCCCAGAAAGCAAAAAATGTATAAAGAAGTTGTGGCACGTACGTACAATGCAATATCACTCAGCAATGAAATCTGTGTCATCAGGTCCGTAGCGGCATAGTGAGTGGATGCAGGTACGGTGATTCTACGTGAACTACGTCACACAGAAAAAGAAACATCATAAGATATCACTAATACACGGAATGTAAACTGGACTACACATGAACTGAATTACAAAAAAGAACAGGGTCTCAAATTTAGAAAACCAACTAGTGCTTGCTTATGGGGAAAGGTGCCTTGGGGTGCTGCATAAAACCAGAGACTGAAATTAGCACAGATAACTTTCCATAAGCCAAATATGTAATAGACAAGACCTACTCCTTGCTCAACGAAATGGACCCAACACCACATATTCAACGCCTAGGAATATACCTGACTAGGAAGAATCTTAAAACCCATGGATATATATGTCTCCGTAAGAGAATCAAGCGTGTGTACAGCGGCCGAAACGCAGCAGTGAAAATCCGATAAATCCCATTATCAAAATAAATTTCGAAAACAAAACACAAAGACAGTGAAATAGAGAGCAATTCTTAAATAATTCACTAAGGGCCTGTGATGCAACCGGGATTGACCACATCTACACCCACAGCTGGTTGAGACATAAGGCTGGACACTTCAGGCTGATAGCATTGGTGAGTTTCAGTGAGCAAATGCAGACCCTTTGAAGTCATACTGCATGGTACCCATTCCATGGGTCCCAACTCTCCAGGTTCAAGGGATTCTTCCTCCAGCTAAAACATGCATGGGAAAACCAGAGTATCGTCCACCGTGTGATTGGGAAACGATTTAAAATGCATCTCAGTTTTCGTATCCTGGTCCTCGGGTTCACCATTCCAGATGCTTTACTAACACTCTCCCCGCTTGGAGAGTCAGTGCCTTTAACCTCCTGTTTGGCACAGCTTGCAATTTCTGTGCAAGATGAACAGGAATAGGGAGAACCAATGAGAGACTAGCTGTAGGTGTCTGCACGGGCAAATGTAACGCTCATTGCCGACTAGGAAGAGGAATTAAACAAAGGCTCAGCATGCCCTGCTGAAAACAGGTTAGGGCCTGAAGCAATCCTGTGGTTTTGTGCCCAGCTCACAAGAAAGCGAGTTGAAGAAACTAGCTCAGGGGCACTGTAATTCACAAACCTGCAGAGTTATAAATGACAGCTATCCTCCAAAAATATATTGAAGTAAGCCTGCGAAGGGGACTTGAAAGCGGGGCAGAATTTCAGGAAAACGATTGCAGGGTGTAGACTGGAATTGCCCTGAAAGCATAGGAAAAGAGGCACAACGTCGACAATGATGCAGTTGGCCAAAAAGGGCGTATGCGTTTTTTCCTGAATATATTCAGGAAAAAACGCATACGCCCTTTTTGGCCAACCAAGCAAGCCTGTAAAGGAAATCTGCACTACAATGAAGTCTCACTGCCCCCCAGGCAAAAGGGCCATGTGAAAAAAGTGTAAAATCCAGAAATGTAGGACAGGATATGGAGAACAGGGAGCCTTGTTATGCTGATTGGCAGGATGTAAATTGCCGGCAGCCACCCTGGAGAAGTGTATGGTGTTTCCTGAAACACGTAAGAAACAAAGCAACAGAGCCTATGGCACTTCCACTTATGGTCCTATAGCTTACGGAAATTAAAATCAAAAACAGACAGCCACCCCAATATTTGGGACGGCTGTGTTCCCAAGAAGCTCGTCTACAGTACCAGGTAAATATCCCAGAAAGCAAATAATGGATAAAGAAGTTGTGGCACGTACGTGCAATGCAATATCACTCAGCAATGAAATCTGTGTCATCAGGCCCGTAGCGGCATAGTGAGTGGATGCAGGTACGGTGATTCTACGTGAACTACGTCACACAGAAAAAGAAACATCATAAGATATCACTAATACACGGAATGTAAACTTGACTACACATGAACTGAATTACAAAACAGAACAGGGTCTCAAATTTAGAAAACCAACTAGTGCTTGCTTATGGGAAAAGGTGCCTTGGGGTGCTGCATAAAACCAGAGACTGAAATTAGCACAGATAACTTTCCATAAGCCAAATATGTAATAGACAAGACCTACTCCTTGCTCAACGAAATGGAACCAACACCACATATTCAACGCCCAGGAATATACCTGACTAGGAAGAATCTAAAAACCCATGGATATATATGTCTCTGTAAGAGAAACAAGCATGTGTACAGCGGCCAAAACACAGCAGTGAAAATCCGATAAATCCCATTATCAAAATAAATTTCGAAAACAAAACACAAAGACAGTGAAATAGAGAGCAATTCTTAAATAATTCACTCAGGGCATGTGATGCAACCGGGATTGACCACATCTACACCCAGAGCTGGTTGAGACATAAGGCTGGACACTTCAGGCTGATAGCATTGGTGAGTTTCGGTGAGCAAATGCAGACCCTTTGAAGTCATACAACATGGTACCCATTCCATGGGTCCCAACTCTCCAGGTTCAAGGGATTCTTCCTCCAGCTAAAACATGCATGGGAAACCCAGAGTATCGTCCACCGTGTGATTGGGAAACAATTTAAAATGCATCTCAGTTTTCGAATCCTGGTCTTCGGGTTCACCATTCCAGATGCTTTACTAACACTCTCCCCACTTGAAAAGTCAGTGCGTTTAACCTCCTGTTTGGCACAGCTTGCAATTTCTGTGCAAGATGAACAGGAATAGGGAGAACCAATGAGAGACTAGCTGTAGTTGTCTGCACGGGCAAATGTAACGCTCATTGCCCACCAGGAAGAGGAATTAAATAAAGGCTCAGTGTGCCCTGCTGGAAACAGATTAGGGCCTGAAGCAATCCTGCGGTTTTGTGCCCAGCTCACAAGAAAGCGAGTTGAAGAACGGAGCTCAGAGGCACTGTAATTCACAAACCTGCAGAGTTATAAATGACAGCTATCTTCCAAAAGTATATTGAAGTAAGCCTGCGAAGGGGACTTGAAAGCGGGGCAGAATTTCAGGAAAACGATTGCAGGGTGTAGACTGGAATTGCCCTGAAAGCATAGGAAAAGAGGCACAACGTCGACAATGATGCAGTTGGCCAAAAAGGGCGTATGCGTTTTTTCCTGAATATATTCAGGAAAAAACGCATACGCCCTTTTTGGCCAACCAAGCAAGCCTGTAAAGGAAATCTGCACTACAATGAAGTCTCACTGCCCCCCAGGCAAAAGGGCCATGTGAAAAAAGTGTAAAATCCAGAAATGTAGGACAGGATATGGAGAACAGGGAGCCTTGTTATGCTGATTGGCAGGATGTAAATTGCCGGCAGCCACCCTGGAGAAGTGTATGGTGTTTCCTGAAACACGTAAGAAACAAAGCAACAGAGCCTATGGCACTTCCACTTATGGTCCTATAGCTTACGGAAATTAAAATCAAAAACAGACAGCCACCCCAATATTTGGGACGGCTGTGTTCCCAAGAAGCTCGTCTACAGTACCAGGTAAATATCCCAGAAAGCAAATAATGGATAAAGAAGTTGTGGCACGTACGTGCAATGCAATATCACTCAGCAATGAAATCTGTGTCATCAGGCCCGTAGCGGCATAGTGAGTGGATGCAGGTACGGTGATTCTACGTGAACTACGTCACACAGAAAAAGAAACATCATAAGATATCACTAATACACGGAATGTAAACTTGACTACACATGAACTGAATTACAAAACAGAACAGGGTCTCAAATTTAGAAAACCAACTAGTGCTTGCTTATGGGAAAAGGTGCCTTGGGGTGCTGCATAAAACCAGAGACTGAAATTAGCACAGATAACTTTCCATAAGCCAAATATGTAATAGACAAGACCTACTCCTTGCTCAACGAAATGGAACCAACACCACATATTCAACGCCTAGGAATATACCTGACTAGGAAGAATCTAAAAACCCATGGATATATATGTCTCTGTAAGAGAAACAAGCATGTGTACAGCGGCCGAAACACAGCAGTGAAAATCCGATAAATCCCATTATCAAAATAAATTTCGAAAACAAAACACAAAGACAGTGAAATAGAGAGCAATTCTTAAATAATTCACTCAGGGCATGTGATGCAACCGGGATTGACCACATCTACACCCAGAGCTGGTTGAGACATAAGGCTGGACACTTCAGGCTGATAGCATTGGTGAGTTTCGGTGAGCAAATGCAGACCCTTTGAAGTCATACAACATGGTACCCATTCCATGGGTCCCAACTCTCCAGGTTCAAGGGATTCTTCCTCCAGCTAAAACATGCATGGGAAACCCAGAGTATCGTCCACCGTGTGATTGGGAAACAATTTAAAATGCATCTCAGTTTTCGAATCCTGGTCTTCGGGTTCACCATTCCAGATGCTTTACTAACACTCTCCCCACTTGAAAAGTCAGTGCGTTTAACCTCCTGTTTGGCACAGCTTGCAATTTCTGTGCAAGATGAACAGGAATAGGGAGAACCAATGAGAGACTAGCTGTAGTTGTCTGCACGGGCAAATGTAACGCTCATTGCCCACCAGGAAGAGGAATTAAATAAAGGCTCAGTGTGCCCTGCTGGAAACAGATTAGGGCCTGAAGCAATCCTGCGGTTTTGTGCCCAGCTCACAAGAAAGCGAGTTGAAGAACGGAGCTCAGAGGCACTGTAATTCACAAACCTGCAGAGTTATAAATGACAGCTATCTTCCAAAAGTATATTGAAGTAAGCCTGCGAAGGGGACTTGAAAGCGGGGCAGAATTTCAGGAAATCGATTGCAGGGGGTAGACTGGAATTGCCCTGAAAGCATAGGAAAAGAGGCACAACGTCGACAATGATGCACTTGGCCAAAAGGGGCGTATGCGTTTTTTCCTGAATATATTCAGGAAAAAACGCATATGCACTTTTTGGCCAAACAAGCAAGCCTGTAAAGGAAATCTGCACTACAATGAAGTCTCACTGCCCCCCGGGCAAGAGGGCCATCTGAAAAAAGTGTAAAATCCAGAAAGGTAGGACAGGATATGGAGAACAGGGAGCCTTGTTATGCTGATTGGCAGGATGTAAATTGCCAACAACCACCCTGGAGAAGTGTATGGTGTTTCCTGAAACACGTAAGAAATAAAGCAACACAGCCTATGGCAATTGCACTTATGGTCCTATTCCTTAATGAAATTAAAATCAAAAACAGAGATCCACCCCAAAGTTTGGGACGGCTGTGTTCCCAAGAAGCTCGTCTACAGTACCAGTTAAATATCCCAGAAAGCAAAAAATGGATAAAGAAGTTGTGGCATGTACGTGCAATGCAATATCACTCAGCAATGAAATCTGTGTCATCAGCCCCGTAGCGGCATAGTGAGTGGATGCAGGTACGGTGATTCTACGTGAACTACGTGACACAGAAAAAGAAACATCATAAGATATCACTAATACACGGAATGTAAACTTGACTATACATGAACTGAATTACAAAACAGAACAGGGTCTCAAATTTAGAAAACCAACTAGTGCTTGCTTATGGGGAAAGGTGCCTTGGGGTGCTGCATAAAACCAGAGACTGAAATTAGCACAGATAACATTCCATAAGCCAAATATGTAATAGACAAGACCTACTCCTTGCTCAACGAAATGGACTCAACACCACATATTCAACGCCTAGGAATATACCTGACTAGGAAGTATCTTAAAACCCATGGATATATATGTCTCCGTAAGAGAATCAAGCATGTGTACAGCGGCCGATACGCAGCAGTGAAAATCCGATAAATCCCATTATCAAAATAAATTTCGAAAACAAAACACAAAGACAGTGAAATAGAGAGCAATTCTTAAATAATTCACTCAGGGAATGTGATGCAACCGGGATTGACCACATCTACACCCAGAGCTGATTGAGACATAAGGCTGGACACTTCAGGCTAATAGCATTGGTGAGTTTCGGTGAGCAAATGCAGACACTTTGAAGTCATACTGCATGGTACCTATTCCATGGGTCCCAACTCTTCAGGTTCAAGGGATTCTTCCTCCAGCTAAAACATGCATAGGAAACCCACAGTATGGTCCACCCTGTGATTGGGAAACGATTTAAAATGCATCTCTGTTTTCGTATCCTGGTCCTCGGGTTCACCATTCCAGATGCTTTACTAAAACTCTCCCCGCTTGGAGAGTCAGTGCCTTTAACCTCCTCTTTGGCACAGCTTGCAATTTCTGTGCAAGATGAACAGGAATAGGGAGAACCAATGAGAGACTAGCTGTAGGTGTCTGCACGGGCAAATGTAACGCTCATTGCCCACCAGGAAGAGGAATTAAACAAAGGCTCAGTGTGCCCTGCTGGAAACAGATTAGGGCCTGAAGCAATCCTGCAGTTTTGTGCCCAGCTCACAAGAAAGCGAGTTGAAGAAAGGAGCTCAGGGGCACTGTACTTCACAAACCTGCAGAGTTATAAATGACAGCTATCCTGCAAAAATATATTGAAGTAAGCCTGCGAAGGGGACTTGAAAGTGGGGCAGAATTTCAGGAAAACGATTGCAGGGGGTAGACTGGAATTGCCCTGAAAGCATAGGAAAAGAGGCACAACGTCGACAATGATGCACTTGGCCAAAAAGGGCGTATGCGTTTTTTCCTGAATATATTCAGGAAAAAACGCATACGCCCTTTTTGGCCAACCAAGCAAGCCTGTAAAGGAAATCTGCACTACAATGAAATCTCACTGCCCCCCTGGGCAAAAGGGCCATCTGAAAAAAGTGTAAAATCCAGAAAGGTAGGACAGGATATGGAGAACAGGGAGCCTTGTTATGCTGATTGGCAGGATGTAAATTGTGTACAGCCACCCTGGAGATGTGTATGGTGTTTCAAGAAACACGTAAGAAATAAAGCAAAACAGCCTATGGCAATTGCAATTATGGTCCTATTGCTTAGGGAAATTAAAATCAAAAACGGAGAGCCACCCCAAAGTTTGGGACGGCTGTGTTCCCAAGAAGGTCGTCTACAGTACCAGGTAAATATCCCAGAAAGCAAAAAATGGATAAAGAAGTTGTGGCACGTACGTGCAATGCAATATCACTCAGCAATGAAATATGTGTCATCAGGCCCGTAGCGGCATAGTGAGTGGATGCAGGTAGGGTGTTTCTACGTGAACTACGTCACACAGAAAAAGAAACATCATAAGATATCACTAATACACGGAATGTAAACTTGACTACACATGAACTGAATTACAAAACAGAACAGGGTCACAAATTTAGAAAACCAACTAGTGCTTGCTTATGGGGAAAGGTGCCTTGGGGTGCTGCATAAAACCAGAGACTGAAATTAGCACAGATAACATTCCATAAGCCAAATATGTAATAGACAAGACCTACTCCTTGCTCAACGAAATGGACTCAACACCACATATTCAACGCCTAGGAATATACCTGACTAGGAAGAATCTTAAAACCCATGGATATATATGTCTCCGTAAGAGAATCAAGCGTGTGTACAGCGGCCGAAACGCAGCAGTGAAAATCCGATAAATCCCATTATCAAAATAAATTTCGAAAACAAAACACAAAGACAGCGAAATAGAGAGCAATTCTTAAATAATTCACTGAGGGCATGTAATGCAACCGGGATTGACCACATCTACACCCAGAGCTGGTTGAGACATAAGGCTGGACACTTCAGGCTGATAGCATTGGTGAGTTTCGGTGAGCAAATGCAGACCCTTTGAAGTCATACTGCATGGTACCCAATCCATGGGTCCCAACTCTCCAGGTTCAAGGCATTCTTCCTCCAGCTAAAACATGCATGGGAAACCCAGAGTATCGTCCACCGTGTGATTGGGAAATGATTTAAAATGCATCTCAGTTTTCCTATCCTGGTCCTCGGGTTCACCATTCCAGATGCTTTACTAACACTCTCCCCGCTTGGAGAGTCAGTGCCTTTAACCTCCTGTTTGGCACAGCTTGCAATTTCTGTGCAAGATGAACAGGAATAGGGAGAACCAATGAGAGACTAGCTGTAGGTGTCTCCACGGGCAAATGTAACGCTCATTTCCCACCAGGAAGAGGAATTAACCAAAGGCTCAGCGTGCCCTGCCGGAAACAGATTAGGGCCTGAAGCAATCCTGCGGTTTTGTGCCCAGCTCACAAGAAAGCGAGTTGAAGAAAGGAGCTCAGGGACACTGTAATTCACAAACCTGCAGAGTTATAAATGACAGCTATCCTCCAAAAATATATTGAAGTAAGCCTGCGAAGGGGACTTGAAAGTGGGGCAGAATTTCAGGAAAACGATTGCAGGGGGTAGACTGGAATTGCCCTGTAAGCATAGGAAAAGAGGCAGAACATCGACAATGATGCACTTGGCCAAAAAGGGCGTATGCGTTTTTTCCTGAATATATTCAGGAAAAAACGCATACGCCCTTTTTGGCCAAACAAGCAAGCCTGTAAAGGAAATCTGCACTACAATGAAATCTCACTGCCCCCCTGGGCAAAAGGGCCATCTGAAAAAAGTGTAAAATCCAGAAATATAGTACAGGATATGGAGAACAGGGAGCCTTGTTATGCTGATTGGCAGGATGTAAATTGCCAGCAGCCACCCTGGAGAAGTGTATGGTGTTTCCTGAAACACGTAAGAAACAAAGCAACACAGCCTATGGCACTTCCACTTATGGTCCTATAGCTTACGGAAATTAAAATCAAAAACAGACAGCCACCCCAATATTTGGGACGGCTGTGTTCACAAGAAGCTCGTCTACAGTATCAGGTAAATATCCCAGAAAGCAAAAAATGGATAAAGAAGTTGTGGCACGTACGTACAATGCAATATCACTCAGCAATGAAATCTGTGTCATCAGGCCCGTAGCGGCATAGTGAGTGGATGCAGGTACGGTGATTCTACGTGAACTACGTCACACAGAAAAAGAAACATCATAAGATATCACTAATACACGGAATGTAAACTTGACTACACATGAACTGAATTACAAAACAGAACAGGGTCTCAAATTTAGAAAACCAACTAGTGCTTGCTTAGGGGGAAAGGTGCGTTGGGGTGCTGCATAAAACCAGAGACTGAAATTAGCACAGATAACATTCCATAAGCCAAATATGTAATAGACAAGACCTACTCCTTGCTCAACGAAATGGACTCAACACCACATATTCAACGCCTAGGAATATACCTGACTAGGAAGAATCTTAAAACCCATGGATATATATGTCTCCGTAAGAGAATCAAGCGTGTGTACAGCGGCGGAAATGCAGCAGTGAAAATCCGATAAATCCCATTATCAAAATAAATTTCGAAAACAAAACACAAAGACAGTGAAATAGAGAGCAATTCTTAAATAATTCACTCAGGGCATGTGATGCAACCGGGATTTACCACATCTACACCCAGAGCTTGTTGAGACATAAGGCTGGACACTTCAGGCTGATAGCATTGGTGAGTTTCGGTGAGCAAATGCAGACCCTTTGAAGTCATACTGCATGGTACACATTCCATTGGTCCCAACTCTCCAGGTTCAAGGGATTCTTCCTCCAGCTAAAACATGCATGGGAAACCCAGAGTATCGTCCACCGTGTGATTGGGAAATGATTTAAAATGCATCTCAGTTTTCGTTTCCTTGTCCTCGGGTTCACCATTTCCAGATGCTTTACTAACACTCTCCCTGCTTGGAGAGTCAGAGCCTTTAACCTCCTGTTTCGCACAGCTGGCAATTTCTGTGCAAGATGAACAGGAATAGGGAGAACCAATGAGAGACTAGCTGTAGGTGTCTGCACGGGCAAAAGAAACGCTCATTGCCCACCAGGAAGAGGAATTAAACAAAGGCTCAGTGTGCCCTGCTGGAAACAGATTAGGGCCTGAAGCAATCCTGCGGTTTTGTGCCCAGCTCACAAGAAAGCGAGTTGAAGAAAGGAGCTCAGGGGCACTGTACTTCACAAACCTGCAGAGTTATAAATGACAGCTATCCTCCAAAAATATATTGAAGTAAGCCTGCGAAGGGGACTTGAAAGCGGGGCTGAATTTCAGAAAAACGATTGCAGGGGGTAGACTGGAATTGCCCTGAAAGCATAGGAAAAGAGGCACAACGTCGACAATGATGCACTTGGCCAAAAAGGGCGTATGCGTTTTTTCCTGAATATATTCAGGAAAAAACGCATACGCCCTTTTTGGCCAACCAAGCAAGCCTGTAAAGGAAATCTGCACTACAATGAAATCTCACTGCCCCCCGCGGGCAAAAGGGCCATCTGAAAAAAGTGTAAAATCCAGAAAGGTAGGACAGGATATGGAGAACAGGGAGCCTTGTTATGCTGATTGGCAGGATGTAAATTGCCAGCAGCCACCCTGGAGAAGTGTATGGTGTTTCCTGAAACACGTAAGAAACAAAGCAACACAGCCTATGGCACTTCCACTTATGGTCCTATAGCTTACGGAAATTAAAATCAAAAACAGAGAGCCACCCCAATATTTGGGACGGCTGTGTTCACAAGAAGCTCGTCTACAGTATCAGGTAAATATCCCAGAGAGAAAAAATGGATAAAGAAGTTGTGGCACGTACGTACAATGCAATATCACTCAGCAATGAAATCTGTGTCATCAGGCCCGTAGCGGCATAGTGAGTGGATGCAGGTACGGTGATTCTACGTGAACTACGTCACACAGAAAAAGAAACATCATAAGATATCACTAATACACGGAATGTAAACTTGACTACACATGAACTGAATTACAAAACAGAACAGGGTCTCAAATTTAGAAAACCAACTAGTGCTTGCTTATGGGGAAAGGTGCCTTGGGGTGCTGCATAAAACCAGAGACTGAAATTAGCACAGATAACTTTCCATAGGCCAAATATGTAATAGACAAGACCTACTCCTTGCTCAACGAAATGGACCCAACACCACATATTCAACGCCTAGGAATATACCTGACTAGGAAGAATCTTAAAACCCATGGATATATATGTCTCCGTAAGAGAATCAAGCGTGTGTACAGCGGCCGAAACGCAGCAGTGAAAATCCGATAAATCCCATTATCAAAATAAATTTCGAAAACAAAACACAAAGACAGTGAAATCGAGAGCAATTCTTAACTAATTCACTCAGGGCATGTGATGCAACCGGGATTGACCACATCTACACCCAGAGCTGGTTGAGACATAAGGCTGGACACTTCAGGCTGATAGCATTGGTGAGTTTCGGTGAGCAAATGCAGACCCTTTGAAGTCATACTGCATGGTACCCATTCCATGGGTCCCAACTCTCCAGGTTCAAGGCATTCTTCCTCCAGTTAAAACATGCATGGGAAACCCAGAGTATCGTCCACCGTGTGATTGGGAAACGATTTAAAATGCATCTCAGTTTTCGTATCCTGGTCCTCGGGTTCACCATTCCAGATGCTTTACTAACACTCTCTCCGCTTGGAGAGTCAGTGCCTTTAACCTCCTGTTTGGCACAGCTTGCAATTTCTGTGCAAGATGAACAGGAATAGGGAGAACCAATGAGAGACTAGCTGTAGGTGTCTTCACGGGCAAATGTAACGCTCATTACCGACCAGGAAGAAGAATTAAACAAAGGCTCAGCGTGCCCTGCTGAAAACAGATTAGGGCCTGAAGCAATCCTGCAGTTTTGTGCCCAGCTCACAAAAAAGCGAGTTGAAGAAAGGAGCTCAGTGGCACTGTAATTCACAAACATGCAGAGTTATAAATGACAGCTATCCTCCAAAAATATATTGAAGTAAGCCTGCGAAGGGGACTTGAATGCGGGGCAGAATTTCAGGAAAACGATTGCAGGGGTAGACTGGAATTGCCCTGAAAGCATAGGAAAAGAGGCAGAACGTCGACAATGATGCACTTGGCCAAAAAGGGCGTATGCGTTTTTTCCTGAATATATTCAGGAAAAAACGCATATGCCCTTTTTGGCCAACCAAGCAAGCCTGTAAAGGAAATCTGCACTACAATGAAGTCTCACTGCCCCCCGGGCAAAAGGGCCATCTGAAAAAAGTGTAAAATCCAGAAAGGTAGGACAGGATATGGAGAACAGGGAGCCTTGTTATGCTGATTGGCAGGATGTAAATTGCCAACAGCCACCCTGGAGAAGTGTATGGTGTTTCCTGAAACACGTAAGAAATAAAGCAACACAGCCTATGGCAATTGCACTTATGGTCCTATTCCTTAGGGAAATTAAAATCAAAAACAGAGAGCCACCCCAAAGTTTGGGACGGCTGTGTTCCCAAGTAGCTCGTCTACAGTACCAGGTAAATATCCCAGAAAGCAAAAAATGGATAAAGAAGTTGTGGCACGTACGTGCAATGCAATATCACTCAGCAATGAAATCTGTGTCATCAGGCCCGTAGCGGCATAGTGAGTGGATGCAGGTACGGAGATTCTACGTGAACTACGTCACACAGAAATAGAAACATCATAAGATATCACTAATACACGGAATGTAAACTTGACTACACATGAACTGAATTACAAAACAGAACAGGGTCTCAAATTTAGAAAACCAACTAGTGCTTGCTTATGGGGAAAGGTGCCTTGGGGTGCTTCATAAAACCAGAGACTGAAATTAGCACAGATAACTTTCCATAAGCCAAATATGTAATAGACAAGACCTACTCCTTGCTCAACGAAATGGACTCAACACCACATATTCAACGCCTAGGAATATACCTGACTAGGAAGTATCTTAAAACCCATGGATATATATGTCTCCGTAAGAGAATCAAGCATGTGTACAGCGGCCGATACGCAGCAGTGAAAATCCGATAAATCCCATTATCAAAATAAATTTCGAAAACAAAACACAAAGACAGTGAAATAGAGAGCAATTCTTAAATAATTCACTCAGGGCATGTGATGCAACCGGGATTGACCACATCTACACCCAGAGCTGGTTGAGACATAAGGCTGGACACTTCAGGCTGATAGCACTGGTGAGTTTCGGTGAGCACATGCAGACCCTTTGAAGTCATACTGCATGGTACCCATTCCATGGGTCCCAACTCTCCAGGTTCAAGGCATTCTTCCTCCAGCTAAAACATGCATGGGAAACACAGAGTATCGTCCACCGTGTGATTGGGAAACGATTTAAAATGCATCTCAGTTTTCGTATCCTGGTCCTCGGGTTCACCATTCCAGATGCTTTACTAACACTCTCCCCGCTTGGAGAGTCAGTGCCTTTAACCTCCTGTTTGGCACAGCTTGCCATTTCTGTGCAAGATGAACAGGAATAGGGAGAACCAATGAGAGACTAGCTCTAGGTGTCTGCACGGGCAAATATAACGCTCATTGCCCACCAGGAAGAGGAATTAAACAAAGGCTCAGTGTGCCCTGCTGGAAACAGATTAGGGCCTGAAGCAATCCTGCGGTTTTGTGCCCAGCTCACAAGAAAGCGAGTTGAAGAAAGGAGCTCAGGGGCACTGTACTTAACAAACCTGCAGAGTTATAAATGACAGCTATCCTCCAAAAATATATTGAAGTAAGCCTGCGAAGGGGACTTGAAAGCGGGGCTGAATTTCAGGAAAACGATTGCAGGGGGTAGACTGGAATTGCCCTGAAAGCATAGGAAAAGAGGCACAACGTCGACAATGATGCACTTGGCCAAAAAGGGCGTATGCGTTTTTTCCTGAATATATTCAGGAAAACACGCATACGCTCTTTTTGGCCAAACAAGCAAGCCTGTAAAGGAAATCTGCACTACAATGAAGTCTCACTGCCCCCCGGGCAAAAGGGCCATCTGAAAAAAGTGTAAAATCCAGAAAGGTAGGACAGGATATGGAGAACAGGGAGCCTTGTTATGCTAATTGGCAGGATGTAAATTGCCAGCAGCCACCCTGGAGAAGTGTATGGTGTTTCCTGAAACACGTAAGAAACAAAGCAACACAGCCTATGGCACTTCCACTTATGGTCCTATAGCTTACGGAAATTAAAATCAAAAACAGAGAGCCACCCCAATATTTGGGACGGCTGTGTTCACAAGAAGCTCGTCTACAGTATCAGGTAAATATCCCAGAGAGAAAAAATGGATAAAGAAGTTGTGGCACGTACGTACAATGCAATATCACTCAGCAATGAAATCTGTGTCATCAGGCCCGTAGCGGCATAGTGAGTGGATGCAGGTACGGTGATTCTACGTGAACTACGTCACACAGAAAAAGAAACATCATAAGATATCACTAATACACGGAATGTAAACTTGACTACACATGAACTGAATTACAAAACAGAACAGGGTCTCAAATTTAGAAAACCGACTAGTGCTTGCTTATGGAGAAAGGTGCCTTGGGGTGCTGCATAAAACCAGAGACTGAAATTAGCACAGATAACTTTCCATAAGCCAAATATGTAATAGACAAGACCTACTCCTTGCTCAACGAAATGGACCCAACACCACATATTCAACGCCTAGGAATATACCTGACTAGGAAGAATCTTAAAACCCATGGATATATATGTCTCCGTAAGAGAATCAAGCGTGTGTACAGCGGCCGAAACGCAGCAGTGAAAATCCGATAAATCCCATTATCAAAATAAATTTCGAAAACAAAACACAAAGACAGTGAAATAGAGAAAAATTCTTAAATAATTCACTCAGGGCATGTGATGCAACCGGGATAGACCACATCTACACCCAGAGCTGGTTGAGACATAAGGCTGGACATTTCTGGCTGATAGCACTGGTGAGTTTCGGTGAGCAAATGCAGACCCTTTGAAGTCATACTGCATGGTACCCATTCCATGGGTCCCAACTCTCCATGTTCAAGGCATTCTTCCTCCAGCTAAATCATGCATGGGAAACCCAGAGTATCGTCCACCGTGTGATTGGGAAACGATTTAAAATGCATCTCAGTTTTGGTATCCTGGTCCTCGGGTTCACCATTCCAGATGCTTTACTAACACTCTCCCCGCTTGGAGAGTCAGTGCCTTTAACCTCCTGTTTGGCACAGCTTGCCATTTCTGTGCAAGATGAACAGGAATAGGGAGAACCAATGAGAGACTAGCTGTAGGTGTCTGCACGGGCAAATGTAACGCTCATTGCCCACCAGGAAGAGGAATTAAACAAAGGCTCAGTGTGCCCTGCTGGAAACAGATTAGGGCCTGAAGCAATCCTGCGGGTTTGTGCCCAGCTCACAAGAAAGCGAGTTGAAGAAAGGAGCTCAGAGGCACTGTACTTCACAAACCTGCAGAGTTATAAATGACAGCTATCCTCCAAAAATATATTGAAGTAAGCCTGCGAAGGGGACTTGAAAGCGGGGCTGAATTTCAGGAAAAGGATTGCAGGGGGTAGACTGGAATTGCCCTGAAAGCATAGGAAAAGAGGCACAACGTCGACAATGATGCACTTGGCCAAAAAGGGCGTATGCGTTTTTTCCTGAATATATTCAGGAAAAAACGCATACGCCCTTTTTGGCCAACCAAGCAAGCCTGTAAAGGAAATCTGCACTACAATGAAATCTCACTGCCCCCCCCCCCGGGCAAAAGGGCCATCTGAAAAAATTGTAAAATCCAGAAAGGTAGGACAGGTTATGGAGAACAGGGAGCCTTGTTATGCTGATTGGCAGGATGTAAATTGCCAGCAGCCACCCTGGAGAAGTGTATGGTGTTTCCTGAAACACGTAAGAAACAAAGCAACACAGCCTATGGCACTTCCACTTATGGTCCTATAGCTTACGGAAATTAAAATCAAAAACAGACAGCCACCCCAATATTTGGGACGGCTGTGTTCACAAGAAGCTCGTCTACAGTATCAGGTAAATATCCCAGAAAGCAAAAAATGGATAAAGAAGTTGTGGCACGTACGTACAATGCAATATCACTCAGCAATGAAATCTGTGTCATCAGGCCCGTAGCGGCATAGTGAGTGGATGCAGGTACGGTGATTCTACGTGAACTACGTCACACAGAAAAAGAAACATCATAAGATATCACTAATACACGGAATGTAAACTTGACTACACATGAACTGAATTACAAAACAGAACAGGGTCTCAAATTTAGAAAACCAACTAGTGCTTGCTTATGGGGAAAGGTGCCTTGGGGTGCTGCATAAAACCAGAGACTGAAATTAGCACAGATAACTTTCCATAAGCCAAATATGTAATAGACAAGACCTACTCCTTGCTCAACGAAATGGACCCAACACCACATATTCAACGCCTAGGAATATACCTGACTAGGAAGAATCTTAAAACCCATGGATATATATGTCTCCGTAAGAGAATCAAGCGTGTGTACAGCGGCCGAAACGCAGCAGTGAAAATCCGATAAATCCCATTATCAAAATAAATTTCGAAAACAAAACAGAAAGACAGTGAAATAGAGAGCAATTCTTAAATAATTCACTCAGGGCATGTGATGCAACCGGGATTGACCACATCTACACCCAGAGCTGGTTGAGACATAAGGCTGGACACTTCAGGCTGATAGCCTTGGTGAGTTTCGGTGAGCAAATGCAGACCCTTTGAAGTCATACTGCATGGTACCCATTCCATGGGTCCCAAATCTCCAGGTTCAAGGGATTCTTCCTCCAGCTAAAACATGCATGGGAAACCCAGAGTATCGTCCACCGTGTGATTGGGAAATGATTTAAAATGCATCTCAGTTTTCGTTTCCTGGTCCTCGGGTTCACCATTCCAGATGCTTTACTAACACTCTCCCCGCTTGGAGAGTCAGGGCCTTTAACCTCCTGTTTCGCACAGCTTGCAATTTCTGTGCAAGATGAACAGGAATAGGGAGAACCAATGAGAGACTAGCTGTAGGTGTCTGCACGGGCAAATGTAACGCTCATTGCCCACCAGGAAGAGGAATTAAACAAAGGCTCAGTGTGCCCTGCTGGAAACAGATTAGGGCCTGAAGCAATCCTGCTGTTTTGTGCCCAGCTCACAAGAAAGCGAGTTGAAGAAAGGAGCTCAGGGGCACTGTACTTCACAAACCTGCAGAGTTATAAATGACAGCTATCCTCCAAAAATATATTGAAGTAAGTCTGCGAAGGGGACTTGAAAGGGGGCTGAATTTCAGGAAAACGATTGCAGGGGGTAGACTGGAATTGCCCTGAAAGCATAGGAAAAGAGGCACAACGTCGACAATGATGCACTTGGCCAAAAAGGGCGTATGCGTTTTTTCCTGAATATATTCAGGAAAAAACGCATACGCCCTTCTTGGCCAACCAAGCAAGCCTGTAAAGGAAATCTGCACTACAATGAAATCTCACTGCCCCCCCGGGCAAAAGGGCCATCTGAAAAAAGTGTAAAATCCAGAAAGGTAGGACAGGATATGGAGAACAGGGAGCCTTGTTATGCTGATTGGCAGGATGTAAATTGCCAGCAGCCACCCTGGAGAAGTGTATGGTGTTTCCTGAAACACGTAAGAAACAAAGCAACACAACCTATGGCACTTCCACTTATGGTCCTATAGCTTACGGAAATTAAAATCAAAAACAGACAGCCACCCCAATATTTGGAACGGCTGTGTTCACAAGAAGCTCGTCTACAGTATCAGGTAAATATCCCAGAAAGCAAAAAATGGATAAAGAAGTTGTGGCACGTACGTGCAATGCAATATCACTCAGCAATGAAATCTGTGTCATCAGGCCAGTAGCGGCATAGTAAGTGGATGCAGGTACGGTGATTCTACGTGAACTACGTCACACAGAAATAGAAACATCATAAGATATCACTAATACACGGAATGTAAACTTGACTACACATGAACTGAATTACAAAACAGAACAGGGTCTCAAATTTAGAAAACCAACTAGTGCTTGCTTATGGGGAAAGGTGCGTTGGGGTGCTGCATAAAACCAGAGACTGAAATTAGCACAGATAACATTCCATAAGCCAAATATGTAATAGACAAGACCTACTCCTTGCTCAACGAAATGGACTCAACACCACATATTCAACGCCTAGGAATATACCTGACTAGGAAGAATCTTAAAACCCATGGATATATATGTCTCCGTAAGAGAATCAAGCGTGTGTACAGCGGCGGAAATGCAGCAGTGAAAATCCGATAAATCCCATTATCAAAATAAACTTCGAAAACAAAACACAAAGACAGTGAAATAGAGAGCAATTCTTAAATAATTCACTCAGGGCATGTGATGCAACCGGGATTGACCACATCTACACCCAGAGCTGGTTGAGACATAAGGCTGGACACTTCTGGCTGATAGCACTGGTGAGTTTCGGTGAGCAAATGCAGACCCTTTGAAGTCATACTGCATGGTACCCATTCCATGGGTCCCAACTCTCCAGGTTCAAGGCATTCTTCCTCCAGCTAAAACATGCATGGGAAACCCAGAGTATCGTCCACCGTGTGATTGGGAAACGATTTAAAATGCATCTCAGTTTTCGTAACCTGGTCCTCGGGTTCACCATTCCAGATGCTTTACTCACACTCTCCCCGCTTGGAGAGTCAGTCCCTTTAACCTCCTGTTTGGCACAGCTTGCCATTTCTGTGAAAGATGAACAGGAATAGGGAGAACCAATGAGAGACTAGCTGTAGGTGTCTGCACGGGCAAATGTAACGCTCATTGCCCACCAGGAAGAGGAATTAAACAAAGGATCAGCGTGCCCTGCTGGAAACAGATTAGGGCCTGAAGCAATCCTGCGGTTTTGTGCCCAGCTCACAAGAAAGCGAGTTGAAGAAAGGAGCTCAGGGGCACTGTACTTCACAAACCTGCAGAGTTATAAATGACAGCTATCCTCCAAAAATATATTGAAGTAAGCCTGGGAAGGGGACTTGAAAGCAGAGCTGAATTTCAGGAAAACGATTGCAGGGGGTAGACAGAATTGCCCTGAAAGCATAGGAAAAGAGGCACAACGTCGACAATGATGCATTTGGGCAAAAAGGGCGTATGCGTTTTTTCCTGAATATATTCAGGAAAAAACGCATACGCCCTTTTTGGCCAACCAAGCAAGCCTGTAAAGGAAATCTGCACTACAATGAAATCTCACTGCCCCCCCCCGGGCAAAAGGGCCATCTGAAAAAATTGTAAAATCCAGAAAGGTAGGACAGGATATGGAGAACAGGGAGCCTTGTTATGCTGATTGGCAGGATGTAAATTGCCAGCAGCCACCCTGGAGAAGTGTATGGTGTTTCCTGAAACACGTAAGAAACAAAGCAACACAGCCTATGGCACTTCCACTTATGGTCCTATAGCTTACGGAAATTAAAATCAAAAACAGACAGCCACCCCAATATTTGGGACGGCTGTGTTCACAAGTAGCTCGTCTACAGTATCAGGTAAATATCCCAGAAAGCAAAAAATGGATAAAGAAGTTGTGGCACGTACGTACAATGCAATATCACTCAGCAATGAAATCTGTGTCATCAGGCCCGTAGCGGCATAGTGAGTGGATGCAGGTACGGTGATTCTACGTGAACTACGTCACACAGAAAAAGAAACATCATAAGATATCACTAATACACGGAATGTAAACTTGACTACACATGAACTGAATTACAAAACAGAACAGGGTCTCAAATTTAGAAAACCAACTAGTGCTTGCTTATGGGGAAAGGTGCCTTGGGGTGCTGCATAAAACCAGAGACTGAAATTAGCACAGATAACTTTCCATAAGCCAAATATGTAATAGACAAGACCTACTCCTTGCTCAACGAAATGGACCCAACACCACATATTCAACGCCTAGGAATATACCTGACTAGGAAGAATCTTAAAACCCATGGATATATATGTCTCCGTAAGAGAATCAAGCGTGTGTACAGCGGCCGAAACGCAGCAGTGAAAATCCGATAAATCCCATTATCAAAATAAATTTCGAAAACAAAACAGAAAGACAGTGAAATAGAGAGCAATTCTTAAATAATTCACTCAGGGCATGTGATGCAACCGGGATTGACCACATCTACACCCAGAGCTGGTTGAGACATAAGGCTGGACACTTCAGGCTGATAGCTTTGGTGAGTTTCGGTGAGCAAATTCAGACCCTTTGAAGTCATACTGCATGGTACCCATTCCATGGGTCCCAAAACTCCAGGTTCAAGGGATTCTTCCTCCAGGTAAAACATGCATGGGAAACCCAGAGTATCGTCCACCGTGTGATTGGGAAATGATTTAAAATGCATCTCAGTTTTCGTTTCCTGGTCCTCGGGTTCACCATTCCAGATGCTTTACTAACACTCTCCCCGCTTGGAGAGTCAGGGCCTTTAACCTCCTGTTTCGCACAGCTTGCAATTTCTGTGCAAGATGAACAGGAATAGGGAGAACCAATGAGAGACTAGCTGTAGGTGTCTGCACGGGCAAATGTAACGCTCATTGCCCACCAGGAAGAGGAATTAAACAAAGGCTCAGTGTGCCCTGCTGGAAACAGATTAGGGCCTGAAGCAATCCAGCTGTTTTGTGCCCAGCTCACAAGAAAGCGAGTTGAAGAAAGGAGCTCAGGGGCACTGTACTTCACAAACCTGCAGAGTTATAAATGACAGCTATCCTCCAAAAATATATTGAAGTAAGTCTGCGAAGGGGACTTGAAAGCGGGGCTGAATTTCAGGAAAACGATTGCAGGGGGTAGACTGGAATTGCCCTGAAAGCATAGGAAAAGAGGCACAACGTCGACAATGATGCACTTGGCCAAAAAGGGCGTATGCGTTTTTTCCTGAATATATTCAGGAAAAAACGCATACGCCCTTCTTGGCCAACCAAGCAAGCCTGTAAAGGAAATCTGCACTACAATGAAATCTCACTGCCCCCCCGGGCAAAAGGGCCATCTGAAAAAAGTGTAAAATCCAGAAAGGTAGGACAGGATATGGAGAACAGGGAGCCTTGTTATGCTGATTGGCAGGATGTAAATTGCCAGCAGCCACCCTGGAGAAGTGTATGGTGTTTCCTGAAACACGTAAGAAACAAAGCAACACAACCTATGGCACTTCCACTTATGGTCCTATAGCTTACGGAAATTAAAATCAAAAACAGACAGCCACCCCAATATTTGGAACGGCTGTGTTCACAAGAAGCTCGTCTACAGTATCAGGTAAATATCCCAGAAAGCAAAAAATGGATAAAGAAGTTGTGGCACGTACGTGCAATGCAATATCACTCAGCAATGAAATCTGTGTCATCAGGCCAGTAGCGGCATAGTAAGTGGATGCAGGTACGGTGATTCTACGTGAACTACGTCACACAGAAAAAGAAACATCATAAGATATCACTAATACACGGAATGTAAACTTGACTACACATGAACTGAATTACAAAACAGAACAGGGTCTCAAATTTAGAAAACCAACTAGTGCTTGCTTATGGGGAAAGGTGCGTTGGGGTGCTGCATAAAACCAGAGACTGAAATTAGCACAGATAACATTCCATAAGCCAAATATGTAATAGACAAGACCTACTCCTTGCTCAACGAAATGGACTCAACACCACATATTCAACGCCTAGGAATATACCTGACTAGGAAGAATCTTAAAACCCATGGATATATATGTCTCCGTAAGAGAATCAAGCGTGTGTACAGCGGCGGAAATGCAGCAGTGAAAATCCGATAAATCCCATTATCAAAATAAACTTCGAAAACAAAACACAAAGACAGTGAAATAGAGAGCAATTCTTAAATAATTCACTCAGGGCATGTGATGCAACCGGGATTGACCACATCTACACCCAGAGCTGGTTGAGACATAAGGCTGGACACTTCTGGCTGATAGCACTGGTGAGTTTCGGTGAGCAAATGCAGACCCTTTGAAGTCATAGTGCATGGTACCCATTCCATGGGTCCCAACTCTCCAGGTTCAAGGCATTCTTCCTCCAGCTAAAACATGCATGGGAAACCCAGAGTATTGTCCACCGTGTGATTGGGAAACGATTTAAAATGCATCTCAGTTTTCGTATCCTGGTCCTCGGGTTCACCATTCCAGATGCTTTACTCACACTCTCCCCGCTTGGAGAGTCAGTGCCTTTAACCTCCTGTTTGGCACAGCTTGCCATTTCTGTGAAAGATGAACAGGAATAGGGAGAACCAATGAGAGACTAGCTGTAGGTGTCTGCACGGGCAAATGTAACGCTCATTGCCCACCAGGAAGAGGAATTAAACAAAGGATCAGCGTGCCCTGCTGGAAACAGATTAGGGCCTGAAGCAATCCTGCGGTTTTGTGCCCAGCTCACAAGAAAGCGAGTTGAAGAAAGGAGCTCAGGGGCACTGTACTTCACAAACCTGCAGAGTTATAAATGACAGCTATCCTCCAAAAATATATTGAAGTAAGCCTGGGAAGGGGACTTGAAAGCAGAGCTGAATTTCAGGAAAACGATTGCAGGGGGTAGACAGAATTGCCCTGAAAGCATAGGAAAAGAGGCACAACGTCGACAATGATGCATTTGGGCAAAAAGGGCGTATGCGTTTTTTCCTGAATATATTCAGGAAAAAACGCATACGCCCTTTTTGGCCAACCAAACAAGCCTGTAAAGGAAATCTGCACTACAATGAAATCTCACTGCCCCCCCCCGGGCAAAAGGGCCATCTGAAAAAATTGTAAAATCCAGAAAGGTAGGACAGGATATGGAGAACAGGGAGCCTTGTTATGCTGATTGGCAGGATGTAAATTGCCAGCAGCCACCCTGGAGAAGTGTATGGTGTTTCCTGAAACACGTAAGAAACAAAGCAACACAGCCTATGGCACTTCCACTTATGGTCCTATAGCTTACGGAAATTAAAATCAAAAACAGACAGCCACCCCAATATTTGGGACGGCTGTGTTCACAAGAAGCTCGTCTACAGTATCAGGTAAATATCCCAGAAAGCAAAAAATGGATAAAGAAGTTGTGGCACGTACGTACAATGCAATATCACTCAGCAATGAAATCTGTGTCATCAGGCCCGTAGCGGCATAGTGAGTGGATGCAGGTACGGTGATTCTACGTGAACTACGTCACACAGAAAAAGAAACATCATAAGATATCACTAATACACGGAATGTAAACTTGACTACACATGAACTGAATTACAAAACAGAACAGGGTCTCAAATTTAGAAAACCAACTAGTGCTTGCTTATGGGGAAAGGTTCCTTGGGGTGCTGCATAAAACCAGAGACTGAAATTAGCACAGATAACTTTCCATAAGCCAAATATGTAATAGACAAGACCTACTCCTTGCTCAACGAAATGGACCCAACACCACATATTCAACGCCTAGGAATATACCTGACTAGGAAGAATCTTAAAACCCATGGATATATATGTCTCCGTAAGAGAATCAAGCGTGTGTACAGCGGCCGTAACGCAGCAGTGAAAATCCGATAAATCCCATTATCAAAATAAATTTCGAAAACAAAACAGAAAGACAGTGAAATAGAGAGCAATTCCTAAATAATTCACTCAGGGCATGTGATGCAACCGGTATTGACCACATCTACACCCAGAGCTGGTTGAGACATAAGGCTGGACACTTCAGGCTGATAGCTTTGGTGAGTTTCGGTGAGCAAATGCAGACCCTTTGAAGTCATACTGCATGGTACCCATTCCATGGGTCCCAAATCTCCAGGTTCAAGGGATTCTTCCTCCAGCTAAAACATGCATGGGAAACCCAGAGTATCGTCCACCGTGTGATTGGGAAATGATTTAAAATGCATCTCAGTTTTCGTTTCCTGGTCCTCGGGTTCACCATTCCAGATGCTTTACTAACACTCTCCCCGCTTGGAGAGTCAGGGCCTTTAACCTCCTGTTTCGCACAGCTTGCAATTTCTGTGCAAGATGAACAGGAATAGGGAGAACCAATGAGAGACTAGCTGTAGGTGTCTGCACGGGCAAATGTAACGCTCATTGCCCACCAGGAAGAGGAATTAAACAAAGGCTCAGTGTGCCCTGCTGGAAACAGATTAGGGCCTGAAGCAATCCTGCTGTTTTGTGCCCAGCTCACAAGAAAGCGAGTTGAAGAAAGGAGCTCAGGGGCACTGTACTTCACAAACCTGCAGAGTTATAAATGACAGCTATCCTCCAAAAATATATTGAAGTAAGTCTGCGAAGGGGACTTGAAAGCGGGGCTGAATTTCAGGAAAACGATTGCAGGGGGTAGACTGGAATTGCCCTGAAAGCATAGGAAAAGAGGCACAACGTCGACAATGATGCACTTGGCCAAAAAGGGCGTATGCGTTTTTTCCTGAATATATTCAGGAAAAAACGCATACGCCCTTCTTGGCCAACCAAGCAAGCCTGTAAAGGAAATCTGCACTACAATGAAATCTCACTGCCCCCCCGGGCAAAAGGGCCATCTGAAAAAAGTGTAAAATCCAGAAAGGTAGGACAGGATATGGAGAACAGGGAGCCTTGTTATGCTGATTGGCAGGATGTAAATTGCCAGCAGCCACCCTGGAGAAGTGTATGGTGTTTCCTGAAACACGTAAGAAACAAAGCAACACAACCTATGGCACTTCCACTTATGGTCCTATAGCTTACGGAAATTAAAATCAAAAACAGACAGCCACCCCAATATTTGGAACGGCTGTGTTCACAAGAAGCTCGTCTACAGTATCAGGTAAATATCCCAGAAAGCAAAAAATGGATAAAGAAGTTGTGGCACGTACGTGCAATGCAATATCACTCAGCAATGAAATCTGTGTCATCAGGCCAGTAGCGGCATAGTAAGTGGATGCAGGTACGGTGATTCTACGTGAACTACGTCACACAGAAAAAGAAACATCATAAGATATCACTAATACACGGAATGTAAACTTGACTACACATGAACTGAATTACAAAACAGAACAGGGTCTCAAATTTAGAAAACCAACTAGTGCTTGCTTATGGGGAAAGGTGCGTTGGGGTGCTGCATAAAACCAGAGACTGAAATTAGCACAGATAACATTCCATAAGCCAAATATGTAATAGACAAGACCTACTCCTTGCTCAACGAAATGGACTCAACACCACATATTCAACGCCTAGGAATATACCTGACTAGGAAGATTCTTAAAACCCATGGATATATATGTCTCCGTAAGAGAATCAAGCGTGTGTACAGCGGCGGAAATGCAGCAGTGAAAATCCGATAAATCCCATTATCAAAATAAACTTCGAAAACAAAACACAAAGACAGTGAAATAGAGAGCAATTCTTAAATAATTCACTCAGGGCATGTGATGCAACCGGGATTGACCACATCTACACCCAGAGCTGGTTGAGACATAAGGCTGGACACTTCTGGCTGATAGCACTGGTGAGTTTCGGTGAGCAAATGCAGACCCTTTGAAGTCATAGTGCATGGTACCCATTCGATGGGTCCCAACTCTCCAGGTTCAAGGCATTCTTCCTCCAGCTAAAACATGCATGGGAAACCCAGAGTATCGTCCACCGTGTGATTGGGAAACGATTTAAAATGCATCTCAGTTTTCGTATCCTGGTCCTCGGGTTCACCATTCCAGATGCTTTACTCACACTCTCCCCGCTTGGAGAGTCAGTGCCTTTAACCTCCTGTTTGGCACAGCTTGCCATTTCTGTGAAAGATGAACAGGAATAGGGAGAACCAATGAGAGACTAGCTGTAGGTGTCTGCACGGGCAAATGTAACGCTCATTGCCCACCAGGAAGAGGAATTAAACAAAGGATCAGCGTGCCCTGCTGGAAACAGATTAGGGCCTGAAGCAATCCTGCGGTTTTGTGCCCAGCTCAAAAGAAAGTGAGTTGAAGAAAGGAGCTCAGGGGCACTGTACTTCACAAACCTGCAGAGTTATAAATGACAGCTATCCTCCAAAAATATATTGAAGTAAGCCTGGGAAGGGGACTTGAAAGCAGGGCTGAATTTCAGGAAAACGATTGCAGGGGGTAGACAGAATTGCCCTGAAAGCATAGGAAAAGAGGCACAACGTCGACAATGATGCATTTGGGCAAAAAGGGCGTATGCGTTTTTTCCTGAATATATTCAGGAAAAAACGCATACGCCCTTTTTGGCCAACCAAGCAAGCCTGTAAAGGAAATCTGCACTACATTGAAATCTCACTGCCCCCCCCCGGGCAAAAGGGCCATCTGAAAAAAGTGTAAAATCCAGAAAGGTAGGACAGGATATGGAGAACAGGGAGCCTTGTTATGCTGATTGGCAGGATGTAAATTGCCAGCAGCCACCCTGGAGAAGTGTATGGTGTTTCCTGAAACACGTAAGAAACAAAGCAACACAGCCTATGGCACTTCCACTTATGGTCCTATAGCTTACGGAAATTAAAATCAAAAACAGACAGCCACCCCAATATTTGGGACGGCTGTGTTCACAAGAAGCTCGTCTACAGTATCAGGTAAATATCCCAGAAAGCAAAAAATGGATAAAGAAGTTGTGGCACGTACGTGCAATGCAATATAACTCAGCAATGAAATCTGTGTCATCAGGCCCGTAGCGGCATAGTGAGTGGATGCACGTACGGTGATTCTACGTGAACTACGTCACACAGAAAAAGAAACATCATAAGATATCACTAATACACGGAATGTAAACTTGACTACACATGAACTGAATTACAAAACAGAACAGGGCCTCAAATTTAGAAAACCAACTAGTGCTTGCTTATGGCTAAAGGTGCGTTGGGGTGCTGCATAAAACCAGAGACTGAAATTAGCACAGATAACATTCCATAAGCCAAATATGTAATAGACAAGACCTACTCCTTGCTCAACGAAATGGACTCAACACCACATATTCAACGCCTAGGAATATACCTGACTAGGAAGAATCTTAAAACCCATGGATATATATGTCTCCGTAAGAGTATCAAGCGTGTGTACAGCGGCCGAAACGCAGCAGTGAAAATCCGATAAATCCCATTATTAAAATAAATTTCGAAAACAAAACACAAAGACAGTGAAATAGAGAGCAATTCTTAAATAATTCACTCAGGGCATGTGATGCAACAGGGATTGACCACATCTACACCCAGAGCTGGTTGAGACATAAGGCTGGACACTTCAGGCTGATAGCACTGGTGAGTTTCGGTGAGCAAATGAGGACCCTTTGAAGTCATACTGCATGGTACCTATTCCATGGGTCCCAACTCTCCAGGTTCAAGGCATTCTTCCTCCAGCTAAAACAAGCATGGGAAACACAGAGTATCGTCTACCGTGTGATTGGGAAACGATTTAAAATGCATCTCAGTTTTCGTATCCTGGTCCTCGGGTTCACCATTCCAGATGCTTTACTAACACTCTCCCCGCTTGGAGAGTCAGTGCCTTTAACCTCCTGTTTGGCACAGCTTGCAATTTCTGTGCAAGATGAACAGGAATAGGGAGAACCAATGAGAGACTAGATGTAGGTGTCTGCACGGGCAAATGTAACGCTCATTGCCGACCAGGAAGAGGAATTAAACAAAGGCTCAGCGTGCCCTGCTGAAAACAGATTAGGGCCTGAAGCAATCCTGCGGTTTTGTGCCCAGCTCACAAGAAAGCGAGTTGAAGAAAGGAGCTCAGGGGCACTGTACTTCACAAACCTGCAGAGTTATAAATGACAGCTATCCTCCAAAAATATATTGAAGTAAGCCTGCGAAGGGGACTTGAAAGCGGGGCAGAATTTCAGGAAAACGATTGCAGGGGGTAGACTGGAATTGCCCTGAAAGCATAGGAAAAGAGGCACAACGTCGACAATGATGCACTTGGCCAAAAAGGGCGTATGCGTTTTTTCCTGAATATATTCAGGAAAAAACGCATACGCCCTTTTTGGCCAACCAAGCAAGCCTGTAAAGGAAATCCTCACTACAATGAAATCTCACTGCCCCCCCGGGCAAAAGGGCCATCTGAAAAAAGTGTAAAATCCAGAAAGTTAGGACAGGATATGGAGAACAGGGAGCCTTGTTATGCTGATTGGCAGGATGTAAATTGCCAGCAGCCACCCTGGAGAAGTGTATGGTGTTTCCTGAAACACGTGAGAAACAAAGCAACACAGCCTATGGCACTTCCACTTATTGTCCTATAGCTTACGGAAATTAAAATCAAAAACAGACAGCCACCCCAATATTTGGGACGGCTGTGTTCACAAGAAGCTCGTCTACATTATCAGGTAAATATCCCAGAAAGCAAAAAATGGATAAAGAAGTTGTGGCACGTACGTACAATGCAATATCACTCAGCAATGAAATCTGTGTCATCAGGCCCGTAGCGGCATAGTGAGTGGATGCAGGTATGGTGATTCTACGTGAACTACGTCACACAGAAAAAGAAACATCATAAGATATCACTAATACACGGAATGTAAACTTGACTACACATGAAGTGAATTACAAAACAGAACAGGGTCTCAAATTTAGAAAACCAACTAGTGCTTGCTTATGGGGAAAGGTGCCTTGGGGTGCTGCATAAAACCAGAGACTGAAATTAGCACAGATAACTTTCCATAAGCCAAATATATAATAGACAAGACCTACTCCTTGCTCAACGAAATGGACCCAACACCACATATTCAACGCCTAGGAATATACCTGACTAGGAAGAATCTTAAAACCCATGGATATATATGTCTCCGTAAGAGAATCAAGCGTGTGTACAGCGGCCGAAACGCAGCAGTGAAAATCCGATAAATCCCATTATCAAAATAAATTTCGAAAACAAAACACAAAGACAGTGAAATAGAGAGCAATTCTTAAATAATTCACTCAGGGCATGTGATGCAACCGGGATTGACCACATCTACACACAGAGCTGGTTGAGACATAAGGCAGGACACTTCAGGCTGATAGCATTGGTGAGTTTCGGTGAGCAAATGCAGACCCTTTGAAGTCATACTGCATGGTTCCCATTCCATGGGTCCCAACTCTCCAGGTTCAAGGGATTCGTCCTCCAGCTAAAACATGCATGGGAAACCCAGAGTATCGTCCACCGTGTGATTGGGAAATGATTTAAAATGCATCTCAGTTTTCGTATCCTGGTCCTCGGGTTCACCATTCCAGATGCTTTACTAACACTCTCCCCGCTTGGAGAGTCAGTGCCTTTAACCTCCTGTTTCGCACAGCTTGCAATTTCTGTGCAAGATGAACAGGAATAGGGAGAACCAATGAGAGACTAGCTGTAGGTGTCTGCACGGGCAAATGTAACGCTCATTGCCCACCAGGAAGAGGAATTAAACAAAGGCTCCGTGTGCCCTGCTGGAAACAGATTAGGGCCTGAAGCAATCATGCGGTTTTGTGCCCAGCTCACAAGAAAGCGAGTTGAAGAAAGGATCTCAGGGGCACTGTACTTCACAAACCTGCAGAGTTATAAATGACAGCTATCCTCCAAAAATATATTGAAGTAAGCCTGCGAAGGGGACTTGAAAGCGGGGCAGAATTTCAGGAAAACGATTGCAGGGGGTAGACTGGAATTGCCCTGAAAGCATAGGAAAAGAGGCAGAACGTCGACAATGATGCACTTGGCCAAAAAGGGCGTATGCGTTTTTTCCTGAATATATTCAGGAAAAAACGCATACGCCCTTTTTGGCCAACCAAGCAAGCCTGTAAAGGAAATCTGCACTACAATGAAATCTCACTGCCCCCCCGGGCAAAAGGGCCATCTGAAAAAAGTGTGAAATCCAGAAAGGTAGGACAGGATATGGAGAACAGGGAGCCTTGTTATGCTGATTGGCAGGATGTAAATTGCCAGCAGCCACTCTGGAGAAGTGTATGGTGTTTCCTGAAACACGTAAGAAACAAAGCAACACAGCCTATGGCACTTCCACTTATGGTCTTATAGCTTACGGAAATTAAAATCAAAAACAGACAGCCACCCCAATATTTGGGACGGCTGAGTTCACAAGAAGCTCGTCTACAGTATCAGGTAAATATCCCAGAAAGCAAAAAATGGATAAAGAAGTTGTGGCACGTACGTACAATGCAATATCACTCAGCAATGAAATCTGTGTCATCAGGCCCGTAGCGGCATAGTGAGTGGATGCAGGTACGGTGATTCTACGTGAACTACGTCACACAGAAAAAGAAACATCATAAGATATCACTAATACACGGAATGTAAACTTGACTACACATGAAGTGAATTACAAAACAGAACAGGGTCTCAAATTTAGAAAACCAACTAGTGCTTGCTTATGGGGAAAGGTGCGTTGGGGTGCTGCATAAAACCAGAGACTGAAATTAGCACAGATAACATTCCATAAGCCAAATATGTAATAGACAAGACCTACTCCTTGCTCAACGAAATGGACTCAACACCACATATTCAACGCCTAGGAATATACCTGACTAGGAAGAATCTTAAAACCCATGGATATATATGTCTACGTAAGAGAATCAAACGTGTGTACAGCGGCCGAAACGCAGCAGTGCAAATCCGATAAATCCCATTATCAAAATAAATTTCGAAAACAAAACACAAAGACAGTGAAATAGAGAGCAATTCTTAAATAATTCACTCAGGGCATGTGATGCAACCGGGATTGACCACATCTACACCCAGAGCTGGTTGAGACATAAGGCTGGACACTTCAGGCTGATAGCACTGGTGAGTTTCGGTGAGCAAATGCAGACCCTTTGAAGTCATACTGCATGGTACCCATTCCATGGGTCCCAACTCTCCAGGTTCAAGGCATTCTTCCTCCAGCTAAAACATGCATGGGAAACCCAGAGTATCGTCCACCGTGTGATTGGGAAACGATTTAAAATGCATCTCAGTTTTCGTATCCTGGTCCTCGGGTTCACCATTCCAGATGCTTTACTAACACTCTCCCCGCTTGGAGAGTCAGTGCCTTTAACCTCCTGTTTGGCACAGCTTGCCATTTCTGTACAAGATGAACAGGAATAGGGAGAACCAATGAGAGAGTAGCTATAGGTGTCTGCACGGGCAAATGTAACGCACATTGCCCACCAGGAAGAGGAATTAAACAAAGGTTCAGTGTGCCCTGCTGGAAACAGATTAGGGCCTGAAGCAATCCTGCGGTTTTGTGCCCAGCTCACAAGAAAGCGAGTTGAAGAATGGAGCTCAGGGGCACTGTACTTCACAAACCTGCAGAGTTATAAATGACAGCTATCCTCCAAAAATATATTGAAGTAAGCCTGCGAAGGGGACTTGAAAGCGGGGCTGAATTTCAGGAAAACGATTGCAGGGGGTAGACTGGAAATGCCCTGAAAGCATAGGAAAAGAGGCACAACGTCGACAATGATGCACTTGGCCAAAAAGGGCGTATGCGTTTTTTCCTGAATATATTCAGGAAAAAACGCATACGCCCTTTTTGGCCAAACAAGCAAGCCTGTAAAGGAAATCTGCACTACAATGAAGTCTCACTGCCCCCCGGGCAAAAGGGCCATCTGAAAAAAGTGTAAAATCCAGAAAGGTAGGACAGGATATGGAGAACAGGGAGCCTTGTTATGCTGATTGGCAGGATGTAAATTGCCAGCAGCCACCCTGGAGAAGTGTATGGTGTTTACTGAAACACGTAAGAAACAAAGCAACACAGCCTATGGCACTTCCACTTATGGTCCTATAGCTTACGGAAATTAAAATCAAAAACAGACAGCCACCCCAATATTTGGGACGGCTGTGTTCACAAGAAGCTCGTCTACAGTATCAGGTAAATATCCCAGAAAGCAAAAAATGGATAAAGAAGTTGTGGCACGTACGTACAATGCAATATCACTCAGCAATGAAATCTGTGTCATCAGGCCCGTAGCGGCATAGTGAGTGGATGCAGGTACAGTGATTCTTCGTGAACTACGTCACACAGAAAAAGAAACATCATAAGATATCACTAATACACGGAATGTAAACTTGACTACAGATAAACTGAATTACAAAACAGAAAACGGTCTCAAATTTAGAAAACCAACTAGTGCTTGCTTATGGGGAAAGGTGCCTTGGGGTGCTGCATAAAACCAGAGACTGAAATTAGCACAGATAACTTACCATAAGCCAAATATGTAATAGACAAGACCTACTCCTTGCTCAACGAAATGGACCCAACACCACATATTCAACGCCTAGGAATATACCTGTCTAGGAAGAATCTTAAAACCCATGGATATATATGTCTCCGTAAGAGAATCAAGCGTGTGTACAGCGGCTGAAACGCAGCAGTGAAAATCCGATAAATCGCATTATTAAAATAAATTTCGAAAACAAAACACAAAGACAGTGAAATAGAGAGCAATTCTTAAATAATTCACTCAGGGCATGTGATGCAACAGGGATTGACCACATCTACACCCAGAGCTGGTTGAGACATAAGGCTGGACTCTTCAGGCTGATAGCACTGGTGTGTTTCGGTGAGCAAATGCAGACCCTTTGAAGTCATACTGCATGGTACCCATTCCATGGGTCCCAACTCTCCAGGTTCAAGGCATTCTTCCGCCAGCTAAAACATGCATGGGAAACACAGAGTATCGTCTACCGTGTGATTGGGAAACGATTTAAAATGCATCTCAGTTTTCGTATCCTGGTCCTCGGGTTCACCATTCCAGATGCTTTACTAACACTCTCCCTGCTTGGAGAGTCAGTGCCTTTAACCTCCTGTTTGGCACAGCTTGCAATTTCTGTGCAAGATGAACAGGAATAGGGAGAACCAATGGGAGACTAGCTGTAGGTGTCTGCACGGGCAAATGTAACGCTCATTGCCGACCAGGAAGAGGAATTAAACAAAGGCTCAGCGTGCCCTGCTGAAAACAGATTAGGGCCTGAAGCAATCCTGCGGTTTTTTGCCCAGCTCACAAGAAAGCGAGTTGAAGAAAGGAGCTCAGGGTTACTGTACTTCACAAACCTGCAGAGTTATAAATGACAGCTATCCTCCAAAAATATATTGAAGTAAGCCTGCGAAGGGGACTTGAAAGCGGGGCAGAATTTCAGGAAAACAATTGCAGGGTGTAGACTGGAATTGCCCTGAAAGTATAGGAAAAGAGGCACAACGTCGACAATGATGCACTTGGCCAAAAAGGGCGTATGCGTTTTTTCCTGAATATATTCAGGAAAAAACGCATACGCCCTTTTTGGCCAACCAAGCAAGCCTGTAAAGGAAATCCTCACTACAATGAAATCTCACTGCCCCCCCGGGCAAAAGGGCCATCTGAAAAAAGTGTAAAATCCAGAAAGTTAGGATAGGATATGGAGAACAGGGAGCCTTGTTATGCTGATTGGCAGGATGTAAATTGCCAGCAGCCACCCTGGAGAAGTGTATGGTGTTTCCTGAAACACGTGAGAAACAAAGCAACACAGCCTATGGCACTTCCACTTATTGTCCTATAGCTTACGGAAATTAAAATCAAAAACAGACAGCCACCCCAATATTTGGGACAGCTGTGTTCACAAGAAGCTCGTCTACATTATCAGGTAAATATCCCAGAAAGCAAAAAATGGATAAGGAAGTTGTGGCACGTACGTACAATGCAATATCACTCAGCAATGAAATCTGTGTCATCAGGCCCGTAGCGGCATAGTGAGTGGATGCAGGTATGGTGATTCTACGTGAACTACGTCACACAGAAAAAGAAACATCATAAGATATCACTAATACACGGAATGTAAACTTGACTACACATGAACTGAATTACAAAACAGAACAGGGTCTCAAATTCAGAAAACCAACTAGTGCTTGCTTATGGGGAAAGGTGCCTTGGGGTGCTGCATAAAACCAGAGACTGAAATTAGCACAGATAACATTCCATAAGCCAAATATGTAATAGACAAGACCTACTCCTTGCTCAACGAAATGGACTCAACACCACATATTCAACGCCTAGGAATATACCTGACTAGGAAGAATCTTAAAACCCATGGATATATATGTCTCCGTAAGAGAATCAAGCGTGTGTACAGCGGCCGAAACGCAGCAGTGCAAATCCGATAAATCCCATTATCAAAATAAATTTCGAAAACAAAACACAAAGACAGTGAAATAGAGAGCAATTCTTAAATAATTCACTCAGGGCATGTGATGCAACCGGGATTGACCACATCTACACCCAGAGCTGGTTGAGACATAAGGCTGGACACTTCAGGCTGATAGCACTGGTGAGTTTCGGTGAGCAAATGCAGACCGTTTGAAGTCATAATGCATGGTACCCATTCCATGGGTCCCAACTCTCCAGGTTAAAGGCATTCTTCCTCCAGCTAAAACATGCATGGGAAACACAGAGTATCGTCTACCGTGTGATTGGGAAACGATTTAAAATGCATCTCAGTTTTCGTATCCTGGTCCTCGGGTTCACCATTCCAGATGCTTTACTAACACTCTCCCCGCTTGGAGAGTCAGTGCCTTTAACCTCCTGTTTGGCACAGCTTGCAATTTCTGTGCAAGATGCACAGGAATAGGGAGAACCAATGAGAGACTAGCTGTAGGTGTCTGCACGGGCAAATGTAATGCTCATTGCCCACCAGGAAGAGGAATTAAACAAAGGCTCAGCGTGCCCTGCTGAAAACAGATTAGGGCCTGAAGCAGTCCTTTGGTTTTATGTCCAGCTCACAAGAAAGCGAGTTGAAGAAAGGAGCTCAGGGGCACTGTAATTCACAAACCTGCAGTGTTATAAATGACAGCTCTCCTCCAAAAATATATTGAAGTAAGCCGGCGAAGGGGACTTGAATGCGGTGCAGAATTTCAGGAAAACGATTGCAGGGGGTAGACTGGAATTGCCCTGAAAGCATAGGAAAAGAGGCAGAACATCGACAATGATGCACTTGGCCAAAAAGGGCGTATGCGTTTTTTCCTGAATATATTCAGGAAAAAACGCATACGTACGTTTTGGCCAACCAAGCAAGCCTGTAAAGGAAATCCTCACTACAATGAAATCTCACTGCCCCCCCGGGCAAAAGGGCCATCTGAAAAAAGTGTAAAATCCAGAAAGGTAGGACAGGATATGGAGAACAGGGAGCCTTGTTATGCTGATTGGCAGGATGTAAATTGCCAGCAGCCACCCTGGAGAAGAGTATGGTGTTTCCTGAAACACGTAAGAAACAAAGCAAAACAGCCTATGGCACTTCCACTTATGGTCTTATAGCTTACGGAAATTAAAATCAAAAACAGACAGCCACCCCAATATTTGGGACGGCTGTGTTCACAAGAAGCTCGTCTACAGTATCAGGTAAATATCCCAGAAAGCAAAAAATGGATAAAGAAGTTGTGGCACGTACGTACAATGCAATATCACTCAGCAATGAAATCTGTGTCATCAGGCCCGTAGCGGCATAGTGAGTGGATGCAGGTACGGTGATTCTACGTGAACTACGTCACACAGAAAAAGAAACATCATAAGATATCACTAATACACGGAATGTAAACTTGACTACACATGAACTGAATTACAAAACAGAACAGGGTCTCAAATTTAGAAAACCAACTAGTGCTTGCTTATGGGGAAAGGTGCGTTGGGGTGCTGCATAAAACCAGAGACTGAAATTAGCACAGATAACATTCCATAAGCCAAATATGTAATAGACAAGACCTACTCCTTGCTCAACGAAATGGACTAAACACCACATATTCAACGCCTAGGAATATACCTGACTAGGAAGAATCTTAAAACCCATGGATATATATGTCTCCATAAGAGAATCAAGCGTGTGTACAGCGGCCGAAACGCAGCAGTGAAAATCCGATAAATCCCATTATCAAAATAAATTTCGAAAACAAAACACAAAGACAGTGAAATAGAGAGCAATTCTTAAATAATTCACTCAGGGCATGTGATGCAACCGGGATTGACCACATCTACACCCAGAGCTGGTTGAGACATAAGGCTGGACACTTCAGCCTGATAGCATTGGTGAGTTTCGGTGAGCAAATGCAGACCCTTTGAAGTCATACTGCATGGTACCCATTCCATGGGTCCCAACTCTCCAGGTTCAAGGGATTCTTCCTCCAGCTAAAACATGCATGGGAAACCCAGAGTATCGTCCACCGTGTGATTGGGAAACGATTTAAAATGCATCTCAGTTTTCGTATCCTGGTCCTCGGGTTCACCATTCCAGATGCTTTACTAACACTCTCCCCGCTTGGAGAGTCAGTGCCTTTAACCTCCTGTTTGGCACAGCTTGCAATTTCTGTGCAAGATGAACAGGAATAGGGAGAACCAATGAGAGACTAGCTGTAGGTGTCTGCACGGGCAAATGTAATGCTCATTGCCCACCAGGAAGAGGAATTAAACAAAGGCTCAGCGTGCCCTGCTGAAAACAGATTAGGGCCTGAAGCAGTCCTTTGGTTTTGTGTCCAGCTCACAAGAAAGCGAGTTGAAGAAAGGAGCTCAGGGGCACTGTAATTCACAAACCTGCAGAGTTATAAATGACAGCTATCCTCCAAAAATATATTGAAATAAGCCTGCGAAGGGGACTTGAAAGCGGGGCTGAATTTCAGGAAAACGATTGCAGGGGGTAGACTGGAATTGCCCTGAAAGCATAGGAAAAGAGGCACAACGTCGACAATGATGCACTTGGCCAAAAAGGGCGTATGCGTTTTTTCCTGAATATATTCAGGAAAAAACGCATACGCCCTTTTTGGCCAACCAAGCAAGCCTGTAAAGGAAATCTGCACTACAATGAAATCTCACTGCCCCCCCGGGCAAAAGGGCCATCTGAAAAAAGTGTGAAATCCAGAAAGGTAGGACAGGATATGGAGAACAGGGAGCCTTGTTATGCTGATTGGCAGGATGTAAATTGCCAGCAGCCACTCTGGAGAAGTGTATGGTGTTTCCTGAAACACGTAAGAAACAAAGCAACACAGCCTATGGCACTTCCACTTATGGTCTTATAGCTTACGGAAATTAAAATCAAAAACAGACAGCCACCCCAATATTTGGGACGGCTGAGTTCACAAGAAGCTCGTCTACAGTATCAGGTAAATATCCCAGAAAGCAAAAAATGGATAAAGAAGTTGTGGCACGTACGTACAATGCAATATCACTCAGCAATGAAATCTGTGTCATCAGGCCCGTAGCGGCATAGTGAGTGGATGCAGGTACGGTGATTCTACGTGAACTACGTCACACAGAAAAAGAAACATCATAAGATATCACTAATACACGGAATGTAAACTTGACTACACATGAAGTGAATTACAAAACAGAACAGGGTCTCAAATTTAGAAAACCAACTAGCGCTTGCTTATGGGGAAAGGTGCGTTGGGGTGCTGCATAAAACCAGAGACTGAAATTAGCACAGATAACATTCCATAAGCCAAATATGTAATAGACAAGACCTACTCCTTGCTCAACGAAATGGACTCAACACCACATATTCAACGCCTAGGAATATACCTGACTAGGAAGAATCTTAAAACCCATGGATATATATGTCTCCGTAAGAGAATCAAGCGTGTGTACAGCGGCCGAAACGCAGCAGTGAAAATCCGATAAATCCCATTATCAAAATAAATTTCGAAAACAAAACACAAAGACAGTGAAATAGAGAGCAATTCTTAAATAATTCACTCAGGGCATGTGATGCAACCGGGATTGACCACATCTACACCCAGAGCTGGTTGAGACATAAGGCTGGACACTTCAGCCTGATAGCATTGGTGAGTTTCGGTGAGCAAATGCAGACCCTTTGAAGTCATACTGCATGGTACCCATTCCATGGGTCCCAACTCTCCAGGTTCAAGGGATTCTTCCTCCAGCTAAAACATGCATGGGAAACCCAGAGTATCGTCCACCGTGTGATTGGGAAACGATTTAAAATGCATCTCAGTTTTCGTATCCTGGTCCTCGGGTTCACCATTCCAGATGCTTTACTAACACTCTCCCCGCTTGGAGAGTCAGTGCCTTTAACCACCTGTTTGGCACAGCTTGCAATTTCTGTGCAAGATGAACAGGAATAGGGAGAACCAATGAGAGACTAGCTGTAGGTGTCTGCACGTGCAAATGTAATGCTCACTGCCCACCAGGAAGAGGAATTAAACAAAGGCTCAGCGTGCCCTGCTGAAAACAGATTAGGGCCTGAAGCAGTCCTTTGGTTTTGTGTCCAGCTCACAAGAAAGCGAGTTGAAGAAAGGAGCTCAGGGGCACTGTAATTCACAAACCTGCAGAGTTATAAATGACAGCTATCCTCCAAAAATATATTGAAGTAAGCCTGCGAAGGGGACTTGAAAGCGGGGCTGAATTTCAGGAAAACGATTGCAGGGGGTAGACTGGAATTGCCCTGCAAGCATAGGAAAAGAGGCACAACGTCGACAATGATGCACTTGGCCAAAAAGGGCATATGCGTTTTTTCCTGAATATATTCAGGAAAAAACGCATACGCCCTTTTTGGCCAACCAAGCAAGCCTGTAAAGGAAATCTGCACTACAATGAAGTCTCACTGCCCCCCGGGCAAAAGGGCCATCTGAAAAAAGTGTAAAATCCAGAAAGTTAGGACAGGATATGGAGAACAGGGAGCCTTGTTATGCTGATTGGCAGGATGTAAATTGCCAGCAGCCACCCTGGAGAAGTGTATGGTGTTTCCTGAAACACGTAAGAAACAAAGCAACACAGCCTATGGCAATTCCACTTATGGTCCTATAGCTTACGGAAATTAAAATCAAAAACAGACAGCCACCCCAATATTTGGGACGGCTGTGTTCACAAGAAGCTCGTCTACAGTATCAGGTAAATATCCCAGAAAGCAAAAAATGGATAAAGAAGTTGTGGCACGTACGTACAATGCAATATCACTCAGCAATGAAATCTGTGCCATCAGGCCCGTAGCGACATAGTGAGTGGATGCAGGTACGGTGATTCTACGTGAACTACGTCACACAGAAAAAGAAACATCATAAGATATCACTAATACACGGAATGTAAACTTGACTACAGATAAACTGAATTACAAAACAGAACAGGGTCTCAAATTTAGAAAACCAACTAGTGCTTGCTTATGGGGAAAGGTGCCTTGGGGTGCTGCATAAAACCAGAGACTGTAATTAGCACAGATAAGTTTCCATAAGCCACATATGTAATAGACAAGACCTACTCCTTGCTCAACGAAATGGACCCAACACCACATATTCAACGCCTAGGAATATACCTGACTAGGAAGAATCTTAAAACCCATGGATATATATGTCTCCGTAAGAGAATCAAGCGTGTGTACAGCGGCCGAAACGCAGCAGTGAAAATCCGATAAATCCCATTATCAAAATAAATTTCGAAAACAAAACACAAAGACAGTGAAATAGAGAGCAATTCTTAAATAATTCACTCAGGGCATGTGATGCAACCGGGATTGACCACATCTACACACAGAGCTGGTTGAGACATAAGGCTGGACACTTCAGGCTGATAGCATTGGTGAGTTTCGGTGAGCATATGCAGACCCTTTGAAGTCATACTGCATGGTACCCATTCCATGGGTCCCAACTCTCCAGGTTCAAGGGATTCGTCCTCCAGCTAAAACATGCATGGGAAACCCAGAGTATCGTCCACCGTGTGATTGGGAAATGATTTAAAATGCATCTCAGTTTTCGTATCCTGGTCCTCGGGTTCACCATTCCAGATGCTTTACTAACACTCTCCCCGCTTGGAGAGTCAGTGCCTTTAACCTCCTGTTTCGCACAGCTTGCAATTTCTGTGCAAGATGAACAGGAATAGGGAGAACCAATGAGAGACTAGCTGTAGGAGTCTGCACGGGCAAATGTAACGCTCATTGCCCACCAGGAAGAGGAATTAAACAAAGGCTCAGTGTGCCCTGCTGGAAACAGATTAGGGCCTGAAGCAATCATGCGGATTTGTGCCCAGCTCACAAGAAAGCGAGTTGAAGAAAGGATCTCAGGGGCACAGTACTTCACAAACCTGCAGAGTTATAAATGACAGCTATCCTCCAAAAATATATTGAAGTAAGCCTGCGAAGGGGACTTGAAAGCGGGGCTGAATTTCAGGAAAACGATTGCAGGGGGTAGACTGGAATTGCCCTGAAAGCATAGGAAAAGAGGTACAACGTCGACAATGATGCACTTGGCCAAAAAGGGCGTATGCGTTTTTTCCTGAATATATTCAGGAAAAAACGCATACGCCCTTTTTGGCCAACCAAGCAAGCCTGTAAAGGAAATCTGCACTACAATGAAATCTCACTGCCCCCCCGGGCAAAAGGGCCATCTGAAAAAAGTGTAAAATCCAGAAAGGTAGAACAGGATATGGAGAACAGGGAGCCTTGTTATGCTGATTGGCAGGATGTAAATTGCCAGCAGCCACTCTGGAGAAGTGTATGGTGTTTCCTGAAACACGTAAGAAACAAAGCAACACAGCCTATGGCACTTCCACTTATGGTCTTATAGCTTACGGAAATTAAAATCAAAAACAGACAGCCACCCCAATATTTGGGACGGCTGTGTTCACAAGAAGCTCGTCTACAGTATCAGGTAAATATCCCAGAAAGCAAAAAATGGATAAAGAAGTTGTGGCACGTACGTACAATGCAATATCACTCAGCAATGAAATCTGTGTCATCAGGCCCGTAGCGGCATAGTGAGTGGATGCAGGTACGGTGATTCTACGTGAACTACGTCACACAGAAAAAGAAACATCATAAGATATCAGTAATACACGGAATGTAAACTTGACTACACATGAAGTGAATTACAAAACAGAACTGGGTCTCAAATTTAGAAAACCAACTAGTGCTTGCTTATGGGGAAAGGTGCGTTGGGGTGCTGCATAAAACCAGAGACTGAAATTAGCACAGATAACATTCCATAAGCCAAATATGTAATAGACAAGACCTACTCCTTGCTCAACGAAATGGACTCAACACCACATATTCAACGCCTAGGAATATACCTGACTAGGAAGAATCTTAAAACCCATGGATATATATGTCTACGTAAGAGAATCAAGCGTGTGTACAGCGGCCGAAACGCAGCAGTGAAAATCCGATAAATCCCATTATCAAAATAAATTTCGAAAACAAAGACAGTGAAATAGAGAGCAATTCTTAAATAATTCACTCAGAGCATGTGATGCAACCGGGATTGACCACATCTACACCCAGAGCTGGTTGAGACATAAGGCTGGACACTTCAGGCTGATAGCATTGGTGAGTTTCGGTGAGCAAATGCAGACCCTTTGAAGTCATACTGCATGGTACCCATTCCATGGGTCCCAACTCTCCAGGTTCAAGGCATTCTTCCTCCAGCTAAAACATGCATGGGAAACCCAGAGTATCGTCTACCGTGTGATTGGGAAACGATTTAAAATGCATCTCAGTTTTCGTATCCTGGTCCTCGGGTTCACCATTCCAGATGCTTTACTAACACTCTCCCCGCTTGGAGAGTCAGTGCCTTTAACCACCTGTTTGGCACAGCTTGCAATTTCTGCGCAAGATGAACAGGAATAGGGAGAACCAATGAGAGACTAGCTGTAGGTGTCTGCATGGGCAAATGTAATGCTCATTGCCCACCAGGAAGAGGAATTAAACAAAGGCTCAGCATGCCCTGCTGAAAACAGATTAGGGCCTGAAGCAATCCTTTGGTTTTGTGTCTAGCTCACAAGAAAGCGAGTTGAAGAAAGGAGCTCAGGGGCACTGTAATTCACAAACCTGCAGAGTTATAAATGACAGCTATCCTCCAAAAATATATTGAAGTAAGCCTGCGAAGGGGACTTGAATGCGGGGCAGAATTTCAGGAAAACGATTGCAGGGGGTAGACTGGAATTTTCCTGAAAGCATAGGAAAAGAGGCAGAACATCGACAATGATGCACTTGGCCAAAAAGGGCGTATGCGTTTTTTCCTGAATATATTCAGGAAAAAACGCATACGCACTTTTTGGCCAACCAAGCAAGCCTGTAAAGGAAATCTGCACTACAATGAAGTCTCACTGCCCCCCGGGCAAAAGGGCCATCTGAAAAAAGTGTAAAATCCAGAAAGGTAGGACAGGATATGGAGAACAGGGAGCCTTGTTATGCTGATTGGCAGGATGTAAATTGCCAGCAGCCACCCTGGAGAAGTGTATGGTGTTTCCTGAAACACGTAAGAAACAAAGCAACACAGCCTATGGCACTTCCACTTATGGTCCTATAGCTTACGGAAATTAAAATCAAAAACAGACAGCCACCCCAATATTTGGGACGGCTGTGTTCACAAGAAGCTCGTCTACAGTATCAGGTAAATATCCCAGAAAGCAAAAAATGGATAAAGAAGTTGTGGCACGTACGAACAATGCAATATCACTCAGCAATGAAATCTGTGTCATCAGGCCCGTAGCGGCATAGTGAGTGGATGCAGGTACAGTGATTCTACGTGAACTACGTCACACAGAAAAAGAAACATCATAAGATATCACTAATACACGGAATGTAAACTTGACTACAGATAAACTGAATTACAAAACAGAACACGGTCTCAAATTTAGAAAACCAACTAGTGCTTGCTTATGGGGAAAGGTGCCTTGGGGTGCTGCATAAAACCAGAGACTGAAATTAGCACAGATAACATTCCATAAGCCAAATATGTAATAGACAAGACCTACTCCTTGCTCAACGAAATGGACTCAACACCACATATTCAACACCTAGGAATATACCTGACTAGGAAGAATCTTAAAACCCATGGATATATATGTCTCTGTAAGAGAATCAAGCGTGTGTACAGCGGCCGAAACGCAGCAGTGAAAATCCGATAAATCCCATTATCAAAATAAATTTCGAAAACAAAACACAAAGACAGTGAAATAGAGAGCAATTCTTAAATAATTCACTCAGGGCATGTGATGCAACCGGGATTGACCACATCTACACCCAGAGCTGGTTGAGACATAAGGCTTGACACTTCAGCCTGATAGCATTGGTGAGTTTCGGTGAGCAAATGCAGACCCTTTGAAGTCATACTGCATGGTACCCATTCCATGGGTCCCAACTCTCCAGGTTCAAGGGATTCTTCCTCCAGATAAAACATGCATGGGAAACCCAGAGTATCGTCCACCGTGTGATTGGGAAACGATTTAAAATGCATCTCAGTTTTCGTATCCTGGTCCTCGGGTTCACCATTCCAGATGCTTTACTAACACTCTCCCCGCTTGGAGAGTCAGTGCCTTTAACCTCCTGTTTGGCACAGCTTGCAATTTCTGTGCAAGATGAACAGGAATAGGGAGAACCAATGAGAGACTAGCTGTAGGTGTCTGCACGGGCCAATGTAATGCTCATTGCCCACCAGGAAGAGGAATTAAACAAAGGCTCATCGTTCCCTGCTGAAAACAGATTAGGGCCTGAAGCAATCCTTTAGTTTTGTGTCCAGCTCACAAGAAAGCGAGTTGAAGAAATGAGCTCAAGGGCACTGTAATTCACAAACCTGCAGTGTTATTAATGACAGCTATCCTCCAAAAATATATTGAAGTAAGCCTGCGAAGGGGACTTGAAAGCGGGGCAGAATTTCAGGAAAACGATTGCAGGGGGTAGACTGGAATTGCCCTGAAAGCATAGGAAAAGAGGCAGAACATCGACAATGATGCACTTGGAAAAAAAGGGCGTATGCGTTTTTTCCTGAATATATTCAGGAAAAAACGCATATGCCCTTTTTGGCCAACCAAGCAAGCCTGTAATGGAAATCTGCACTACAATGAAGTCTCACTGCCCCCCGGGCAAGAGGGCCATCTGAAAAAAGTGTAAAATCCAGAAAGGTAGGACAGGATATGGAGAACAGGGAGCCTTGTTATGCTGATTGACAGGATGTAAATTGCCAACAGCCACCCTGGAGAAGTGTATGGTGTTTCCTGAAACACGTAAGAAACAAAGCAACACAGCCTATGGCACTTCCACTTATGGTCCTATAGCTTATGGAAATTAAAATCAAAAACAGACAGCCACCCCAATATTTGGGACGGCTGTGTTCACAAGAAGCTCGTCTACAGTATCAGGTAAATATCCCAGAAAGCAAAAAATGGATAAAGAAGTTGTGGCACGTACGTGCAATGCAATATCACTCAGCAATGAAATCTGTGTCATCAGGCCCGTAGCGGCATAGTAAGTGGATGCAGGTACGGTGATTGTACGTGAACTACGTCACACAGAAAAAGAAACATCATAAGATATCACTAATACACGGAATGTAAACTTGACTACACATGAACTGAATTACAAAACAGAACAGGGTCTCAAATTTAGAAAACCGACTAGTGCTTGCTTATGGTGAAAGGTGCCTTGGGGAGCTGCATAAAACCAGAGACTGAAATTAGCACAGATAACTTTCCATAAGCCAAATATGTAATAAAAAAGACCTACTCCTTGCTCAACGAAATGGACCCAACACCACATATTCAACGCCTAGGAATATACCTGACTAGGAAGAATCTTAAAACCTATGGATATATATGTCTCCGTAAGAGAATCAAGCGTGTGTACAGCGGCCGAAACGCAGCAGTGAAAATCCGATAAATCCCATTATCAAAATAAATTTCGAAAACAAAGACAGTGAAATAGAGAGCAATTCTTAAATAATTCACTCAGGGCATGTGATGCAACCGGGACTGACCACATCTACACCCAGAGCTGGTTGAGACATAAGGCTGGACACTTCAGGCTGATAGCATTGGTGAGTTTTGGTGAGCAAATGCAGACCCTTTGAAGTCATACTGCATGGTACCCATTCCATGGGTCCCAACTCTCCAGGTTCAAGGCATTCTTCCTCCAGCTAAAACATGCATGGGAAACCCAGAGTATCGTCTACCGTGTGATTGGGAAACGATTTAAAATGCATCTCAGTTTTCGTATCCTGGTCCTCGTGTTCACTCTTCCAGATGCTTTACTAACAATCTCCCCGCTTGGAGAGACAGTGCCTTTAACCTCCTCTTTGGCACAGCTTGCAATTTCTGTGCAAGATGAAGAGGAATAGGGAGGACCAATGAGAGACTAGCTGTAGGTGTCTGCACGGGCAAATGAAACGCTCATTGCCCACCAGGAAGAGGAATTAAACAAAGTCTCAGTGTGCCCTACTGGAAACAGATTAGGGCCTGAAGCAATCCTGCGGTTTTGTGCCCAGCTCACAAGAAAGCGAGTTGAAGAAAGGAGCTCAGGGGCACTGTAATTCACAAACCTGCAGAGTTATAATTGACAGCTATCCTTCAAAAATATATTGAAGTAAGCCTGGGAAGGGGACTTGAAAGCAGGGCAGAATTTCAGGAAAACGATTGCAGGGGGTAGACTGGAATTGCCCTGAAAGCATAGGAAAAGAGGCAGAAAGTCGACAATGATGCACTTGGCCAAAAAGGGCATATGCGTTTTTTCCTGAATATATTCAGGAAAAAACGCATACGCCCTTTTTGGCCAACCAAGCAAGCCTGTAAAGGAAATCTGCACTACAATGAAATCTCACTGCCCCCCCGGGCAAAAGGGCCATCTGAAAAAAGTGTAAAATCCAGAAAGGTAGGACAGGATATGGAGAACAGGGAGCCTTGTTATGCTGATTGGCAGGATGTAAATTGCCAGCAGCCACCCTGGAGAAGTGTATGGTGTTTCCTGAAACACGTAAGAAACAAAGCAACACAGCCTATGGCACTTCCACTTATGGTCCTATAGCTTACGGAAATTAAAATCAAAAACAGACAGCCACCCCAATATTTGGGACGGCTGTGTTCACAAGAAGCTCGTCTACAGTATCAGGTAAATATCCCAGAAAGCAAAAAATGGATAAAGAAGTTGTGGCACGTACATGCAATGCAATATCACTCAGCAATGAAATCTGTGTCATCAGGCCCGTAGCGGCATAGTAAGTGGATGCAGGTATGGTGATTCTACGTGAACTACGTCACACAGAAAAAGAAACATCATAAGATATCACTAATACACGGAATGTAAACTTGACTACACATGAACTGAATTACAAAACAGAACAGGGTCTCAAATTTAGAAAACCGACTAGTCCTTGCTTATGGAGAAAGGTGCCTTGGGGTGCTGCATAAAATCAGAGACTGAAATTAGCACAGATACCTTTCCATAAGTCAAATATGTAATAAAAAAGACCTATCCTTGCTCAACGAAATGGACCCAACACCACATATTCAACGCCTAGGATTATACCTGACGAGGAAGAATCTTAAAACCCATGGATATATATGTCTCCGTAAGAGAATCAAGCGTGTGTACAGCGGCCAAAACGCAGCAGTGAAAATCCGATAAATCCCATTATCAAAATAAATTTCGAAAACAAAAACAGTGAAATAGAGAGCAATTCTTAAATAATTCACTCAGAGCATGTGATGCAACCGGGATTGACCACATCTACACCCAGAGCTGGTTGAGACATAAGGCTGGACACTTCAGGCTGATAGCATTGGTGAGTTTCGGTGAGCAAATGCAGACCCTTTGAAGTCATACTGCATGGTACCCATTCCATGGGTCCCAACTCTCCAGGTTCAAGGCATTCTTCCTCCAGCTAAAACATGCATGGGAAACACAGAGTATCGTCTACCGTGTGATTGGGAAACGATTTAAAATGCATCTCAGTTTTCGTATCCTGGTCCTCGTGTTCACCCTTCCAGATGCTTTACTAACAATCTCCCCGCTTGGAGAGACAGTGCCTTTAACCTCCTCTTTGGCACAGCTTGCAATATCTGTGCAAGATGAAGAGGAATAGGGAGGACCAATGAGAGACTACCTGTAGGTGTCTGCACGGGCAAATGAAACGCTCATTGCCCACCAGGAAGAGGAATTAAACAAAAACTCAGTGTGCCCTGCTGGAAACAGATTAGGGCCTGAAGCAATCCTGTGGTTTTGTGCCCAGCTCACAAGAAAGCGAGTTGAAGAAAGGAGCTCAGGGGCACTGTAATTCACAAACCTGCAGAGTTATAAATGACAGCTATCCTCCAAAAATATATTGAAGTAAGCCTGCGAAGGGGACTTGTAAGGGGGGCAGAATTTCAGGAAAACGATTGCAGGGGGTAGACTGGAATTGCCCTGAAAGCATAGGAAAAGAGGCACAACGTCGACAATGATGCACTTGGCCAAAAAGGGCGTATGCGTTTTTTCCTGAATATATTCAGGAAAAAACGCATACGCCCTTTTTGGCCAACCAAGCAAGCCTGTAAAGGAAATCTGCACTACAATGAAGTCTCACTGCCCCCCGGGCAAAAGGTCCATCTGAAAAAAGTGTAAAATCCAGAAATCTAGGACAGGATATGGAGAACAGGGAGCCTTGTTATGCTGATTGGCAGGATGTAAATTGCCGGCAGCCACCATGGAGAAGTGTATGGTGTTTCCTGAAACACGTAAGAAACAAAGCAACACAGCCTATGGCACTTCCACTTATGGTCCTATAGATTACGGAAATTAAAATCAAAAACAGACAGCCACCCCAATATTTGGGACGGCTGTGTTCACAAGAAGCTCGTCTACAGTATCAGGTAAATATCCCAGAAAGCAAAAAATGGATAAAGAAGTTGTGGCACGTACTTACAATGCAATATCACTCAGGAATGAAATCTGTGTCATCAGGACCGTAGCGGCATAGTGAGTGGATGCAGATACGGTGAATCTACGTGAACTACGTCACACAGAAAAAGAAACATCATAAGATATCACTAATACACGGAATGTAAACTGGACTACACATGAACTGAATTACAAAACAGAACAGGGTCTCAAATTTAGAAAACCAACTAGTGCTTGCTTATGGGGAAAGGTGCCTTGGGGTGCTGCATAAAACCAGAGACTGAAATTAGCACAGATAACTTTCCATAAGCCAAATATGTAATAGACAAGACCTACTCCTTGCTCAACGAAATGGACCCAACACCACATATTCAACGCCTAGGAATATACCTGACTAGGAAGAATCTTAAAACCCATGGATATATATGTCTCCGTAAGAGAATCAAGCGTGTGTACAGCGGTCGAAACGCAGCAGTGAAAATCCGATAAATCCCATTATCAAAATAAATTTCGAAAACAAAGACAGTGAAATAGAGAGCAATTCTTAAATAATTCACTCAGAGCATGTGATGCAACCGGGATTGACCACATCTACACCCAGAGCTGGTTGAGACATAAGGCTGGACACTTCAGGCTGATAGCATTGGTGAGTTTCGGTGAGCAAATGCAGACCCTTTGAAGTCATACTGCATGGTACCCATTCCATGGGTCCCAACTCTCCAGGTTCAAGGCATTCTTCCTCCAGCTAAAACATGCATGGGAAACCCAGAGTATCGTCTACCGTGTGATTGGGAAACGATTTAAAATGCATCTCAGTTTTCGTATCCTGGTCCTCGTGTTCACCCTTCCAGATGCTTTACTAACACTCTCCCCGCTTGGAGAGTCAGTGCCTTTAACCTCCTCTTTGGCATAGCTTGCAATTTCTGTGCAAGTTGAAGAGGAATAGGGAGAACCAATGAGAGACTAGCTGTAGGTGTCTGCACGGGCAAATGTAACGCTCATTGCCCACCAGGAAGAGGAATTAAACAAAGGCTCAGTGTGCCCTACTGGAAACAGATTAGGGCCTGAAGCAATCCTGCGGTTTTGTGCCCAGCTCACAAGAAAGCGAGTTGAAGAAAGGAGCTCAGGGGCACTGTAATTCACAAACCTGCAGAGTTATAATTGACAGCTATCCTTCAAAAATATATTGAAGTAAGCCTGGGAAGGGGACTTGAATGCAGGGCAGAATTTCAGGAAAACGATTGCAGGGGGTAGACTGGAATTGCCCTGAAAGCATAGGAAAAGAGGCAGAAAGTCGACAATGATGCACTTGGCCAAAAAGGGCATATGCGTTTTTTCCTGAATATATTCAGGAAAAAACGCATACGCCCTTTTTGGCCAACCAAGCAAGCCTGTAAAGGAAATCTGCACTACAATGAAATCTCACTGCCCCCCCGGGCAAAAGGGCCATCAGAAAAAAGTGTAAAATCCAGAAAGGTAGGACAGGATATGGAGAACAGGGAGCCTTGTTATGCTGATTGGCAGGATGTAAATTGCCAGCAGCCACCCTGGAGAAGTGTATGGTGTTTCCTGAAACACGTAAGAAACAAAGCAACACAGCCTATGGCACTTCCACTTATGGTCCTATAGGTTACGGAAATTAAAATCAAAAACAGACAGCCACCCCAATATTTGGGACGGCTGTGTTCACAAGAAGCTCGTCTACAGTATCAGGTAAATATCCCAGAAAGCAAAAAATGGATAAAGAAGTTGTGGCACGTACATGCAATGCAATATCACTCAGCAATGAAATCTGTGTCATCAGGCCCGTAGCGGCATAGTAAGTGGATGCAGGTATGGTGATTCTACGTGAACTACGTCACACAGAAAAAGAAACATCATAAGATATCACTAATACACGGAATGTAAACTTGACTACACATGAACTGAATTACAAAACAGAACAGGGTCTCAAATTTAGAAAACCGACTAGTCCTTGCTTATGGAGAAAGGTGCCTTGGGGTGCTGCATAAAATCAGAGACTGAAATTAGCACAGATACCTTTCCATAAGTCAAATATGTAATAAAAAAGACCTATCCTTGCTCAACGAAATGGACCCAACACCACATATTCAACGCCTAGGATTATACCTGACGAGGAAGAATCTTAAAACCCATGGATATATATGTCTCCGTAAGAGAATCAAGCGTGTGTACAGCGGCCAAAACGCAGCAGTGAAAATCCGATAAATCCCATTATCAAAATAAATTTCGAAAACAAAAACAGTGAAATAGAGAGCAATTCTTAAATAATTCACTCAGAGCATGTGATGCAACCGGGATTGACCACATCTACACCCAGAGCTGGTTGAGACATAAGGCTGGACACTTCAGGCTGATAGCATTGGTGAGTTTCGGTGAGCAAATGCAGACCCTTTGAAGTCATACTGCATGGTACCCATTCCATGGGTCCCAACTCTCCAGGTTCAAGGCATTCTTCCTCCAGCTAAAACATGCATGGGAAACACAGAGTATCGTCTACCGTGTGATTGGGAAACGATTTAAAATGCATCTCAGTTTTCGTATCCTGGTCCTCGTGTTCACCCTTCCAGATGCTTTACTAACAATCTCCCCGCTTGGAGAGACAGTGCCTTTAACCTCCTCTTTGGCACAGCTTGCAATATCTGTGCAAGATGAAGAGGAATAGGGAGGACCAATGAGAGACTACCTGTAGGTGTCTGCACGGGCAAATGAAACGCTCATTGCCCACCAGGAAGAGGAATTAAACAAAAACTCAGTGTGCCCTGCTGGAAACAGATTAGGGCCTGAAGCAATCCTGTGGTTTTGTGCCCAGCTCACAAGAAAGCGAGTTGAAGAAAGGAGCTCAGGGGCACTGTAATTCACAAACCTGCAGAGTTATAAATGACAGCTATCCTCCAAAAATATATTGAAGTAAGCCTGCGAAGGGGACTTGTAAGGGGGGCAGAATTTCAGGAAAACGATTGCAGGGGGTAGACTGGAATTGCCCTGAAAGCATAGGAAAAGAGGCACAACGTCGACAATGATGCACTTGGCCAAAAAGGGCGTATGCGTTTTTTCCTGAATATATTCAGGAAAAAACGCATACGCCCTTTTTGGCCAACCAAGCAAGCCTGTAAAGGAAATCTGCACTACAATGAAGTCTCACTGCCCCCCGGGCAAAAGGTCCATCTGAAAAAAGTGTAAAATCCAGAAATCTAGGACAGGATATGGAGAACAGGGAGCCTTGTTATGCTGATTGGCAGGATGTAAATTGCCGGCAGCCACCATGGAGAAGTGTATGGTGTTTCCTGAAACACGTAAGAAACAAAGCAACACAGCCTATGGCACTTCCACTTATGGTCCTATAGATTACGGAAATTAAAATCAAAAACAGACAGCCACCCCAATATTTGGGACGGCTGTGTTCACAAGAAGCTCGTCTACAGTATCAGGTAAATATCCCAGAAAGCAAAAAATGGATAAAGAAGTTGTGGCACGTACTTACAATGCAATATCACTCAGGAATGAAATCTGTGTCATCAGGACCGTAGCGGCATAGTGAGTGGATGCAGATACGGTGAATCTACGTGAACTACGTCACACAGAAAAAGAAACATCATAAGATATCACTAATACACGGAATGTAAACTGGACTACACATGAACTGAATTACAAAACAGAACAGGGTCTCAAATTTAGAAAACCAACTAGTGCTTGCTTATGGGGAAAGGTGCCTTGGGGTGCTGCATAAAACCAGAGACTGAAATTAGCACAGATAACTTTCCATAAGCCAAATATGTAATAGACAAGACCTACTCCTTGCTCAACGAAATGGACCCAACACCACATATTCAACGCCTAGGAATATACCTGACTAGGAAGAATCTTAAAACCCATGGATATATATGTCTCCGTAAGAGAATCAAGCGTGTGTACAGCGGTCGAAACGCAGCAGTGAAAATCCGATAAATCCCATTATCAAAATAAATTTCGAAAACAAAGACAGTGAAATAGAGAGCAATTCTTAAATAATTCACTCAGAGCATGTGATGCAACCGGGATTGACCACATCTACACCCAGAGCTGGTTGAGACATAAGGCTGGACACTTCAGGCTGATAGCATTGGTGAGTTTCGGTGAGCAAATGCAGACCCTTTGAAGTCATACTGCATGGTACCCATTCCATGGGTCCCAACTCTCCAGGTTCAAGGCATTCTTCCTCCAGCTAAAACATGCATGGGAAACCCAGAGTATCGTCTACCGTGTGATTGGGAAACGATTTAAAATGCATCTCAGTTTTCGTATCCTGGTCCTCGTGTTCACCCTTCCAGATGCTTTACTAACACTCTCCCCGCTTGGAGAGTCAGTGCCTTTAACCTCCTCTTTGGCATAGCTTGCAATTTCTGTGCAAGTTGAAGAGGAATAGGGAGAACCAATGAGAGACTAGCTGTAGGTGTCTGCACGGGCAAATGTAACGCTCATTGCCCACCAGGAAGAGGAATTAAACAAAGGCTCAGTGTGCCCTACTGGAAACAGATTAGGGCCTGAAGCAATCCTGCGGTTTTGTGCCCAGCTCACAAGAAAGCGAGTTGAAGAAAGGAGCTCAGGGGCACTGTAATTCACAAACCTGCAGAGTTATAATTGACAGCTATCCTTCAAAAATATATTGAAGTAAGCCTGGGAAGGGGACTTGAATGCAGGGCAGAATTTCAGGAAAACGATTGCAGGGGGTAGACTGGAATTGCCCTGAAAGCATAGGAAAAGAGGCAGAAAGTCGACAATGATGCACTTGGCCAAAAAGGGCATATGCGTTTTTTCCTGAATATATTCAGGAAAAAACGCATACGCCCTTTTTGGCCAACCAAGCAAGCCTGTAAAGGAAATCTGCACTACAATGAAATCTCACTGCCCCCCCGGGCAAAAGGGCCATCAGAAAAAAGTGTAAAATCCAGAAAGGTAGGACAGGATATGGAGAACAGGGAGCCTTGTTATGCTGATTGGCAGGATGTAAATTGCCAGCAGCCACCCTGGAGAAGTGTATGGTGTTTCCTGAAACACGTAAGAAACAAAGCAACACAGCCTATGGCACTTCCACTTATGGTCCTATAGGTTACGGAAATTAAAATCAAAAACAGACAGCCACCCCAATATTTGGGACGGCTGTGTTCACAAGAAGCTCGTCTACAGTATCAGGTAAATATCCCAGAAAGCAAAAAATGGATAAAGAAGTTGTGGCACGTACATGCAATGCAATATCACTCAGCAATGAAATCTGTGTCATCAGGCCCGTAGCGGCATAGTAAGTGGATGCAGGTATGGTGATTCTACGTGAACTACGTCACACAGAAAAAGAAACATCATAAGATATCACTAATACACGGAATGTAAACTTGACTACACATGAACTGAATTACAAAACAGAACAGGGTCTCAAATTTAGAAAACCGACTAGTCCTTGCTTATGGTGAAAGCTGCCTTGGGGTGCTGCATAAAACCAGAGACTGAAATTAGCACAGATAACTTTCCATAAGCCAAATATGTAATAAAAAAGACCTATCCTTGCTCAACGAAATGGACCCAACACCACATATTCAACGCCTAGGAATATACCTGACTAGGAAGAATCTTAAAACCCATGGATATATATGTCTCCGTAAGAGAATCAAGCGTGTGTACAGCGGCCAAAACGCAGCAGTGAAAATCCGATAAATCTCATTATCAAAATAAATTTCGAAAACAAAAACAGTGAAATAGAGAGCAATTCTTAAATAATTCACTCAGGGCATGTGATGCAACCGGGATTGACCACATCTACACCCAGAGCTGGTTGAGACATAAGGCTGGACACTTCAGGCTGATAGCATTGGTGAGTTTCGGTGAGCAAATGCAGACCCTTTGAAGTCATACTGCATGGTATCCATTCCATGGGTCCCAACTCTCCAGGTTCAAGGCATTCTTCCTCCAGCTAAAACATGCATGGGAAACACAGAGTATCGTCTACCGTGTGATTGGGAAACGATTTAAAATGCATCTCAGTTTTCGTATCCTGGTCCTCGTGTTCACCCTTCCAGATGCTTTACTAACAATCTCCCCGCTTGGAGAGACAGTGCCTTTAACCTCCTCTTTGGCACAGCTTGCAATTTCTGTGCAAGATGAAGAGGAATAGGGAGAACCAATGAGAGACTAGCTGTAGGTGTCTGCACGGGCAAATGTAACGCTCATTGCCCACCAGGAAGAGGAATTAAACAAAGGCTCAGTGTGCCCTGCTGGAAACAGATTAGGGCCTGAAGCAATCCTGCGGTTTTGTGCCCAGCTCACAAGAAAGCGAGTTGAAGAAAGGAGCTCAGGGGCACTGTAATTCACAAACCTGCAGAGTTATAAATGACAGCTATCCTCCAAAAATATATTGAAGTAAGCCTGCGAAGGGGACTTGTAAGGGGGGCAGAATTTCAGGAAAACGATTGCAGGGGGTAGACTGGAATTGCCCTGAAAGCATAGGAAAAGAGGCACAACGTCGACAATGATGCACTTGGCCAAAAAGGGCGTATGCGTTTTTCCTGAATATATTCAGGAAAAAACGCATACGCCCTTTTTGGCCAACCAAGCAAGCCTGTAAAGGAAATCTGCACTACAATGAAGTCTCACTGCCCCCCGGGCAAAAGGTCCATCTGAAAAAAGTGTAAAATCCAGAAATCTAGGACAGGATATGGAGAACAGGGAGCCTTGTTATGCTGATTGGCAGGATGTAAATTGCCGGCAGCCACCATGGAGAAGTGTATGGTGTTTCCTGAAACACGTAAGAAACAAAGCAACACAGCCTATGGCACTTTCACTTATGGTCCTATAGCTTACGGAAATTAAAATCAAAAACAGACAGCCACCCCAATATTTGGGACGGCTGTGTTCACAAGAAGCTCGTCTACAGTATCAGGTAAATATCCCAGAAAGCAAAAAATGGATAAAGAAGTTGTGGCACGTAGGTACAATGCAATATCACTCAGCAATGAAATCTGTGTCATCAGGCCCGTAGCGGCATAGTGAGTGGATGCAGGTACGGTGATTCTACGTGAACTACGTCACACAGAAAAAGAAACATCATAAGATATCACTAATTCACGGAATGTAAACTTGACTACACATGAACTGTATTACAAAACAGAACAGGGTCTCAAATTTAGAAAACCAACTAGTGCTTGCTTATGGGGAAAGGTGCGTTGGGGTGCTGCATAAAACCAGAGACTGAAATTAGCACAGATAACATTCCATAAGACAAATATGTAATAGACAAGACCTACTCCTTGCTCAACGAAATGGACTCAACACCACATATTCAACGCCTAGGAATATACCTGACTAGGAAGAATCTTAAAACCCATGGATATATATGTCTCCGTAAGAGAATCAAGCGTGTGTACAGCGGCCGATACGCAGCAGTGAAAATCCGATAAATCCCATTATCAAAATAAATTTCGAAAACAAAACACAAAGACAGTGAAATAGAGAGCAATTCTTAAATAATTCACTCAGGGCATGTGATGCAACCGGGATTGACCACATCTACACCCAGAGCTGGTTGAGACATAAGGCTGGACACTTCAGGCTGATAGCATTGGTGAGTTTCGGTGAGCAAATGCAGACCCTTTGAAGTCATACTGCATGGTACCTATTCCATGGGTCCCAACTCTCCAGGTTCAAGGGATTCTTCCTCCAGCTAAAACATGCATGGGAAACCCACAGTATGGTCCACTGTGTGATTGGGAAACGATTTAAAATGCATCTCAGTTTGCGTATCCTCGTCCTCGGGTTCACCATTCCAGATGCTTTACTAACACTCTCCCCGCTTGGAGAGTCAGTGCCTTTAACTTCCTGTTTGGCACAGCTTGCAATTTCTGTGCAAGATGAACAGGAATAGGGAGAACCAATGAGAGACTAGCTGTAGGTGTCTGCACGGGCAAATGTAACGCTCTTTGCCCACCAGGAAGAGGAAATAAACAAAGGCTCAGTGTGCCCTGCCGGAAACAAATTAGGGCCTGAAGCAATCCTGCGGTTTTGTGCCCAGCTCACAAGAAAGCGAGTTGAAGAAAGGAGCACAGGGGCACTGTAATTCACAAACCTGCAGAGTTATAAATGACAGCTATCCTCAAAAATATATTGAAGTAAGCTTGCGAAGCTGACTTGTAAGCGGGGCAGAATTTCAGGAAAACGATTGCAGAGGGTAGACTGGAATTGCCCTGAAAGCATAGGAAAAGAGGCACAACGTCGACAATGATGCACTTGGCCAAAAAGGGCGTATGCGTTTTTTCCTGAATATATTCAGGAAAAAACGCATACGCACTTTTTGGCCAACCTAGCAAGCCTGTAAAGGAAATCTGCACTACAATGAAGTCTCACTGCCCCCACCCCTCCGGGCAAAAGGGCCATCTGAAAAAAGTGTAAAATCCAGAAATGTAGGACAGGATATGGAGAACAGGGAGCCTTGTTATGCTGATTGGCAGGATGTAAATTGCCGGCAGCCACCCTGGAGAAGTGTATGGTGTTTCCTGAAACACGTAAGAAACAAAGCAACACAGCCTATGGCACTTCCACTTATGGTCCTATAGCTTACGGAAATTAAAATCAAAAACAGACAGCCACCCCAATATTTGGGACGGCTGTGTTCACAAGAAGCTCGTCTACAGTATCAGGTAAATATCCCAGAAAGCAAAAAATGGATAAAGAAGTTGTGGCACGTACGTACAATGCAATATCACTCAGCAATGAAATCTGTGTCATCAGGCCCGTAGCGGCATAGTGAGTGGATGCAGGTACGGTGATTCTACGTGAACTACGTCACACAGAAAAAGAAACATCATAAGATATCTCTAATTCACGGTATGTAAACTTGACTACACATGAACTGTATTACAAAACAGAACAGGGTCTCAAATTTAGAAAACCAACTAGTGCTTGCTTATGGGGAAAGGTGCCTTGGGGTGCTGCATAAAACCAGAGACTGAAATTAGCACAGATAACATTCCATAAGACAAATATGTAATAGACAAGACCTACTCCTTGCTCAACGAAATGGACTCAACACCACATATTCAACGCCTAGGAATATACCTGACTAGGAAGAATCTTAAAACCCATGGATATATATGTCTCCGTAAGAGAATCAAGCGTGTGTACAGCGCCCGATACGCAGCAGTGAAAATCCGATAAATCCCATTATCAAAATAAATTTCGAAAACAAAACACAAAGACAGCGAAATAGAGAGCAATTCTTAAATAATTCACTCAGGGCATGTGATGCAACCGGGATTGACCACATCTACACCCAGAGCTGGTTGAGACATAAGGCTAGACACTTCAGGCTGATAGCATTGGTGAGTTTCGGTGAGCAAATGCAGACCCTTTGAAGTCATACTGCATGGTACCTATTCCATGGGTCCCAACTCTTCTGGTTCAAGGGATTCTTCCTCCAGCTAAAACATGCATGGGAAACCCACAGTATGGTCCACTGTGTGATTGGGAAACGATTTAAAATGCATCTCAGTTTGCGTATCCTGGTCCTCGGGTTCACCATTCCAGATGCTTTACTAACACTCTCCCTGCTTGGAGAGTCAGTGCCTTTAACCTCCTGTTTGGCACAGCTTGCAATTTCTGTGCAAGATGAACAGGAATAGGGAGAACCAATGAGAGACTAGCTGTAGGTGTCTCCACGGGCAAATGTAACGCTCATTGCCGACCAGGAAGAGGAATTAACCAAAGGCTCAGTGTGCCCTGCCGGTAACAGATTAGGGCCTGAAGCAATCCTGCGGTTTTGTGCCCAGCTCACAAGAAAGCGAGTTGAAGAAAGGAGCTCAGGGGCACTGTAATTCACAAACCTGCAGAGTCATAAATGACAGCTATCCTCCAAAAATATATTGAAGTAAGCCTGCGAAGGGGACTTGAAAGCGGGGCAGAATTTCAGGAAAACGATTGCAGGGGGTAGACTGGAATTACCCTGAAAGCGTAGGAAAAGAGGCAGAACGTCGACAATGATGCACTTGGCCAAAAAGGGCGTATGCGTTTTTTCCTGAATATATTCAGGTAAAAACGCATACGCCCTTTTTGGCCAACCAAGCAAGCCTGTAAAGGAAATCTGCACTACAATGAAGTCTCACTGCCCCCCGGGCAAAAGGGCCATCTGAAAAAAGTGTAAAATCCAGAAATGTACGACAGGATATGGAGAACAGGGAGCCTTGTTATGCTGATTGGCAGGATGTAAATTGCCAGCAGCCACCCTGGAGAAGTGTATGGTGTTTCCTGAAACACGTAAGAAATAAAGCAACACAGCCTATGGCACTTCCACTTATGGTCCTATAGCTTACGGAAATTAAAATCAAAAACAGACAGCCACCCCAATATTTGGGACGGCTGTGTTCACAAGAAGCTCGTCTACAGTATCAGGTAAATATCCCAGAAAGCAAAAAATGGATAAAGAAGTTGTGGCACGTACGTACAATGCAATATAACTCAGCAATGAAATCTGTGTCATCAGGCCCGTAGCGGCATAGTGAGTGGATGCAGGTACGGTGATTCTACGTGAACTACGTCACACAGAAAAAGAAACATCATAAGATATCACTAATACACGGAATGTAAACTTGACTACACATGAACTGAATTACAAAACAGAACAGGGTCTCAAATTTAGAAAACAAACTAGTGCTTGCTTATGGGGAAAGGTGCCTTGGGGTGCTGCATAAAACCAGAGACTGAAATTAGCACAGATAACTTTCCATAAGCCAAATATGTAATAGACAAGACCTACTCCTTGCTCAACGAAATGGACCCAAAACCACATATTCAACGCCTAGGAATATACCTGACTAGGAAGAATCTTAAAACCCATGGATATATATGTCTCCATAAGAGAATCAAGCGTGTGTACAGTGGCCGAAACGCAGCAGTGAAAATCCGATAAATCCCATTATCAAAATAAATTTCGAAAACAAAACACAAAGACAGTGAAATAGAGAGCAATTCTTAAATAATTCACTCAGGGCATGTGATGCAACCGGGATTGACCACATCTACACCCAGAGCTGGTTGAGACATAAGGCTGGACACTTTAGGCTGATAGCATTGGTGAGTTTCGGTGAGCAAATGCAGACCCTTTGAAGTCATACTGCATGGTACCCATTCCATGGGTCCCAACTCTCCAGGTTCAAGGGATTCTTCCTCCAGCTAAAACATGCATGGGAAACCCAGAGTATCGTCCACCGTGTGATTGGGAAATGATTTAAAATGCATCTCAGTTTTCGTATCCTGGTCCTCGGGTTCACCATTCCAGATGCTTTACTATCACTCTCCCCGCTTGGAGAGTCAGTGCCTTTAACCTCCTCTTTGGCACAGTTTGCAATTTCTTTGCAAGATGAACAGGAATAGGGAGAACCAATGAGAGACTAGCTGTAGGTGTCTCCACGGGCAAATGTAACGCTCATTGCCGACCAGGAAGAGGAATTAACCAAAGGCTCAGTGTGCCCTGCCGGTAACAGATTAGGGCCTGAAGCAATCCTGCGGTTTTGTGCCCAGCTCACAAGAAAGCGAGTTGAAGAAAGGAGCTCAGGGGCACTGTAATTCACAAACCTGCAGAGTTATAAATGACAGCTATCTTCCAAAAGTATATTGAAGTAAGCCTGCGTAGGGGAGTTGAAAGCGGGGCAGAATTTCAGGAAAACGATTGCAGGGGGTAGACTGTAATTGCCCTGAAAGCATAGGAAAAGAGGCACAACATCGACAATGATGCACTTGGCCAAAAAGGGCGTATGCGTTTTTTCCTGAATATATTCAGGAAAAAACGCATACGCACTTTTTGGCCAACCAAGCAAGCCTGTAATGGAAATCTGCACTACAATGAAGTCTCACTGCCCCCTGGGCAAGAGGGCCATCTGAAAAAAGTGTAAAATCCAGAAAGGTAGGACAGGATATGGAGAACAAGGATCATTGTTATGCTGATTGGCAGGATGTAAATTGCCAACAGCCACCCTGGAGAAGTGTATGGTGTTTCCTGAAACACGTAAGAAATAAAGCAACACAGCCTATGGCAATTGCACTTATGGTCCTATTCCTTAGGGAAATTAAAATCAAAAACAGAGAGCCACCCCAAAGTTTGGGACGGCTGTGTTCCCAAGAAGCTCGTCTACAGTACCAGGTAAATATCCCAGAAAGCAAAAAATGGATAAAGAAGTTGTGGCACGTACGTGCAATGCAATATCACTCAGCAATGAAATCTGTGTCATCAGGCCCGTAGCGGCATAGTGAGTGGATGCAGGTACGGTGATTCTACGTGAACTACGTCACACAGAAAAAGAAACATCATAAGATATCACTAATACACGGAATGTAAACTTGACTACACATGAACTGAATTACAAAACAGAACAGGGTCTCAAATTTAGAAAACCAACTAGTGCTTGCTTATGGGGAAAGGTGCCTTGGGGTGCTGCATAAAACCAGAGACTGAAATTAGCACAGATAACATTCCATAAGCCAAATATGTAATAGACAATCCTACTCCTTGCTCAACGAAATGGACTCAACACCACATATTCAACGCCTAGGAATATACCTGACTAGGAAGAATCTTAAAACCCATGGATATATATGTCTCCGTAAGAGAATCAAGCGTGTGTACAGCGGCCGAAACGCAGCAGTGAAAATCCGATAAATCCCATTATCAAAATAAATTTCGAAAACAAAACACAAAGACAGTGAAATAGAGAGCAATTCTTAACTAATTCACTCAGGGCATGTGATGCAACCGGGATTGACCACATCTACACCCAGAGCTGGTTGAGACATAAGGCTGGACACTTCAGGCTGATAGCATTGGTGAGTTTCGGTGAGCAAATGCAGACCCTTTGAAGTCATACTACATGGTACCTATTCCATGGGTCCCAACTCTTCAGGTTCAAGGGATTCTTCCTCCAGCTAAAACATGCATGGGAACCCCACAGTATGGTCCACTGTGTGATTGGGAAACGATTTAAAATGAATCTCAGTTTTCGTATCCTGGTCCTCGGGTTCACCATTCCAGATGCTTTACTAACACTCTCCCCGCTTGGAGAGTCACGGCCTTTAACCTCCTGTTTGGCACAGCTTGCAATTTCTGTGCAAGATGAACAGTAATAGGGAGAACCAATGAGAGACTAGCTGTAGGTGTCTGCACGGGCAAATGTAACGCTCATTGCCCACCAGGAAGAGGAATTAAACAAAGGCTCAGCGTGCCCTGCTGAAAACAGATTAGGGCCTGAAGCAATCCTGCGGTTTTGTGCCCAGCTCACAAGAAAGCGAGTTGAAGAAAGGACCTCAGGGGCACTGTAATTCACAAACCTGCAGAGTTATAAATGACAGCTATCCTCCAAAAATATATTGAAGTAAGCCTGCGAAGGGGACTTGAAAGCGGGGCAGAATTTCAGGAAAACGATTGCAGGGGTAGACTGGAATTGCCCTGAAAGCATAGGAAAAGAGGCAGAACGTCGACAATGATGCACTTGGCCAAAAAGGGCGTATGCGTTTTTTCCTGAATATATTCAGGAAAAAACGCATACGCCCTTTTTGGCCAACCAAGCAAGCCTGTAAATGAAATCTGCACTACAATGAAGTCTCACTGCCCCCCCCCCCGGTCAAAAGGGCCATCTGAAAAAAGTGTAAAATCCAGAAAGGTAGGACAGGATATGGAGAACAGGGAGCCTTGTTATGCTGATTGGCAGGATGTAAATTGCCAGCAGCCACCCTGGAGAAGTGTATGGTGTTTCCTGAAACACGTAAGAAACAAAGCAACACAGCCTATGGCACTTCCACTTATGGTCCTATAGCTTACGGAAATTAAAATCAAAAACAGACAGCCACCCCAATATTTGGGATGGCTGTGTTCACAAGAAGCTCGTCTACAGTATCAGGTAAATATCCCAGAAAGCAAAAAATGGATAAAGAAGTTGTGGCACGTACGTGCAATGCAATATCACTCAGCAATGAAATCTGTGTCATCAGGCCCGTAGCGGCATAGTGAGTGGATGCAGGTACGGTGATTCTACGTGAACTACGTCACACAGAAAAAGAAACATCATAAGATATCACTAATACACGGAAAGTAAACTTGACTACACATGAACTGAATTACAAAACAGAACAGGGTCTCAAATTTAGAAAACCAACTAGTGCTTGCTTATGGGGCAAGGTGCCTTGGGTTGCTGCATAAAAGCAGAAACTGAAATTAGCACAGATAACATTCCATAAGCCAAATATGTAATAGACAAGACCTACTCCTTGCTCAACGAAATGGACTCAACACCACATATTCAACGCCTAGCAATATACCTGACTAGGAAGAATCTTAAAACCCATGGATTTATATGTCTCCGTAAGAGAATCAAGCGTGTGTACAGCGGCATAAACGCAGCAGTGAAAATCCGATAAATCCCATTATCAAAATAAATTTCAAAAACAAAACCCAAAGACAGTGAAATAGAGAGCAATTCTTAAATAATTCACTCAGGGCATGTGATGCAACCGGGATTGACCACATCTACACCCAGAGCTGGTTGAGACATAAGGCTGGACACTTCAGGCTGATAGCATTGGTGAGTTTCGGTGAGCAAATGCAGACCCTTTGAAGTCATACTGCATGGTACCCATTCCATGGGTACCAACTCTCCAGGTTCAAGGCATTCTTCCTCCAACTAAAACATGCATGGGAAACACAGAGTATCGTCTACCATGTGATTGGGAAACGATTTAAAATGCATCTCAGTTTTCGTATCCTGGTCCTCGTGTTCACCCTTCCAGATGCTTTACTAACACTCTCCCCGCTTGGAGAGACAGTGCCTTTAACCTCCTCTTTGGCACAGCTTGCAATTTCTGTGCAAGATGAAGCGGAATAGGGAGAACCAATGAGAGACTAGCTGTAGGTGTCTGCACGGGCAAATGTAACGCTCATTGCCCACCAGGAAGAGGAATTAAACAAAGGCTCAGTGTGCCCTGCTGGAAACAGATTAGGGCCTGAAGCAATCCTGCGGTTTTGTGCCCAGCTCACAAGAAAGCGTGTTGAAGAAAGGAGCTCAGGGGCACTGTAATTCACAAACCTGCAGAGTTATAAATGACAGCTATCCTCCAAAAATATATTTAAGTAAGACTGCGAAGGGGACTTGAAAGCGGGGCAGAATTTCAGGAAAACGATTGCAGGGGGTAGACTGGAATTGCCCTGAAAGCATAGGAAAAGGGGCAGAACGTCGACAATGATGCACTTGGCCAAAAAGGGCGTATGCGTTTTTTCCTGAATATATTCAGGAAAAAACGCATACGCCCTTTTTGGCCAACCAAGCAAGCCTGTAATGGAAATCTGCACTACAATGAAGTCTCACTGCCCCCACCCCTCCAGGCAAAAGGGACCTCTGAAAAAAGTGTAGAATCCAGAAATGTAGGACAGGATATGGAGAACAGGGAGCCTTGTTATGCTGATTGGCAGGATGTAAATTGCCGGCAGCCACCCTGGAGAAGTGTATGGTGTTTCCTGAAACACGTAAGAAACAAAGCAACACAGCCTATGGCACTTCCACTTATGGTCCTATAGCTTACGGAAATTAAAATCAAAAACAGACAGCCACCCCAATATTTGAGACGGCTGTGTTCACAAGAAGCTCGTCTACAGTATCAGGTAAATATCCCAGAAAGCAAAAAATGGATAAAGAAGTTGTGGCACGTACGTACAATGCAATATCACTCAGCAATGAAATCTGTGTCATCAGGCCCGTAGCGGCATAGTGAGTGGATGCAGGTACGGTGATTCTACGTGAACTACGTCACACAGAAAAAGAAACATCATAAGATATCACTAATTCACGGAATGTAAACTTGACTACACATGAACTGTATTACAAAACAGAACAGGGTCTCAAATTTAGAAAACCAACTAGTGCTTGCTTATGGGGAAAGGTGCCTTGGGGTGCTGCATAAAACCAGAGACTGAAATTAGCACAGATAACTTTCCATAAGACAAATATGTAATAGACAAGACCTACTCCTTGCTCAACGAAATGGACTCAACACCACATATTCAACGCCTAGGAATATACCTGACTAGGAAGAATCTTAAAACCCATGGATATACATGTCTCCGTAAGAGAATCAAGCGTGTGTACAGTGGCCGATACGCAGCAGTGAAAATCCGATAAATCCCATTATCAAAATAAATTTCGAAAACAAAACACAAAGACAGTGAAATAGAGAGCAATTCTTAAATAATTCACTCAGGGCATGTGATGCAACCGGGATTGACCACATCTACACCCAGAGCTGATTGAGACATAAGGCTGGACACTTCAGGCTGATAGCATTGGTGAGTTTCGGTGAGCAAATGCAGACCCTTTTAAGTCATACTGCATGGTACCTATTCCATGGGTCCCAACTCTTCTGGTTCAAGGGATTCTTCCTCCAGCTATAACATGCATGGGAAACCCACAGTATGGTCCACTGTGTGATTGGGAAACGATTTAAAATGCACCTCAGTTTTCGTATCCTGGTCCTCGGGTTCACCATTCCAGATGCTTTACTAACACTCTCCCTGCTTGGAGAGTCAGTGCCTTTAACCTCCTGTTTGGCACAGCTTGCAATTTCTGTGCAAGATGAACAGGAATAGGGAGAACCAATGAGAGACTAGCTATAGGTGTCTGCACGGGCAAATGTAACGCTCATTTCCCACCAGGAAGAGGAATTAAACAAAGGCTCAGTGTGCCCTGCTGGAAACAGATTAGGGCCTGAAGCAATCCTGTGGTTTTGTGCCCAGCTCACAAGAAAGCGAGTTGAAGAAAGGAGCTCAGGGGCACTGTAATTCACAAACCTGCAGAGTTATAAATGACAGTTATCCTCCAAAAATATATTGAAGTAAGCCTGCGAAGGGGACTTGAAAGCGGGGCAGAATTTCAGGAAAACGATTGCAGGGGGTAGACTGGAATTGCCCTGAAAGCATAGGAAAAGAGGCAGAACGTCGACAATGATGCACTTGGCCAAAAAGTGCGTATACGTTTTTTCCTGAATATATTCAGGAAAAAACGAATACGCCCTTTTTGGCCAACCAAGCAAGCCTGTAAAGGAAATCTGCACTACAATGAAGTCTCACTGCCCCCCCGGGCAAAAGGGCCATCAGAAAAAAGTGTAAAATCCAGAAAGGTAGGACAGGATATGGAGAACAGGGAGCCTTGTTATGCTGATTGGCAGGATGTAAATTGCCAGCAGCCACCCTGGAGAAGTGTATGGTGTTTCCTGAAACACGTAAGAAACAAAGCAACACAGCCTATGGCACTTCCACTTATGGTCCTATAGCTTACGGAAATTAAAATCAAAAACAGACAGCCACCCAAATATTTGGGACGGCTGTGTTCACAAGAAGCTCGTCTACAGTATCAGGTAAATATCCCAGAAAGCAAAAAATGGATAAAGAAGTTGTGGCACGTACGTACAATGCAATATCACTCAGCAATGAAATCTGTGTCATCAGGCCCGTAGCGGCATAGTGAGTGGATGCAGGTACGGTGATTCTACGTGAACTACGTCACACAGAAAAAGAAACATCATAAGATATCACTAATACACGGAATGTAAACTTGACTACACATGAACTGAATTACAAAACAGAACAGGGTCTCAAATTTAGAAAACCAACTATTGCCTGCTTATGGGGAAAGGTGCCTTTGGGTGCTGCATAAAACCAGAGACTGAAATTAGCACAGATAACTTTCCATAAGCCAAATATGTAATAGACAAGACCTACTCCTTGCTCAACGAAATGGACCCAAAACCACATAATCAACGCCTAGGAATATACCTGACTAGGAAGAATCTTAAAACCCATGGATATATATGTCTCCATAAGAGAACCAAGCGTGTGTACAGCGGCCGAAACGCAGCAGTGAAAATCGGATAAATCCCATTATCAAAATAAATTTCGAATAACAAAACACAAAGACAGTGAAATAGAGAGCAATTCTTAAATAATTCACTCAAGGCATGTGATGCAACCGGGATTGACCACATCTACACCCAGAGCTGGTTGAGACATAAGGCTGGACACTTCAGGCTGATAGCATTGGTGAGTTTCGATGAGCAAATGCAGACCCTTTGAAGTCATACTGCATGGTACCCATTCCATGGTTCCCAACTCTCCAGGTTCAAGGGATTCTTCCTCCAGCTAAAACATGCATGGGAAACCCAGAGTATCGTCCACCGTGTGATTGGGAAACGATTTAAAATGCATCTCAGTTTTCGTATCCTGGTCCTCGGGTTCACCATTCCAGATGCTTTACTAACACTCTCCCTGCTTGGAGAGTCAGTGCCTTTAACCTCCTGTTTGGCACAGTTTGCAATTTCTGTGCCAGATGAACAGGAATAGGGAGAAACAATGAGAGACTAGCTGTAGGTGTCTGCATGGGCAAATGAAACGCTCATTGCCCACCAGGAAGAGGAATTAAACAAAGGCTCAGTGTGCCCTGCTGGAAACAGATTAGGGCCTGAAGCAATCCTGCGGTTTTGTGCCCAGCTCACAAGAAAGCGAGTTGAAGAAAGGAGCTCAGGGGCACTGTAATTCACAACCCTGCAGAGTTTTAAATGACAGCTATCTTCCAAAAGTATACTGAAGTAAGCCTGCGTAGGGGACTTGAAAACGGGGCAGAATTTCAGAAAAACGATTGCAGGGGGTAGACAGGAATTGCCCTGAAAGCATAGGAAACGAGGCACAACGTCGACAATGATGCACTTGGCCAAAAAGGGCGTATGCGTTTTTTCCTGAATATATTCAGGAAAAAACGCATACGCCCTTTTTGGCCAACCAAGCAAGCCTGTAAAGGAAATCTGCACTACAATGAAGTCTCACTGCCCCCCGGGCAAGAGGGCCATCTGAAAAAAGTGTAAAATCCAGAAAGGTAGGACAGGATATGGAGAAGAGGGAGCCTTGTTATGCTGATTGGCAGGATGTAAATTGCCAACAGCCACCCTGGAGAAGTGTATGGTGTTTCCTGAAACACGTAAGAAATAAAGCAACACAGCCTATGGCAATTGCACTTATGGTCCTATTCCTTAGGGAAATTAAAATCAAAAACAGAGAGCCACCCCAAAGTTTGGGACGGCTGTGTTCCCAAGAAGCTCGTCTACAGTACCAGGTAAATATCCCAGAAAGCAAAAAATGGATAAAGAAGTTGTGGCACGTATGTGCAATGCAATATCACTCAGCAATGAAATCTGTGTCATCAGGCCCGTAGCGGCATAGTGAGTGGATGCAGGTACGGTGATTCTACGTGAACTACGTCACACAGAAATAGAAACATCATAAGATATCACTAATACACGGAATGTAAACTTGACTACACATGAACTGAATTACAAAACAGAACAGGGTCTCAAATTTAGAAAACCAACTAGTGCTTGCTTATGGGGAAAGGTGCCTTGGGGTGCTGCATAAAACCAGAGACTGAAATTAGCACAGATAACATTCCATAAGCCAAATATGTAATAGACAAGACCTACTCCTTGCTCAACGAAATGGACTCAACACCACATATTCAACGCCTAGGAATATACCTGACTAGGAAGAATCTTAAAACCCATGGATATATATGTCTCCGTAAGAGAATCAAGCGTGTGTACAGCGGCCGAAACGCAGCAGTGAAAATCCGATAAATCCCATTATCAAAATAAATTTCGAAAACAAAACACAAAGACAGTGAAATAGAGAGCAATTCTTAAATAATTCACTCAGGGCATGTGATGCAACCGGGATTGACCACATCTACACGCAGAGCTGGTTGAGACATAAGGCTGGACACTTCAGGCTGATAGCATTGGTGAGTTTCGGTGAGCAAATGCAGACCCTTTGAAGTCATACTGCATGGTACCCATTCCATGGTTCCCAACTCTCAAGGTTCAAGGGATTCTTCCTCCAGCTAAAACATGCATGGGAAACCCAGAGTATCGTCCACCGTGTGATTGGGAAACGATTTAAAATGCATCTCAGTTTTCGTAGCCTGGTCCTCGGGTTCACAATTCCAGATGCTTTACTAACACTCTCCCCGCTTGGAGAGTCATTGCCTTTAACCTCCTCTTTGGCACAGCTTGCAATTTCTGTGCCAGATGAACAGGAATAGGGAGAAACAATGAGAGACTAGCTGTAGGTGTCTGCACTGGCATATGTAACGCTCATTGCCCACCAGGAAGAGGAATTAAACAAAGGCTCAGTGTGCCCTGCTGGAAACAGATTAGGGCCTGAAGCAATGCTGCGGTTTTGTGCCCAGCTCACAAGAAAGCGAGTTGAAGAAAGGAGCTCAGGGGCACTGTAATTCACAAACCTGCAGAGTTATAAATGACAGCTATCTTCCAAAAGTATACTGAAGTAAGCCTGCGTAGGGGACTTGAAAGCGGGGCAGAATTTCAGGAAAACGATTGCAGGGGGGTAGACAGGAATTGCCGTGAAAGCATAGGAAACGAGGCACAACGTCGACAATGATGCACTTGGCCAAAAAGGGCGTATGCGTTTTTTCCTGAATATATTCAGGAAAAAACGCATACGCCCTTTTTGGCCAACCAAGCAAGCCTGTAAAGGAAATCTGCACTACAATGAAGTCTCACTGCCCCCCGGGCAAGAGGGCCATCTGAAAAAAGTGTAAAATCCAGAAAGGTAGGACAGGATATGGAGAAGAGGGAGCCTTGTTATGCTGATTGGCAGGATGTAAATTGCCAACAGCCACCCTGGAGAAGTGTATGGTGTTTCCTGAAACACGTAAGAAATAAAGCAACACAGCCTATGGCAATTGCACTTATGGTCCTATTCCTTAGGGAAATTAAAATCAAAAACAGAGAGCCACCCCAAAGTTTGGGACGGCTGTGTTCCCAAGAAGCTCGTCTACAGTACCAGGTAAATATCCCAGAAAGCAAAAAATGGATAAAGAAGTTGTGGCACGTATGTGCAATGCAATATCACTCAGCAATGAAATCTGTGTCATCAGGCCCATAGCGGCATAGTGAGTGGATGCAGGTACGGTGATTCTACGTGAACTACGTCACACAGAAATAGAAACATCATAAGATATCACTAATACACGGAATGTAAACTTGACTACACATGAACTGAATTACAAAACAGAACAGGGTCTCAAATTTAGAAAACCAACTAGTGCTTGCTTATGGGGAAAGGTGCCTTGCGGTGCTGCATAAAACCAGAGACTGAAATTAGCACAGATAACATTCCATAAGCCAAATATGTAATAGACAAGACCTACTCCTTGCTCAACGACATGGACCCAACACCACATATTCAACGCCTAGGAATATACCTGACTAGGAAGAATCTTAAAACCCATGGATATATATGTCTCCATAAGAGAATCAAGCGTGTGTACAGCGGCCGAAACGCAGCAGTGAAAATCCGATAAATCCCATTATCAAAATAAATTTCGAAAACAAAACACAAAGACAGTGAAATAGAGAGCAATTCTTAAATAATTCACTCAGGGCATATGATGCAACCGGGATTGACCACATCTACACCCAGAGCTGGTTGAGACATAAGGCTGGACACTTCAGGCTGATAGCATTGGTGAGTTTCGGTGAGCAAATGCAGACCCTTTGAAGTCATACTGCATGGTACCCATTCCATGGGTCCCAACTCTCCAGGTTCAAGGGATTCTTCCTCCAGCTAAAACATGCATGGGAAACCCAGAGTATTGTCCACCGTGTGATTGGGAAACGATTTAAAATGCATCTCAGTTTTCGTAGCCTGGTCCTCGGTTTCACAATTCCAGATGCTTTACTAACACTCTCCCCGCTTGGAGAGTCAGTGCCTTTAACCTCCTCTTTGGCACAGCTTGCAATTTCTGTGCCAGATGAACAGGAATAGGGAGAAACAATGAGAGACTAGCTGTAGGTGTCTGCACTGGCAAATGTAACGCTCATTGCCCACCAGGAAGAGGAATTAAACAAAGGCTCAGTGTGCCCTGCTGGAAACAGATTAGGGCCTGAAGCAATCCAGCGGTTTTGTGCCCACCTCACAAGAAAGCGAGTTGAAGAAAGGAGCTCAGGGGCACTGTAATTCACAAACCTGCAGAGTTATAAATGACAGCTATCTTCCAAAAGTATACTGAAGTAAGCCTGCGTAGGGGACTTGAAAGCGGGGCAGAATTTCAGGAAAACGATTGCAGGGGGGTAGACAGGAATTGCCGTGAAAGCATAGGAAAGGAGGCACAACGTCGACAATGATGCACTTGGCCAAAAAGGGCGTATGCGTTTTTTCCTGAATATATTCAGGAAAAAACGCATACGCCCTTTTTGGCCAACCAAGCAAGCCTGTAAAGGAAATCTGCACTACAATGAAGTCTCACTGCCCCCCGGGCAAGAGGGCCATCTGAAAAAAGTGTAAAATCCAGAAAGGTAGGACAGGATATGGAGAAGAGGGAGCCTTGTTATGCTGATTGGCAGGATGTAAATTGCCAACAGCCACCCTGGAGAAGTGTATGGTGTTTCCTGAAACACGTAAGAAATAAAGCAACACAGCCTATGGCAATTGCACTTATGGTCCTATTCCTTAGGGAAATTAAAATCAAAAACAGAGAGCCACCCCAAAGTTTGGGACGGCTGTGTTCCCAAGAAGCTCGTCTACAGTATCAGGTAAATATCCCAGAAAGCAAAAAATGGATAAAGAAGTTGTGGCACGTATGTGCAATGCAATATCACTCAGCAATGAAATCTGTGTCATCAGGCCCGTAGCGGCATAGTGAGTGGATGCAGGTACGGTGATTCTACGTGAACTACGTCACACAGAAATAGAAACATCATAAGATATCACTAATACACGGAATGTAAACTTGACTACACATGAACTGAATTACAAAACAGAACAGGGTCTCAAATTTAGAAAACCAACTAGTGCTTGCTTATGGGGAAAGGTGCCTTGGGGTGCTGCATAAAACCAGAGACTGAAATTAGCACAGATAACATTCCATAAGCCAAATATTTAATAGACAAGACCTACTCCTTGTTCAACGAAATGGACTCAACACCACATATTCAACGCCTAGGAATATACCTGACTAGGAAGAATCTTAAAACCCATGGATATATATGTCTCCGTAAGAGAATCAAGCGTGTGTACAGCGGCCGATACGCAGCAGTGAAAATCCGATAAATCCCATTATCAAAATAAATTTCGAAAACAAAACACAAAGACAGTGAAATAGAGAGCAATTCTTAAATAATTCACTCAGGGCATGTGATGCAACCGGGATTGACCACATCTACACCCAGAGCTGATGGAGACATAAGGCTGGACACTTCAGGCTAATAGCATTGGTGAGTTTCGGTGAGCAAATGCAGACCCTTTGAAGTCACACTGCATGGTACCTATTCCATGGGTCCCAACTCTTCAGGTTCAAGGGATTCTTCCTCCAGCTAAAACAGGCATGGGAAACCCAGAGTATCGTCCTCCGTGTGATTGGGAAACGATTTAAAATCATCTCAGTTTTCGTATCCTGGTCCTCGGGTTTACAATTCCAGATGCTTTACTAACACTCTCCCCGCTTGGAGAGTCAGTGCCTTTAACCTCCTCTTTGGCACAGCTTGCAATTTCTGTGCAAGATGAACAGGAATAGGGGAACCAATGAGAGACTAGCTGTAGGTGTCTGCACGGGCAAATGTAACGCTCATTGCCCACCAGGAAGAGGAATTAAACAAAGGCTCATTGTGCCCTGCTGGAAACAGATTAGGGCCTGAAGCAATCCTGCGGTTTTGTGCCCAGCTCACAAGAAAGCGAGTTGAAGAAAGGAGCTCAGGGGCACTGTAATTCACAAACCTGCAGAGTTATAAATGACAGCTATCCTCCAAAAATATATTGAAGTAAGCCTGCGAAGGGGACTTGAAAGCGGGGCAGAATTTCAGGAAAACGATTGCAGGGGGTAGACTGGAATTGCCCTGAAAGCATAGGAAAAGAGGCACAACGTCGACAATGATGCACTTGGCCAAAATGTGCGTATGCGTTTTTTCCTGAATATATTCAGGAAAAAACGCATACGCCCTTTTTGGCCAACCAAGCAAGCCTGTAAAGGAAATCTGCACTACAATGAAGTCTCACTGCCCCCTGGGCAAGAGGGCCATCTGAAAAAAGTGTAAAATCCAGAAAGGTAGGACAGGATATGGAGAACAGGGAGCCTTGTTATGCTGATAGGCAGGATGTAAATTGCCAACAGCCACCCTGGAGAATTGTATGGTGTTTCCTGAAACACGTAAGAAATAAAGCAACACAGGCTATGGCAATTGCACTTATGGTCCTATTCCTTAGGGAAATTAAAATCAAAAACAGAGAGCCACCCCAAAGTTTGGGACGGCTGTGTTCCCAAGAAGCTCGTCTACAGTACCAGGTAAATATCCCAGAAAGCAAAAAATGGATAAAGAAGTTGTGGCACGTACGTGCAATTCAATATCACTCAGCAATGAAATCCGTGTCATCAGGCCCGTAGCGGCATAGTGAGCGGATGCAGGTACGGTGATTCTACGTGAACTACGTCACACAGAAATTTAAACATCATAAGATATCACTAATACACGGAATGTAAACTTGACTACACATGAACTGAATTACAAAACAGAACAGGGTCTCAAATTTAGAAAACCAACTAGTGCTTGCTTATGGGGAAAGGTGCCTTGGGGTGCTGCATAAAACCAGAGACTGAAATTAGCACAGATAACTTTCCATAAGCCAAATATGTAATAGACAAGACCTACTCATTGTTCAACGAAATGGACCCAAAACCACATATTCAACGCCTAGGAATATACCTGACTAGGAAGAATCTAAAAACCCATGGATATATATGTCTCCGTAAGAGAATCAAGCGTGTGTACAGCGGCATAAACGCAGCAGTGAAAATCCGATAAATCCCATTATCAAAATAAATTTCAAAAACAAAACACAAAGACAGTGAAATCGAGAGCAATTCTTAAATAATTCACTCAGGGCATGTGATGCAACCGGGATTTAACACATCTACACCCAGAGCTGGTTGAGACATAAGGCTGGACACTTCAGGCTGATAGCATTGGTGAGTTTCGGTGAGCAAATGCAGACCCTTTGAAGTCATACTGCCTGGTACCCATTCCATAGTTCCCTACTCTCTAGGTTCAATGGATTCTTCCTTCTGCTAAAATTTGCATGGGAAACCCAGAGTATGCTCCACCGTGTGACTGGGAAACCTTTTTACATGCATGTCTGTTTTCGTCCCCTGGTACTCAGGTTCACCATTCCAGACCCTTTTCTTACACTCTCCCCATTTGGAGAGTCAGTGCCTTTAACCTCCTGTTTGGCACTGTTTGCAATTTCTGCGCAAGATGAACAGGAATAAGGAGAACCAATGGGAGACTATCTGTAGGTGTGTGCACGGGCAAATATTTTTTTTAACATCTTTATTGGGGTATAATTGCTTTACAATGGTGTGTTAGTTTTTGCTTTATAACAAAGTGAATCAGCTATACATATACATATGCTCCCTGTGTCTTCCCTCTTGTGTCTCCCTCCCTCCCTCTCTCCCCCTTCCACCCCTCCAGGCTGTCCCAACGCCCCGAGCTAATATCCCTGTGCCTTGCGGCTGCTTCCCCCTTGCTATCTACCTTACTACATTTGTTAGTGTGTATATGTCCATGACTCTCTCTCGCCCTGTCAAAACTCACCATTCCCCCTCCCCATATCCTCAATTCCGTTCTCCAGTAGGTCTGCGCCTCAATTCCTGTCTTATCCCTAGGTTATTCATGACATTTTTTTCCTTTAAATTCCATATATATGTGTTAGCATACGCTATTTGTCTTTTTCTTTCTGACTTACTTCACTCTGTATGACAGACTCTAGGTCTATCCATCTCATTACAAATAACTCAGTTTCATTTCTTTTTAAGGCTGAGTAATATTCCATTGTGTATATGTGCCACATCTTCTTTATCCATTCGTCCGATGATGGGCGCTTAGGTTCTTTCCATCTCCGGGCTATTGTAAATAGAGCTGCAATGAACATTTTGGTACATGCCTCTTTTTGAATTTTGGTTTTCTCAGGGTATATGCCCAGTATGCACGGGCAATTTTAACACTCATTTCCCAACAGGAAAAGGAATTAACCAAAGGCTCAGCATGCCGTGCTGGAACAAGATTAGGGCCTGAAGCAATCCTGCGGTTTTGTGGCCAGCTCACAAGAAAGTGAGTTGAGGAAAGGAGCTCAGGGGCACTGTCATTCACATACCTGCAGACTTATAAATGACAGAAATCGTACAAAAATATATTGAATTAAGGCTGCGAAGAGGACTTGAAAGTGGGGCAGAATTGCTGGAATCCGATTTCAGGAGGTAGACGTGAATTGCTCTGAAAGCATAAGAGAAGTGGCAGAACCTCGTCAAGGAAGCACTTGGCCAAAAAGGGCATATGCATTTTTTCCAGGGCCATCATTCACGGGAGTAGGAGGCTCCCAGCATGCTCCAGTGGCCAACAGAGGGCCCACGTCGCCAAGGCGATGTGAGCTAGCCAGGCAGGAGTGACCTGACATCAGAGGGCCCACCTCACAGAATGGTAGGGAACCCAGCCAGGATCAGACTCTCCCCAGAGGGCCCACATCACCAAGGTGATGGGAACCAGGCAGGAGTGTCCTCACACCCGTGGGGCCACATCATCAAAAGTTGAGGTACCCAGCACATGTGGCCTCAAACCAGAGGACCCACATCACCATGGGTTTCGGAGTGAGGCAGGCAGGATTAACCTCACAACACATGTCCCATTGTATACAAAAGGTGTGGAAACCAGCAGTTGGATCTTCCTAGCAGGCGGCCCAGAGCACTGAGGCTATGAGATCCAGGCCGGCATGAACTCACAACAGAGGGCCCTCATTGTGATTCTGTAAGCAACCCAGCCGTTGTGACCTCAGAGCAGAAGGCCCACATCCCCATGGGGAAGGGAAACAAGCAGGAGTGTCATCGCAAGAGTGGGCACACATGAAAAAATGTGGGGAGCCCAGCAATTAGTGCCTGATGCCAGAGGGCCCTCATCACCGAGGGGCGGTGGCTCCCAGCCAGCTCCGACTGCTACCAGAGGGGCGACGTCGCCAATGCGGAGTGCGACAACCAGGCAGGAGTGACCTCAGAGCAGAGGGTCAACCTCACAGAAGTGTGAAGAACTAAAGAGGATCAGATTCTCACCAGAGGGCCCACATCACCAAGGGAATGGGAACCAGGCAGGAGTGTCCTCACACTAGTGGGGCCACATCACCGAAAAGTGAGGGACCCAGCACACGTGGCCTCAAACCAGAGGACACACATCACAAGGGAGCTGGGATTGAGGCAGGCCGGAGGAGCCTCAAAACAGAGGGACCATAGAATTAAAGAGGTGAAGAATCCCGCAGTTGGAACCTCCCAGCAGGCGGCCAGGAGCAGCGAGACTATGGGATCCAGGCCGGAGTGATCTCACACCAGAGGGCCGTCATCATGAAACTGTGAGCAACCTAGGCGTTGGGATCTCAGAGCAGAAGGCCCACATTCCCATGGGGTTGGGAACCTGTCAGAAGTGTACTCGCACCACAGGGCACACATCAGAGAATTTAGGGAACCCAGGAGTTAGGGCCTGACGCCAGAGGGCCCTCATTACCAAGGGGAGGAGACTCCAATCAGGCACCAACACCCAACTGAGGTCCCACGTCGCCAAGGTGACGTGTGACAGCCAGGTAGGAGTGACCTCACCGCAGAGGGCCTACCTCACAGAAGGGTGAGGAACACAGCCAGGATAAGACTCTCACCAGAGGGCCCACATCACCAAGGTGATCAGAACCAGGCAGGAGAGTCTTCACACCAGTGTGGCCACATCATAGAAAGGTGAGGAACCCAGCACATGTGGCCTAAACCAGAAGACCCACATCTCCAAGGGGCTAGGAGTGAGGCAAGCAGGAGTATCCTCGCAAAACAGAGCCCACAGAATAAAAGTTGTGAGGAATCCAGCAGTTGGAACCGGCCAGTAGGCCGCCCAGAGCACAGAGTCTATGGGATCCAGGCCACAGCAAACTCACAGCAGAGGTCCCACATCATGAAACTGTGAGCAACCCAGCGGATGGGACCTCAGAGCAGAAGGCCCACATCCCTATGGGGATGGGAACCTGACAGGAGTGTCCTCGGCCCACTTCCACGAATCAGAAAATGTGGGAACCCAGCAGTTAGGACCTGAGGCCAGAGGACCCTCATCACCGAGGGGAGGAGGCTCCCAGCAGGCTCTAACTGCCACCATAAGGCCGATGTCACCAAGGCGGGGTGTGCCAACCAGGCAGGAGTGACCTCAGAGCAGAAAGCCCACCTCACAGAAGTGTGAGGAACCCAACAAGGATCAGACTGTCACCAGAGGGCCAACATCACCAGGGAATGGGAACCAGGCAGGAGTGTCCTCACACCAGTGGGGCTACATCACCATAATTTGAGGGACCCAGCACACGTGGCCTCAAACCTGAGGACACACATCACCAAGGGGCCTGGAGTGAGGCAGGCCAGAGGATCCTCAAAACAGAGGGACCATAGAATAAAAAAGGTGAGGAATCCCACAGTTGGAACCTCCGGCAGGCAGCCAGGAGCAGCGAGGCTATGGGATCTAGGCAGGAGTGAACTCACACCAGAGGGCCCTCATCATGAAACTGTGAGCAACACAGCCGTTGGGACCTCAGAGCAGAAGGCTCACATCCCCATGGGGATGGGAACCTGGCAGGAGTGTCCTTGCACCACTTAGCACGAATCAGAAAATGTGGGAACCCAGCAGTTAGGGCCTGAGGCCAGAGGGCCCTCATCACTGAGGGGAGGAGGCTCCCAGCAGGCTCCAACTGCCACCATATGGCCGACGTTGCCAAGGCGGGGTGTGCCAGCCAGGCAGGAGTGACCTCAGAGCAGAGGGCCCACCTCACAGAAGGGTGAGGAACCTAACCAGGATCAGACTCTCACCAGAGGGCCAACATCACCAAGGTGATGGGAACCAGGCAAGACTGTCCTAACAGCAGTGGGGCCAACATCACCAAGGGAATGGGAACCAGGCAAGAGTGTCCTCACACCAGTGTGGCCACATTATAGAAAGGTGAGGAACACAGCACATGTGTCCTCAAACAAGGGGACACACATCACGAAGGGGCTGGGAGTGAGGCATGCAGGAGGAGACGCACAACCGAGGGCCCATAGAATAAAAAAGGTGAGGAATCGAGAAGTTGGAAACTCCAAGCTGGAGGCCCAGAGCACTGACACTATGGGATACAGGCCAGAGTGAACACACAGCAAAGGGCCCACATCATGAAACTGTGAGCAACCCAGCAGTTGGGACCACAGAACAGAAGTCCCACATGCCCATGGGGATGGGAACCTGGCAGGAGTGACTCGCACCACTGGGCACACATCAGAAAATGTGTGGAGCCCAGCACTTAGGGCCTGACACCAGAAGGCCCTCATCACTGAGGGGAGGAGGCCCCAGCACACTCCAACTGCCACCAGAGGGTCCACGTCGCCAAGGCGACGTGCGCCAGCCAGGCAGGATTGACCTCACAGCAGAGGGCCCACATCATGAAAGTGTGAGCAACCCAGCCGTTAGGACCTCAGAACAGAAGGCCCACACGCTCATGAGGATGGGAACCTGGCAGGAGTGCCCTCGTACCACTTAGCACGTATCAGAAAATGTGGGAACCCCGCCATTAGGGTCTGACGCCAGAGGGCCTCATCACCGCGGGAAGGAGGCTCCCAGCAGGCTCCAACTGCCACCAGGGTGCCGAAGTCAACAAGGCGGGTTGTGCCAGCCAGGCAGGAGTGACCTCAGAGAAGAGGGCTCACCTCACGGATGTGTGAGGAACCCAACCAGGATCAGAGTCTCACCAGAGGGCCCACATCACCAAGGGGATGGGAACCAGGCAGGAGTGTCCACACACCAGTGGGGCCACATCATCAAAAGATGAGGAACCCATCACATATGGCCTCAAACCTGAGGACATACATCACCATGTGGCTGGGAGTGAGGCAGGTATCTGGAGGGGCACATTTAACTCTAATTTCCCACCAGGAAGAGGAATTAACCAAAGGCTCAGAGTGCCGTGCTGGACCCTGATTATGGCCTGAAGCAAACCTGCAGTTTTGTGGCCAGCTTACAAGGAAGCGAGTTAAGAAAGGAGCTCAGGGGCACTGTAATTCACAAACCTGCAGAGATAAATGACAGCTATTGGCAAAAATATATCGAAGTAAGTCTGCAAAGAGGACTTGAAAACGAGGCAGAATTGCAGGAATCATATTTCAAGAGGTAGATTGGAATTGCATTTAAAGCATATGAAAAGCGGCAGATCTTTGACAGTGATGCACATGGACAAAAAGTGCGTATACATTTTTCCTGAATATATTCAGGAAAAAACGCATATGAACATTTTGGCCAACCAAGCACTCCAGCAATGGAAATCCACACTACAATGAAGTCACATTTCCCATTCGTCAAAAAGGCCATCTGAATAAAGTGTAAAAACCAGAAACACAGGACAGGCCATGGAGAACAGGGAGCCGTGTTATGCTGATGGGCGGGATGTAAATTGCCAACAGACACTCTGGAGATGTTCATGGTGTATCCTGAAACATCTAAAAAACAAAGCTACAGAGCCTAGGGCACTTCCACTTTTGGCCCTATAGCTTAGGAAAATTAAAATCAACAAGACACAGCCAACACAAAATTTAGGGCTGCTGTGTTTACAAGAACCTCGAGTCCAGTACAAATTAAATATCCCAGAAAGAAAAAAATGGATAAAGAAGTTGTGCTACTTACGTACAACGGAATATCACTCAGCAGTGAAATCAATGTCATCAGGCCTGTAGCAGCAAATTGAGTGGATTTAATTATGATGATTCTAAGAGAAATATATCACACAAAGAAAGATAATTATCATAAGATATCACTAATAGAGGGAGTGTAAACTTGGCTACACATAAACTGAATTACAAAACCGAACAGAGTCTCACATTTAGATAAAAACCTTATGCTTGCTTAAGGGGAAAGTTGAGTTGGGCTGCTGTATAAAAACAGATTGAAATTAGCACACATACCATTCCATAAGCCAAATACGTAATAAACAAGACCTACTCTTTGCTCAACGAAATAGACTCATCCATGGTGTATCACCTCACACCTATTAGAATGGGCATCATCAGAAAATCTACAAACAACAAATGCTGGAAACGGTGTGGAGATAAGGAATCCTCTTCCACTATTGTTGGGAACGTAAATTGATACAGTCACTGTGGAGAACATTATGGAGTTTCTTATAAAACTAAGAATAGAATTACCATATGATACAGCAATCCCTCTACTGGGCATATACCCAGACAAAACCATAAATCAAAAAGAGACATTCACCACAATGTTCATTGCATCACTATTTACACTATCCAGGAAATGGAAGCAACCTAAATGCCCACAGACAGACGAATGCATAAAGATGTGGTACATATATAAAATGGAATATTACTAAGCCATAAAAAGGAATGAAATTGGGACATTTGTAGAGACGTTGATGGATCTAGAGACTGTCATACAGAGTGAAGTAAGTCAGAAAGAGAAAAGCAAATCTTGTATATTAATGCATATATGTGGAACCTAGAAAAATTGTACAGATGAACCGTTTTGCAAGGCAGAAATAGAGCAATACATGTATACAACAAACGTATGGACAACAAGGGGGGAAAGCTGTTGGGGATGGTGGTGGGAGGAGTTGAGATATTGGGATTGGTATGTATACATTTATATGTATAAAGTAGATAACCAAAAACAACCTGCTGTATAAAAATATAAAATTAAATTCAAAATAAAAAAATAAAATTAAAAAAAGTAAAACAGAAAAATATTCTTCCCTTCACATACATGTATTTATATGAATAAATTATTTCCATGCTTATATCTGTAAATACACAAAAGAGGAATAAAATCTACCTTGAACCAAAAACGAAAAAAAGATAAAAAAGAACAGAACCCACCAGTTACACAGAGGAAAACCGTTTCAGGGCACTTGCTCCAATTGCAAACAATTCTGAAGTTGGTCAGTGGTGGGGAATCATCTCCTATTCAGCCAGCATGCTCCTCGCAACAAGCGTCCTCACTGCAAAGCTGGTGGACCGTGCCGAGGTATCTGTGAGTAAACGTGGGCCGAGCCCCAGGCCAGCTGCTGCTGAAATGTTCCCACCCTTCCAAGGCTAAACACCTGAATATGTACAAGGACTTGAAAACCTAGAGGAAGGGCCATGGAGCCACATGAGGGACAGCATGCCAGCCGACTTGGTGCCTGCAGGCCAGCCAGGATGGTCCTGGCCCTGGGTGCTCTTCTGGAAGCTCTCCATTTCCCTGCCTGAGATACCCCTGCTGTCCCGGCCCCCACTGCTTTCTTCCTTCCTCACCTGTGCCCAGGGAGAAATTCCAGCGGCAGGTGTGGGTGACACATCCTCTTCTTTAGCAGGTAGCATCTTGGCAACTGCTGCAGAAAGTCCAGCAGAGCCCCACTCACACTGGGACACCCACAAAGCCGTGGCCTCTCACTCCCTCCCACCAGCCCAGCCCCGAGACTGCTGACAGGGCAGAGAAAATGGCGTCAGGCACAGCTGCAGGGGCTCTTGCTGCCTGGAGCGGTGTTTATATTGATCTCAACCCAGGCACACCTGGGGAGGGCTGGCCGGCACGGTCAGGCTTCCCAAGCCAGCCAATAATCACCCCTCAGGGGCTCACAGTTGCTGAAAATGGAACTTGCTGAATTGGCCAGGTCCAAGGAACAGGTGTGGGCTCCTGAGAGTCAGGATAGACAAGGGGCTGCAGCTCTGGCTTGTTTTCTAATTATATTATCTGGCCCATGAGTGGGAGACAACTTCAAGAAAACCCTCTCCTAATGAGAGGAACCCAGGAGTCAGGGAGAGGAGGGGTGGGTGGTGGTTGGAGACAGAGGCCTGGTGCCCCGGGTGCAGTGGAAGTCTCTGGAAGACCAGGTGGAGGAGGCCGCACAGAGTGATTCCCAGGGTCACAGACCTGTCAGAGCTGCTGTTTGTTAGTTCAAGTCCTGCTCTGAGGTGCTCTGTGTCAGATCTGAGCGACAGGTGAGCTGGGAGTGCTCTGCAATGAGGGCTATGTGCACGGTTCCTGTGTGCCCAGCCCTGCCAAGGTACCTGCAAGGGTAGCTCTGTATCCTGGGAGGGGCCTGACCACGGGAGCCCCATGGACTGCAGAGGACCTGCCCAGGAATCCCATATCCTGGGAGGGGCCTGAACACGAGAGCCCCGTGGGCTGGGGTGGGGGTAGGGTACCTGCCCAGGTGAGCTCCATATCCTGGGATTGGCCTGACCTCGAGAGCCCCATGGGCTGCTGGAGTCCTGGTAAAGGATGTCAGGACAGTCAGTGAAGCCACTGAGGATATACCTCCAGTAGTTCCTAAATCCTACACCCTGCTGGTCATTCTACCAACCACCAGGACTTGGTATTCTGTATTAGTCTTCACTGATGCCTTCTTTTGTATTCCATTAGTCCCAGAGTCACAAGAAATTTTGGCTTGTGAGTGACAGGACTCAACATACAACTAAAACAATACTTCCAGGCTGTCTTGCCCCAAGGGTTCAAAAATTCCCACACCATCTTTGGGGAAAGCTCAGCTAAAGACCTAAAAGTTCTACCTCTGGAAAAGGAAACACTCCTTCAATATTCAGACGACATTCTGATCGCCAGCCCTACTAAGGAGGCCTCAGAACTACCAAGCCAATAAAGGATAGAAGTTGTCCACGAAAAAGCTCAAGTATCACAGACTACAGTGACCTGCCTGGGCTTCATTCTCACAGAAGGTCGGAGAAGCCCATCCCAGGAAAGGGAAGAAACAATTTACAGCCTTACCCCTTTCTGAAACTAGAAGACAGCTTAGGGGTTCCTGGGGAAGCCAGGGTTTCCTGCCTCTGGATCCCTAACTACAGTCTACTAGCTGGGCCTCTATATGAAACACTGAAAGGAAAAGATGATGATCCTTTTGAATAGAATCCAGAAGTGGCCTTTCAAGAATGGAAAGAGCAGTCAATTCAGACCCTTGCCCTGGAACTCCCTAATTTAGCTAAACCCTTTGACCTTTCCATTCCTGGTGAAAGGTGAATCGCCATTGGAGTATTAGTGCAAAAACTGGGACCACTTGAAATGGAACAATGCAAGAATGCCATCCAGGTAGGATAAACTATGGTCACCAAGGGGCTTGGCCCACCGCCACATCTGGCCAAGATACTGGTGGTATCTGAAAACCTGGAAATCAGCAGCCCAAAAGGCCACCTCCCTTCTAAGGGAAACGGACCCCACGTGGTGATCCTAACCCCCAACCATGCCCTGAAGTTGCAGGGTTTGCTCCGTGGGCACACTGACCTCGATTGAGGAGGCCCTCCAACTCCAACCTCCAGAGAGATAACCGGGGGCAACGGGGCACCATGACGACCCGTGTGACCATCACTTGACCTGGAGTTTCTCTCATAAAACAACAAGAGTGTGTCCCAAAAGAGTAGACTACTGCTTGCAGTACTTACTGTACCCAGAGGGGAGCTAATAATCTTGGCGGGGGAACCGTATATCATGCTGTCACCATAGAAAAGCCTACAGACACCCTGATGATGGTGGCCAATAAGACCGGCTGGACTCCTGTTTACTTCCAAAGGCTCTTGACTCAGTGACCATCATGATCCTTCATCACCACTGACCCTGGACTGTCTGGGAGCTGAGCGGGCAGGATCCTGACACCTGGTGCTGTTTTTACGTTAATTCAGGGGCCTAATGGAAGAAAGCGCAGACTGTTGGTCAGAGCATCTAGGCTGGCAGAAACGGTCAGTCAGAGCATCTAGGCTGGCAGAAACGGTCAGCCTAAGGTGGCCGAACAAATGTGGGGCGGAGTGAAACTGGACCTCACAGCGCCACTGCACATCTCCTTTCTGGACCCTTAAAGGTCATTAGAATCTATAACACTTCCAATACTGGTGCTCAGGTGGACGAGCAGGGAGGCAGGAGGCCTGGGGACAATCAACGTCACCTGGAGGCTGCTGGGGAGAAGTTCTGACCCTCGCCCACGGGTATGAAGCCTCCTAACTCAGCACTCAGCAGTTACAGAAGAAGGGTCTGCACCCGCAGCACTCCAAGAATGAGGAAAGGGACAAAAGGCAGAAGAGAAGTTTGTCCCAGGAAAAGCCCCTTAAAAATGCCTGGGAGATAAAAATAGAATCTGGGCAATAAAATAAAGTCTAACCATTTCTATCCTTTGTGCTTTGTCTAATTTCAGGTGCTCCTAGTGTCCCGCATACAGAGGTTCCACACCCGGCACTTCAGACCAGATTTCCTAGAGCAGAATGGCTCGACGACACTTCAGCTCCTGGGGCCCAGTTCAGACTCCGTGACATAGAGCCTGAGCTGCAGCCAACCAGGTCCTCGAGAGCTCAGCCCCCTCCCTCCCAGTGACTCTGACAGGATCTCTACACAGCAGCCCAGCCCACAGCCCACAGGGTAGCACCTCTCCATTCTCTGATCAAAATATAAAGTTTCCTTTGCTTTTGAACCAAACTCAGTCTCGATCTATTGGCTCCAATGACACTGGGCAGGGGGACACTTGTTGGCGTCCACTCTGGAGGATCAGTAACAGAAATTGAGAACATTGTAACTTCAATGAACAGATGTGTGAGCCAAACTGTAATTAACATAGAACAGTGTATAAGGCTCGGGTAAAATAAGATGTTTCTAACACTTCCATTTGATATTTCCATCACTTTCTTATAAGCAAGTTCAGTGAAAAGGTTTGTCTTCTTTGTCAGGTCAATATTAGAGAAACAAAGTGATTTCTTTCCAAGGATGTACATCTAATAATCTTGGTTCAAGCTTCAATCTTGTTTTAAATGCTTTTGCATTGAAAATGATACCTCTCTTTCAGCTCCCCCATTTCTGAGAAGCATAAAATCTTATAATTTATTATTACCAAAGAGAAATGGTAGGAGGAGGGATAAATTAACAGTTTGGGATTAACACATACACACTGCTATGTATGAAATCATCAGCAAGGAACTACTGTATAGCACAGGGAACTACACTCAATATTTTGCAATAACCTATAAGGGGAAATGATCTGAAAAAGAATAGATATTTTTATTGACATCATCCATCAATGACAGTAAAAATGGAATCTAAGGGAAGACAGTGGTGAGTGCTTCTGACCCTGAAGACTTCAATCATCTAAAGTTTGGACTCTGCCTACTTCCCAAGGCCCTTAATGAACATATGTGTAGCCGTAGCTTAAAAAATTCCCCAGTTTGGGTTGCGGAGAGACACTGATATTTAAAATCCCCTGGTGTTCTCCTCACATGAATGGGACCCTTCCTACACCTAATACATGCCTGTCACACCCAGAGGATGGTATACCGTCTGATCGGGAAAAGTTTGGAAAAGGCATCTCATCTCCTCATCTCTTGGTGCTAGGGTTCACCACTCCAGCGTCTTTACTAACAGTCTCCCCACTTGGAGATGTCAGCACTGTCAACATCCTGTTGCATACAGTTTGGAATTTGTCCAGAGGATGAAGCAGAAGGAGGAGGAACAATGAGAGACAAGTCCTAGGTGTTTGGACAGGCACATGCCACTCTAATTTCCAATCAGGAAGACGAATTGACCAAAGGCTAGGGTTGCCCATGGAAACAGAATAGGGCTTGAGGAATCCTGATGCTTTGTGGCCAGTTCCCATAAACACAAGTTGGAAAATGGAACTCAGAGGCACTAAAATTCACGAAACTGCAGAATTGAAAATATCTATCACTGAAAAATGTCTTGAGGAAAGTCAGAGAAAAGGACTTGTAAGCAACGGAGAATGGCAGGAAAGGGATTGGAAGAGGTAGAAAGGACTCGCCATTAAGCACAAGAAAAGGGGCTGAACATTGCCAACATTGCAGTTGGCCAAAAAGGGTGTATGCGTCTTTTTCTGTATATATTCAAGAAAAGGGCATACACTTTTTTAGCCAACCAAACAGGTGGGCACTGGAAATCAATACTACAAAACATATCACTTTGCATCAGTCAGAAGAGCCGTCCTCATAAAGTGTAAACACCAGAAATGCAGGACAGGGCAAGGAGAAAAGGGAGCCCTGTGAGTCTTATAGTGGAAATGTATATTGCCAACGGTCACTCTGGATAAGTCTATTGTGTTTACTAAAGCATCTAAAAAATGAGCTACCGAGCACAGGGCACTTGCACTCATGGACGTATATCTTGGGAAAAACAAAAATCGAGAGGACACAGGCACCCCAATGTTTACCACCTCTCTGTTTAAAAGATCCTCGACTAGGATATAACTTAAAGTATCTGCAGAGAAAAAACGGACAGAGATGTTTTGCTTATGTAGAGTGGAATATTACTAAGCCTGGAAATCAATGAAATACGGCCAGTTATAACAACTCAAGAGGAGTTACGTGTGATCATTCGAAGTCACATAATTTAAAAAGAAAAAGACATAAGATATCACTAATACATGGAATGTTAACATGGCTACACATGAACTGAATTACAAAAGAGAAGAGGGTTTCAAATTAAGAAAACCAACTTATGCTTCCTTAAGGGGAAAGGTGAGTTGGGGTGCTGCATAAAACCAGAGATTGAAATTAGCACAGATACCATTCCATAAGCCAAATATGTAATAGTCAAGACCTACTCCTTGCTCAACGAAATGGACTCCACACGCCATATTCAATGCCTAAGAATATACCGGATTAGTAAGAATCTTAAAACCCATGGACTTATATGTCTCCGTAACAGAATCAAGCGTGTGTACAGGGGCATAAACGAAGCAGTGAAAATCCGATAAATCCCATTATTAAAATAAATTTCAAAAACAAAACACAATGACAGTGAAATAGGAAGCAATTCTTAAATAATTCACTCAGGGCATGTGATGCAACCTGGATTTACCACATCTACACCCAGAGCTGGTTGAGACATAAGGCTGGACACTTCAGGCTGATAGCATTGGTGAGTTTCGGTGAGCAAATGCAGACCCTTTGAAGTCATACTGCATGGTACCCATTCCATGGGTCCCAACTCTCCAGGTTCAAGGCATTCTTCCTCCAGCTAAAACATGCATGGGAAACCCAGAGTATCGTCCACCGTGTGATTGGGAAACAATTTAAAATGTATCTCAGTTTTCGTATCCTGGTCCTCGGGTTCACCATTCCAGATGCTTTACTAACACTCTCCCCGCTTGGAGAGTCAGTGCCTTTAACCTCCTCTTTGGCACAGCTTGCAATTTCTGTGCAAGATGAACAGGAATAGGGAGAACCAATGAGAGACTAGCTGTAGGTGTCTACACGGGCAAATGTAACGCTCATTTCCCACCAGGAAGAGGAATTAACCAAAGGCTCAGCGTGCCCTGCCAGAAACAGATTAGGGCCTGAAGCAATCCTGCAGTTTTGTGCCCAGCTCACAAGAAAGCGAGTTGAAGAGAGGAGCTCAGGGGCACTGTAATTCACAAACCTGCAGAGTTATAAATGACAGCTATCCTCCAAAAATATATTGAAGTAAGCCTGCGAAGGGGACTTGAAAGCGAGGCAGAGTTTCAGGAAAACCATTGCAGGGGGTAGACTGGAATTGCCCTGAAAGCATAGGAAAAGAGGCAGAACGTGGACAATGATGAACTTGGCCAAAAAGGGCGTATGCGTTTTTTCTTGAATATATTCAGGAAAAAACGCATACGCCCTTTTTGGCCAACCAAGCAAGCCTGTAAAGGAAATCTGCACTACAATGAAGTCTCACTGCCCCCCGGGCAAAAGGGCCATCTGAAAAAAGTGTAAAATCCAGAAAGGTAGGACAGGATATGGAGAACAGGGAGCCTTGTTATGCTGATTGGCAGGATGTAAATTGCCAGCAGCCACCCTGGAGAAGTGTATGGTGTTTCTTGAAACACGTAAGAAACAAAGCAACACAGCCTATGGCACTTCCACTTATGGTCCTATAGCTTACGGAAATTAAAATCATAATCAGAGAGCCACCCCAAAGTTTGGGACGGCTGTGTTCCCAAGAAGCTCGTCTACAGTACCAGGTAAATATCCCAGAAAGCAAAAAATGGATAAATAATTTGTGGCACGTACGTGCAATGCAATATCACTCAGCAATGAAATCTGTGTCATCAGGCCCGTAGCGGCATAGTGAGTGGATGCAGGTACGGTGATTCTACGTGAACTACCTCACACAGAAGAAGAAAGATCATAAGATATCACTAATACACGGAATGTAAACTTCACTACACATGAACTGAATTACAAAACAGAACAGGGTCTCAAATTTAGAAAACCAACTAGTGCTTGCTTATGGGGAAAGGTGCCTTGGGGTGCTGCATAAAACCAGAGACTGAAATTAGAACAGATAACATTCCATAAGCCAAATATGTAATAGACAACACCTACACCTTGCTCAACGAAATGGACTCAACACCACATATTCAACGCCTAGGAATATACCTGACTAGGAAGAATCTTAAAACCCATGGATTTATATGTCTCCATAAGAGAATCAAGCGTGTGTACAGCGGCATAAACGCAGCAGTGAAAATCTGATAAATCCCATTATCAAAATAAATTTCAAAAACAAAACACAAAGACAGTGAAATAGAGAGCAATTCTTAAATAATTCTCTCAGGGCATGTGATGCAACCGGGATTTAACACATCTACACCCAGAGCTGGTTGAGACATAAGGCTGGACACTTCAGGCTGATAGCATTGGTGAGTTTCGGTGAGCAAATGCAGACCCTTTGAAGTCATACTGCATGGTACCCATTCCATGGGTCCCAACTCTCCAGGTTCAAGGGATTCTTCCTCCAGCTAAAACATGCATGGGAAACACAGAGTATCGTCCACCGTGTGATTGGGAAACGATTTAAAATGCATCTCAGTTTTCGTATCCTGGTCCTCGGGTTCACCATTCCAGATGCTTTACTAACACTCTCCCCGCTTGGAGAGTCAGTGCCTTTAACCTCCTCTTTGGCACAGCTTGCAATTTCTGTGCAGGATGAACAGGAATAGGGAGAAACAATGAGAGACTAGCTGTAGGTGTCTGCACGGGCAAATGTAACGCTCATTGCCCACCAGGAAGAACAATTAAACAAAGGCTCAGTGTGCCCTGCTGGAAACAGATTAGGGCCTTAAGCAATCCTGCGGTTTTGTGCCCAGCTCACAAGAAAGCGAGTTGAAGAAAGGAGCTCAGGGGCACTGTAATTCACAAACCTGCAGAGTTATAATTGACAGCTATCTTCCAAAAGTATATTGAAGTAAGCCTGCGAAGGGGATTTGAAAGCAGGGCAGAATTTCAGGAAAACGATTGCAAGGGGTAGACTGGAATTGCCCTGAAAGCATAGGAAAAGAGGCACAACGTCGACAATGATGCACTTGGCCAAAAAGGGCGTATGCGTTTTTTCCTGAATATATTCAGGAAAAAACGCATACGCCGTTTTTGGCCAAACAAGCAAGCCTGTAAAGGAAATCTGCACTACAATGAAGTCTCACTGCCCCCCGGGCAAAAGGGCCATCTGAAAAAAGTGTAAAATCCTGAAAGGTAGGACAGGATATGGAGAACAGGGAGCCTTGTTATGCTGATTGGCAGGATGTAAATTGCCAGCAGCCACCCTGGAGAAGTGTATGGTGTTTCCTGAAACACGTAAGAAACAAAGCAACACAGCCTATGGCAGTTCCACTTATGGTCTTATAGCTTACGGAAATTAAAATCAAAAACAGACAGCCACCCCAATATTTGGGACGGCTGTGTTCACAAGAAGCTCGTCTACAGTATCAGGTAAATATCCCAGAAAGCATAAAATGGATAAAGAAGTTGTGGCACGTACGTACAATGCAATATCACTCAGCAATGAAATCTGTGTCATCAGGCCCGTAGCGGCATAGTGAGTGGATGCAGGTACGGTGATTCTACGTGAACTACGTCACACAGAAAAAGAAACATCATAAGATATCACTAATACACGGAATGTAAACTTGACTACACATGAACTGAATTACAAAACAGAACAGGGTCTCAAATTTAGAAAACCAACTAGTGCTTGCTTATGGGGAAAGGTGCCTTGGGGTGCTCCATAAAACCAGAGACTGAAATTAGCACAGATAACTTTCCATAAGCCAAATATGTAATAGACAAGACCTACTCCTTGCTCAACGAAATGGACCCAACACAACATATTCAACGCCTAGGAATATACCTGATTAGGAAGAATCTTAAAACCCATGGATATATATGTCTCCGTAAGAGAATCAAGCGTGTGTACAGCGGCCGAAACGCAGTAGTGAAAATCCGATAAATCCCATTATCAAAATAAATTTCGAAAACAAAACACAAAGACAGTGAAATAGAGAGCAATTCTTAAATAATTCACTCAGGGCATGTGATGCAACCGGGATTTACCACATCTACACCCAGAGCTGGTTGAGACATAAGGCTGGACACTTCAGGCTGATAGCATTGGTGAGTTTCGGTGAGCAAATGCAGACCCTTTGAAGTCATACTGCATGGTACCCATTCCATGGGTCCCAACTCTCCAGGTTCAAGGGATTCTTCCTCCAGCTAAAACATGCATGGGAAACCCAGAGTATCGTACACCGTGTGATTGGGAAACGATTTAAAATGCATCTCAGTTTTCGTATCCTGGTCCTCGGGTTCAACATTCCAGATGCTTTACTAACAATCTCCCCGCTTGGAGAGTCAGTGCCTTTAACCTCCTCTTTGGCACAGCTTGCAATTTCTGTGCAAGATGAACAGGAATAGGGAGAACCAATGAGAGACTAGCTGTAGGTGTCTGCACGGGCAAATGTAATGCTCATTGCCCACCAGGAAGGGGAATTAAACAAAGGCTCAGTGTGCCCTGCTGGAAACAGATTAGGACCTGAGGCAATCCTGCGGTTTTGTGCCCAGCTCACAAGAAAGCGAGGTGAATAAAGGAGCTCAGGGGCACTGTAATTCACAAACCTACAGAGTTATAAATGACAGCTATCTTCCAAAAGTATATTGAAGTAAGCCTGCGAAGGGGACTTGAAATCGGGCAGAATTTCAGGAAAACGATTGCAGGGGGTAGACTGGAATTGCCCTGAAAGCATAGGAAAAGAGGCACAACGTCGACAATGATGCACTTGGCCAAAAAGGGCGTATGCGTTTTTTTCTGAATATATTCAGGAAAAAACGCATACGCCCTTTTTGGCCAACCAAGCAAGCCTGTAAAGTAAATCTGCACTACAATGAAGTCTCACTGCCCCTCGGGCAAGAGGGCCATCTGAAAAAAGTGTAAAATCCAGAAAGTTAGGACAGGATATGGAGAACAGGGAGCCTTGTTATGCTGATTGGCAGGATGTAAATTGCCAGCAGCCACACTGGAGAAGTGTATGGTGTTTCCTGAAACACGTAAAAACAAAGCAACACAGCCTATGGCACTTCCACTTATGGTCCTATAGCTTACGGAAATTAAAATCAAAAACAGACAGCCGCCCCAATATTTGGGACGGCTGTGTTCACAAGAAGCTCGTCTACAGTATCAGGTAAATATCCCAGAAAGCAAGAAATGGATAAAGAAGTTGTGGCACGTACGTACAATGCAATATCACTCAGCAATGAAATCTGTGTCATCAGGCCCGTAGCGGCATAGTGAGTGGATGCAGGTACGGTGATTCTACGTGAACTACGTCACACAGAAAAAGAAACATCATAAGATATCACTAATACACGGAATGTAAACTTGACTACACATGAACTGAATTACAAAACAGAACAGGGTCTCAAATTTAGAAAACCAACTAGTGCTTGCTTATGGGGAAAGGTGCCTTGGGGTGCTGCATAAAACCAGAGACTGAAATTAGCACAGATAACATTCCATAAGCCAAATATGTAATAGACAAGACCTACTCCTTGCTCAATGAAATGGACTCAACACCACATATTCAACGCCTAGGAATATACCTGACTAGGAAGAATCTTAAAACCCATGGATATATATGTCTCCGAAAGAGAATCAAGGGTGTGTACAGCGGCCGAAACTCAGCAGTGAAAATCCGATAAATCCCATTATCAAAATAAATTTCGAAAACAAAACACAAAGACAGTGAAATAGAGAGCAATTCTTAAATAATTCACTCAGGGCATGTGATGCAACCGGGATTGACCACATCTACACCCAGAGCTGGTTGAGACATAAGGCTGGACACTTCAGGCTGATAGCATTGGTGAGTTTCGGTGAGCAAATGCAGACCCTTTGAAGTCATACTGCATGGTACCCATTCCATGGGTCCCAACTCTCCAAGTTCAAGGGATTCTTCCTCCAGCTAAAACATGCATGGGAAACCCAGAGTATCGTCCACCGTGTGATTGGGAAACGATTTAAAATGCATCTCAGTTTTCGTATCCTGGTCCTCGGGTTCACCATTCCAGATGCTTTACTAACACTCTCCCCGCTTGGAGAGTCAGTGCCTTTAACCTCCTGTTTGGCACAGCTTGCAATTTCTGTGCAAGATGAACAGGAATAGGGAGAACCAATGAGAGACTAGCTGTAGGTGTCTGCACGGGCAAATGTAACGCTCATTGCCCACCAGGAAGAGGAATTAAACAAAGGCTCAGCGTGCCCTGCTGAAAACAGATTAGGGCCTGAAGCAATCCTTTGGTTTTGTGTCCAGCTCACAAGAAAGCGAGTTGAAGAAAGGAGCTCAGGGGCACTGTAATTCACAAACCTGCAGAGTTATAAATGACAGCTATCCTCCAAAAATATATTGAAGTAAGCCTGCGAAGGGGACTTGAAAGCGGGGCAGAATTTCAGGAAAACGATTGCAGGGGGTAGACTGGAATTGCCCTGAAAGCATAGGAAAAGAGGCACAACGTCGACAATGATGCACTTGGTCAAAAAGGGCGTATGCGTTATTTCCTGAATATATTCAGGAAAAAACGCATACGCCCTTTTTGGCCAACCAGGCAAGCCTGTAAAGGAAATCTGTACTACAATGAAGTCTCACTGCCCCCCGGGCAAAAGGGCCATCTGAAAAAAGTGTAAAATCCAGAAAGGTAGGACAGGATATGGAGAACAGGGAGCCTTGTTATGCTGATTGGCAGGATGTAAATTGCCAGCAGCCACCCTGGAGAAGTGTATGGTGTTTCCTGAAACACGTAAGAAACAAAGCAACACAGCCTATGGCACTTCCACTTATGGTCCTATAGCTTACGGAAATTAAAATCAAAAACAGACAGCCACCCCAATATTTGGGACGGCTGTGTTCACAAGAAGCTCGTCTACAGTATCAGGTAAATATCCCAGAAAGCAAACAATGGATAAAGAAGTTGTGGCACGTACGTACAATGCAATATCACTCAGCAATGAAATCTGTGTCATCAGGCCCGTAGCGGCATAGTGAGTGGATGCAGGTACGGTGTTTCTACGTAAACTACGTCACACAGAAAAAGAAACATCATAAGATATCACTAATACACGGAATATAAACTTGACTACACATGAACTGAATTACAAAACAGAACAGGGTCTCAAATTTAGAAAACCAACTAGTGCTTGCTTATGGGGAAAGGTGCCTTTGGGTGCTGCATAAAACCAGAGACTGAAATTAGCAGAGATAACTTTCCATAAGCCAAATATGTAATAGACAAGACCTACTCCTTGCTCAACGAAATGGACCCAACACCACATATTCAACGCCTAGGAATATACCTGACTAGGAAAAATCTTAAAACCCATGGATATATATGTCTCCATAAGAGAATCAAGCGTGGGTACAGCAGCCGATACGCAGCAGTGAAAATCCGATAAATCCCATTATCAAAATAAATTTCGAAAACAAAACACAAAGACAGTGAAATAGAGAGCAATTCTTAAATAATTCACTCAGGGCATGTGATGCAACCGGGATTGACCACATCTACACCCAGAGCTGGTTGAGACATAGGGCTGGACACTTCAGGCTGATAGCATTGTTGAGTTTCGGTGAGCAAATGCAGACCCTTTGAAGTCATACTGCATGGTACCTATTCCATGGGTCCCAACTCTTCAGGTTCAAGGGATTCTTCCTCCAGCTAAAACATGCATGGGAATCCCACAGTATGGTCCACCGTGTGATTGGGAAACGATTTAAAATGCATCTCAGGTTTCGTATCCTGGTCCTCGGGTTCACCATTCCAGATGCTTTACTAACACTCTCCCTGATTGGAGAGTCAGTGCCTTTAACCTCCTGTTTGGCACAGCTTGCAATTTCTGTGCAAGATGAACAGGAATAGGGAGAACCAATGAGAGACTAGCTGTAGGTGTGTGCACGGGCAAATGTAACGCTCATTGCCGACCAGGAAGAGGAATTAAACAAAGGCTCAGTGTGCCCTGCCGGAAACAGATTAGGGCCTGAAGCAATCCTGCGGTTTTGTGCCCAGCTCACAAGAAAGCGAGTTGAAGAAAGGAGATCAGGGGCACTGTAATTCACAAACCTGCAGAGTTATAAATAACAGCATTCCTCCAAAAATATATTGCAGTAAGCCTGCAAAGGGGACTTGAAAGAGGGGCAGAATTTCAGGAAAACAATTGCAGGGGGTAGACTGGAATTGCCCTGAAAGCATAGGAAAAGAGGCACAACGTCGACAATGATGCACTTGGCCAAAAAGTGCGTATGAGTTTTTTCCTGAATATATTCAGGAAAAAACGCATACGCTCTTTTTGGCCAACCAAGCAAGCCTGTAAAGGAAATCTGCACGACAATGAAGTCTCACTGCCCCCCGGGCAAAAGGGCCATCTGAAAAAAGTGTAAAATCCAGAAATGTAGGACAGAATATGGAGAACAGGGAGCCTTGTTATGCTGATTGGCAGGATGTAAATTGCCGGCAGCCACCCTGGAGAAGTGTATGGTGATTCCTGAAACACGTAAGAAACAAAGCAACACAGCCTATGGCACTTCCACTTATGGTCCTATAGCTTACGGAAATTAAAATCAAAAACAGACAGCCACCCCAATGTTTGGGACGGCTGTGTTCACAGGAAGCTCGTCTACAGTACCAGGTAAATATCGCAGAAAGCAAAAAATGGATAAAGAAGTTGTGTCACGTACGTACAATGCACTATCACTCAGCAATGAAATCTGTGTCATCAGGCCCGTAGCGGCATAGTGAGTGGATGCATGTACGGTGATTCTACGTGAACTACGTCACACAGAAATAGAAACATCATAAGATATCACTGATACACGGAATGTAAACTTGACTACACATGAACTGAATTACAAAACAGAACAGGGTCTCAAATTTAGAAAACCAACTAGTGCTTGCTTATGGGGAAAGGTGCGTTGGGGTGCTGCAAAAAACCAGAGACTGAAATTAGCACAGATAACTTTCCATGAGCCAAATATGTAATAGACAAGACCTACTCCTTGCTCAACGAAATGGACCCAACACCACATATTCAACGCCTAGGAATATACCTGACTAGGAAGAATCTTAAAACCCATGGATATATATGTCTCCGTAAGAGAATCAAGCCTGTGTACAGCGGCCGAAACACAGCAGTGAAAATCCGATAAATCCCATTATCAAAATAAATTTCGAAAACAAAACACAAAGACAGTGAAATAGAAAGCAATTCTTAAATAATTCACTCAGGGCATGTGATGCAACCGGGATTGAGCACATCTACACACAGAGCTGGTTGAGACATAAGGCTGGATACTTCAGGCTGATAGCATTGGTGAGTTTCGGTGAGCAAATGCAGACCCTTTGAAGTCATACTTCATGGTACCCATTCCATGGGTCCCAACCCTCCAGGTTCAAGGCATTCTTCCTCTAGCTAAAACATGCATGGGAAACCCAGAGTATCGTCCACCGTTTGATTGGGAAACGATTTAAAATGCATCTCAGTTTTCGTATCCTGGTCCTCGGGTTCACCATTCCAGATGCTTTACTAACACTCTCCCCGCTTGGAGAGTCAGTGCCTTTAACCTCCTGTTTGGCACAGCTTGCAATTTCTGTGCAAGATGAACAGGAATAGGGAGAACCAATGAGAGACTAGCTGTAGGTGTCTGCAGGGGCAAATGTGACGCTCATTGCCCACCAGGAAGAGGAATTAAACAAAGGCTCAGTGTGCCCTGCTGGAAACAGATTAGGGCCTGAAGCAATCCTGCGGTTTTGTGCCCAGCTCACAAGAAAGCGAGTTGAAGAAAGGAGCTCAGGGGCACTGTAATTCACAAACCTGCAGAGTTATAAATGACAGCTATCTTCCAAAAGTACATTGAAGTAAGCCTGCGAAGGGGACTTGAAAGTGGGGCAGAATTTCAGGAAAACGATTGCAGGGGGTAGACTGGAATTGCCCTGAAAGCATAGGAAAAGAGGCACAACGTCGACAATGATGCACTTGGCCAAAAAGGGCGTATGCGTTTTTTCCTGAATATATTCAGGAAAAAACGCATACGCCCTTTTTGGCCAACCAAGCAAGCCTGTAAAGGAAATCTGCACTACAATGAAGTCTCAATGCCCCCCGGGCAAGAGGGCCATCTGAAAAAAGTGTAAAATCCAGAAAGGTAGGACAGGATATGGAGAACAGGGAGCCTTGTTTTGCTGATTGGCAGGATGTAAATTGCCAACAGCCACCCTGGAGAAGTGTATGGTGTTTCCTGAAACACGTAAGAAACAAAGCAACACAGCCTATGGCACTTGCACTTATGGTCCTATAGCTTAGGGAAATTAAAATCAAAAACAGACAGCCACACCAATGTTTGGGACGGCTGTGTTCACAAGAAGCTCCTCTACAGTACCAGGTAAATAACCCAGAAAACAAAAAATGGATAAAGAAGTTGTGGCACGTACGTGCAATGCAATATCGCTCAGCAATGAAATGTGTGTCATCAGGCCCGTAGAGGCATATTGAGTGGATGCAGGTACGGTGATTCTACGTGAACTACGTCACACAGAAAAAGAAACATCATAAGATATCACTAAAACACGGAATGTAAACTTGACTACACATGAACTGAATTAAAAAACAGAACAGGGTCTCAAATTTTGAAAACCAACTAGTGCTTGCTTATGGGGAAATGTGCGTTGGGATGCTGCATAAAACCAGAGACTGAAATTAGCACAGATAACTTTCCATAAGCCAAATATGTAATAGACAAGCCCTACTCCTTGCTCAACGAAATGGACTCAACACCACATATTCAACGCCTAGGAATATACCTGACTAGGAAGAATCTTAAAACCCATGGATTTATATGTCTCCGTAAGAGAATCAAGCGTGTGTACAGCGGCATAAACGCAGCAGTGAATATCCGATAAATCCCATTATCAAAATAAATTTCAAAAACAAAACACAAAGACAGTGAAATAGAGAGCAATTCTTAAACAATTCACTCAGGGCATGTGATGCAACCGGGATTGACCACATCTACACCCACAGCTGGTTGAGACATAAGGCTGGACACTTCAGGCTGAAAGCATTGGTGAGTTTTGGTGAGCAAATGCAGACCCTTTGAAGTCATACTGCATGGTACCCATTCCATGGGTCCCAACTCTCCAGGTTCAAGGGATTCTTCCTCCAGCTAAAACATGCATGGGAAACCCAGAGTATCGTCCACCGTGTGATTGGGAAACGATTTAAAATGCATCTCAGTTTTCGTATCCTGGTCCTCGGGTTCACCATTCCAGATGCTTTACTAACACTCTCCCCGCTTGGAGAGTCAGTGCCTTTAACCTCCTCTTTGGCACAGCTTGCAATTTCTGTGCAAGATGAACAGGAATAGGGAGAACCAATGAGAGACTAGCTGTAGGTGTCTGCACGGGCAAATGTAATGCTCATTTCCCACCAGGAAGAGGAATTAACCAAACGCTCAGCGTGCCCTGCTGGAAAGAGATTAGTGCCTGAAGCAATCCTGCTGTTTTGTGCCCAGCTCACAAGAAAGCGAGTTGAAGAAAGGAGCTCAGGGGCACTGTAATTCACAAACCTGCAGAGTTATAAATGACAGCTATCCTCCAAAAATATATTGAAGTAAGCCTGCAAAGGGGACTTGAAAGCGGGGCAGAAATTCAGGAAAACGATTGAAGGGTTAAACTGGAATTGCACTTAAAGAATAGGAACAGAGGCAGAACGTCGATAATGATGCACTTGTCCAAAAAGTGCGGATGCTTTTTTCCCTAAATATATTCAGGAAAAAACGCATACGCACTTTTTGGCCAACCAAGAAGCTTGTAAATAAACCTGCACTACAATGAAATCTCAGTGCCCCCCAGGGCAAAAGGGCCATTTAAAAAAATTGTAAAATCCAGAATCGGAGGACAGGCAATGGAAAACAGGGATCCTTATTATGCTGATGCATATGATGTAAATTGCCGACAGCCATTCTGGAGAAGTGTTATGTGTTTCCTGAAACACGTAAGAAACAAAGCAACACAGCCTATGGCACTTCCACTTATGGTCCTACAGCTTAGGGAAATTGAAATCAAAAACACCCAGCCACCTCAAAGTTTGGGACCTCTCTGTTCACAAGAACCTCGTTTACAGTACCAGGTAAATATCTCAGAGAGCAAACAATGGATAAAGAAGTTGTGGTACGTACGTACAATGGAATATCACTCAGCAATGAAATCTGTGTCATCAGGCCCGTAGTGGCATAGTGAGTGGATACAGGTATGGTGATTCTACGTGAAATAAGTCACACATAAAAAGAAACATCATAAAATATCACTAATACACAGTATGTAAACTTGACTACACATGAACTGAATTACAAAACAGAACAGTCTCAAATTTAGAAAACCAACTTGTGCTTTCTTATGGAGAAAGGTGCGTTGGAGTGCTGCATAAAACCAGAGACTGAAATTAGCACAGATACCGTTCCATAAGCCAAATATGTAATAGACAAGACCTACTCCTTGCTCAACGAAATGGACTCAACACCACATATTCAACGCCTAGGAATATACCTGACTAGGAAGAATCTTAAAACCCGTGGATATTTATGTCTCCGTAAGAGAATCAAGAGTGTGTACAGCGGCATTAACGCAGCAGTGAAAATCCGATAAATCCCAGTGTCAAAAAAAATTTCAAAAACAAAACACAATGACAGTGAAATAGAGAGCAATTCTTAAATAACTCACACAGGGCATGTGATGCAACCTGGTTTACCACATCTACACCCAGAGCTGGGTGAGAGATAAGGCTTGACCCTTTGGGCTGATAGCATTGGTGAGGTTCAGTGAGCAAATGCAGACCCTTTGATGTCATACTGCCTGGTACCCATTCCATGGTTCCCAACTCTCCAGGTTCAAGGGATTCTTCCTTCTGCTAAAATTTGCATGGGAAACCCAGAGTATGCTCCACCGTGTGACTGGGAAACCTTTTTACATGCATGTCTGTTTTCGTCCCCTGGTACTCAGGTTCACCATTCCAGACCCTTTTCTTACACTCTCCCCATTTGGAGAGTCAGTGCCTTTAACCTCCTGTTTGGCACTGTTTGCAATTTCTGCGCAAGATGAACAGGAATAAGGAGAACCAATGGGAGACTATCTGTAGGTGTGTGCACGGGCAAATATTTTTTTTAACATCTTTATTGGGGTATAATTGCTTTACAATGGTGTGTTAGTTTTTGCTTTATAACAAAGTGAATCAGCTATACATATACATATGCTCCCTGTGTCTTCCCTCTTGTGTCTCCCTCCCTCCCTCTCTCCCCCTTCCACCCCTCCAGGCTGTCCCAACGCCCCGAGCTAATATCCCTGTGCCTTGCGGCTGCTTCCCCCTTGCTATCTACCTTACTACATTTGTTAGTGTGTATATGTCCATGACTCTCTCTCGCCCTGTCAAAACTCACCATTCCCCCTCCCCATATCCTCAATTCCGTTCTCCAGTAGGTCTGCGCCTCTATTCCTGTCTTATCCCTAGGTTCTTCATGACATTTTTTTCCTTTAAATTCCATATATATGTGTTAGCATACGCTATTTGTCTTTTTCTTTCTGACTTACTTCACTCTGTATGACAGACTCTAGGTCTATCCATCTCATTACAAATAACTCAGTTTCATTTCTTTTTAAGGCTGAGTAATATTCCATTGTGTATATGTGCCACATCTTCTTTATCCATTTGTCCGATGATGGGCGCTTAGGTTCTTTCCATCTCCGGGCTATTGTAAATAGAGCTGCAATGAACATTTTGGTACATGCCTCTTTTTGAATTTTGGTTTTCTCAGGGTATATGCCCAGTATGCACGGGCAATTTTAACACTCATTTCCCAACAGGAAAAGGAATTAACCAAAGGCTCAGCATGCCGTGCTGGAACAAGATTAGGGCCTGAAGCAATCCTGCGGTTTTGTGGCCAGCTCACAAGAAAGCGAGTTGAGGAAAGGAGCTCAGGGGCACTGTCATTCACATACCTGCAGACTTATAAATGACAGAAATCGTACAAAAATATATTGAATTAAGGCTGCGAAGAGGACTTGAAAGTGGGGCAGAATTGCTGGAATCCGATTTCAGGAGGTAGACGTGAATTGCTCTGAAAGCATAAGAGAAGTGGCAGAACCTCGTCAATGAAGCACTTGGCCAAAAAGGGCATATGCATTTTTTCCAGGGCCATCATTCACGGGAGTAGGAGGCTCCCAGCATGCTCCAGTGGCCAACAGAGGACCCACGTCGCCAAGGCGATATGAGCTAGCCAGGCAGGAGTGACCTGACATCAGAGGGCCCACCTCACAGAATGGTAGGGAACCCAGCCAGGATCAGACTCTCCCCAGAGGGCCCACATCACCAAGGTGATGGGAACCAGGCAGGAGTGTCCTCACACCCGTGGGGCCACATCATCAAAAGTTGAGGTACCCAGCACATGTGGCCTCAAACCAGAGGACCCACATCACCATGGGTTTCGGAGTGAGGCAGGCAGGATTAACCTCACAACACATGTCCCATTGTATACAAAAGGTGTGGAAGCCAGCAGTTGGATCTTCCTAGCAGGCGGCCCAGAGCACTGAGGCTATGAGATCCAGGCCGGCATGAACTCACAACAGAGGGCCCTCATTGTGATTCTGTAAGCAACCCAGCCGTTGTGACCTCAGAGCAGAAGGCCCACATCCCCATGGGGAAGGGAAACAAGCAGGAGTGTCATCGCAAGAGTGGGCACACATGAAAAAATGTGGGGAGCCCAGCAATTAGTGCCTGATGCCAGAGGGCCCTCATCACCGAGGGGCGGTGGCTCCCAGCCAGCTCCGACTGCTACCAGAGGGGCGACGTCGCCAATGCGGAGTGCGACAACCAGGCAGGAGTGACCTCAGAGCAGAGGGTCAACCTCACAGAAGTGTGAAGAACCAAAGAGGATCAGATTCTCACCAGAGGGCCCACATCACCAAGGGAATGGGAACCAGGCAGGAGTGTCCTCACACTAGTGGGGCCACATCACCGAAAAGTGAGGGACCCAGCACACGTGGCCTCAAACCAGAGGACACACATCACAAGGGAGCTGGGATTGAGGCAGGCAGGAGGAGCCTCAAAACAGAGGGACCATAGAATTAAAGAGGTGAAGAATCCCGCAGTTGGAACCTCCCAGCAGGCGGCCAGGAGCAGCGAGACTATGGGATCCAGGCCGGAGTGATCTCACACCAGAGGGCCGTCATCATGAAACTGTGAGCAACCTAGGCGTTAGGATCTCAGAGCAGAAGGCCCACATTCCCATGGGGTTGGGAACCTGTCAGAAGTGTACTCGCACCACAGGGCACACATCAGAGAATTTAGGGAACCCAGGAGTTAGGGCCTGACGCCAGAGGGCCCTCATTACCAAGGGGAGGAGACTCCAATCAGGCACCAACACCCAACTGAGGGCCCACGTCGCCAAGGTGACGTGTGACAGCCAGGTAGGAGTGACCTCACCGCAGAGGGCCTACCTCACAGAAGGGTGAGGAACACAGCCAGGATAAGACTCTCACCAGAGGGCCCACATCACCAAGGTGATCAGAACCAGGCAGGAGAGTCTTCACACCAGTGTGGCCACATCATAGAAAGGTGAGGAACCCAGCACATGTGGCCTAAACCAGAAGACCCACATCTCCAAGGGGCTCGGAATGAGGCAGACAGGAGTAGCCTCACAACACAGGGCCCATAGAATAAAAAAGCTGAGGAATCCAGCAATGGGAACCTCCCAGCAGGCGGCCAAGAGCACCAAGTCTATGCGATTCAGGCCGCAGTAAACTCACAGCAGAGGGTCCACATCATGAAACTGCGAGCAACCCAGCCATTTGGACCTCAGAGCAGAAGGTCCACATCCCCAAGGTGTTGGGAGCATGGCAGGAGTGTCCTCGCACCACTTAGCACATATCAGAAAATGTGGGTACCCAGCAGTTAGGGCCTGACGCCAGAGGGCCCTCATCACTGAGGGGAGGAGGCTCCCAGCATGTTCCAACTACCACAAGAGGGCCCACGTCGCCAAGGCGGGGTGTGCCAGCCAGGCAGGAGTGACCTCACAGCAGACGGCCCACCTCAAAGAAGTGTGAGGAACCCAACCAGGATCAGACTCTCACCAGAGGGCCCATATCACCAAGGGGACGGGAACCAGGCACGAGTGTCCTCACACCAGTGGGGCCACATCACTAAAAGATGAGGAAACTGGCACATGTGGCCACAAACCAGAGGACCTACATCACCAAGGGGCTGGGAGTGACACAGGCAGGAGGAGCCTCCCAACACAGGGCCCAAAGAATAAAAAAGGTGAGGAACCCAGCAGTTGGAACTTCCCAGCAGGCGGCCCAGAGTACAGAGGCTATGGGATCTAGGAATGAGTGAACTAACACCAGAGAGCTAACATCAGGAAACTGTGAGCAACCCAGTCATTGGAACCTCAGAGCAGAAGGCCCATATCGCCATGGGGATGGGAACATTTCACGAGTGTCCTGGCATCACTGGGCTCACATCAGAAAACCTGGGGAGCCCAGCAGTTAGAGCCTGACGCCAGAGGGACCTCATCACCGAGGACAGGAGTCTCCAAAAGGATCCAACTGCCACCAGAGGGCCGACGTCACCAAGGCAATGGGAGCAAGCCAGGCAGGAGTTACCTCAGAGCACAGGGCCCACCTCACAGAACGGTAAGGAACCCAGCCAGGATCAGACTCTCACCAGAGGGGCCACATCACCAAGGGGCTGGGAAACAGGCACGAGTGTCCTCACACCATTGGGGCCACATCATCGAAAGGTGAGGGACCCAGCACACGTGGCCTCACACCAGAGGACACATATCACAACGGGGCTGGGATTGAGGCAGGCAGGAGGAGCCTCAAAACAGAGGGCCCATAGAATAAAAAAGGTGAGGAATCCCGCAGTTGGAACCTCCCAGCAGGCGCCCAGGAGCAGCAAGCCTATGGGATCTAGGCCGGAATGAACGCACATCAGAGGGCCCTCATCATGAAACTGTGAGCACCCCAGCCGTTGGGACCTCAGAGCAGAAGGCCCAAATTCCCATGGGGTTGGGAACCTGACAGGAGTGTACTCGCACCACAGGTCGCACATCTGCAAATTTTGGGAGCCCAGGAGTTAGGGTCTGACGCAAGAGGGCCCTCATTACCGAGGGACGGAGACTCGCAGCAGACACCAACTCCCAACTGAGGGCCCACGTCACCAAGGTGATGTGTGCCAGCCAGGCAGGAGTGACCTCACCGCAGAGGGCCTACCTCACAGAAGGGTGAGGAAACCAGCCAGGATAAGACTCTCACCAGAGGGCCCACATCACCAAGGGGATCGGAACCAGGCAGGAGGGTCCTCACACCAGTGTGGCCACATTATAGAAAGGTGAGGAACCCAGAACATGTGTCCTAAAACAGGGGACCCACATCTCCAAGGGGCTAGGAGTGAGGCAAGCAGGAGTATCCTCACAAAACAGAACCCACAGAATAAAAGTTGTGAGGAATCCAGCAGTTGGAACCGGCCAGTAGGCCGCCCAGAGCACAGAGTCTATGGGATCCAGGCCACAGCAAACTCACAGCAGAGGTCCCACATCATGAAACTGTGAGCAACCCAGCGGATGGGACCTCAGAGCAGAAGGCCCACATCCCTATGGGGATGGGAACCTGACAGGAGTGTCCTCGGCCCACTTCCACGAATCAGAAAATGTGGGAACCCAGCAGTTAGGACCTGAGGCCAGAGGACCCTCATCACCGAGGGGAGGAGGCTCCCAGCAGGCTCTAACTGCCACCATAAGGCCGATGTCACCAAGGCGGGGTGTGCCAACCAGGCAGGAGTGACCTCAGAGCAGAAAGCCCACCTCACAGAAGTGTGAGGAACCCAACAAGGATCAGACTGTCACCAGAGGGCCAACATCACCAAGGGAATGGGAACCAGGCAGGAGTGTCCTCACACCAGTGGGGCTACATCACCATAATTTGAGGGACCCAGCACACGTGGCCTCAAACCTGAGGACACACATCACCAAGGGGCTGGGAGTGAGGCAGGCCAGAGGATCCTCAAAACAGAGGGACCATAGAATAAAAAAGGTGAGGAATCCCACAGTTGGAACCTCCGGCAGGCAGCCAGGAGCAGCGAGGCTATGGGATCTAGGCAGGAGTGAACTCACATCAGAGGGCCCTCATCATGAAACTGTGAGCAACACAGCCGTTGGGACCTCAGAGCAGAAGGCTCACATCCCCATGGGGATGGGAACCTGGCAGGAGTGTCCTTGCACCACTTAGCACGAATCAGAAAATGTGGGAACCCAGCAGTTAGGGCCTGAGGCCAGAGGGCCCTCATCACTGAGGGGAGGAGGCTCCCAGCAGGCTCCAACTGCCACCATATGGCCGACGTTGCCAAGGCGGGGTGTGCCAGCCAGGCAGGAGTGACCTCAGAGCAGAGGGCCCACCTCACAGAAGGGTGAGGAACCTAACCAGGATCAGACTCTCACCAGAGGGCCAACATCACCAAGGTGATGGGAACCAGGCAAGACTGTCCTAACAGCAGTGGGGCCAACATCACCAAGGGAATGGGAACCAGGCAAGAGTGTCCTCACACCAGTGTGGCCACATTATAGAAAGGTGAGGAACACAGCACATGTGGCCTCAAACAAGGGGACACACATCACGAAGGGGCTGGGAGTGAGGCATGCAGGAGGAGACGCACAACCGAGGGCCCATAGAATAAAAAAGGTGAGGAATCGAGAAGTTGGAAACTCCAAGCTGGAGGCCCAGAGCACTGACACTATGGGATACAGGCCAGAGTGAACACACAGCAAAGGGCCCACATCATGAAACTGTGAGCAACCCAGCAGTTGGGACCACAGAACAGAAGTCCCACATGCCCATTGGGATGGGAACCTGGCAGGAGTGACTCGCACCACTGGGCACACATCAGAAAATGTGTGGAGCCCAGCACTTAGGGCCTGACACCAGAAGGCCCTCATCACTGAGGGGAGGAGGCCCCAGCACACTCCAACTGCCACCAGAGGGTCCACGTCGCCAAGGCGACGTGCGCCAGCCAGGCAGGATTGACCTCACAGCAGAGGGCCCACATCATGAAAGTGTGAGCAACCCAGCCGTTAGGACCTCAGAACAGAAGGCCCACACGCTCATGAGGATGGGAACCTGGCAGGAGTGCCCTCGTACCACTTAGCACGTATCAGAAAATGTGGGAACCCCGCCATTAGGGTCTGACGCCAGAGGGCCTCATCACCGCGGGAAGGAGGCTCCCAGCAGGCTCCAACTGCCACCAGGGTGCCGAAGTCAACAAGGCGGGTTGTGCCAGCCAGGCAGGAGTGACCTCAGAGAAGAGGGCTCACCTCACGGATGTGTGAGGAACCCAACCAGGATCAGAGTCTCACCAGAGGGCCCACATCACCAAGGGGATGGGAACCAGGCAGGAGTGTCCACACACCAGTGGGGCCACATCATCAAAAGATGAGGAACCCATCACATATGGCCTCAAACCTGAGGACATACATCACCATGTGGCTGGGAGTGAGGCAGGTATCTGGAGGGGCACATTTAACTCTAATTTCCCACCAGGAAGAGGAATTAACCAAAGGCTCAGAGTGCCGTGCTGGACCCTGATTATGGCCTGAAGCGAACCTGCAGTTTTGTGGCCAGCTTACAAGGAAGCGAGTTAAGAAAGGAGCTCAGGGGCACTGTAATTCACAAACCTGCAGAGATAAATGACAGCTATTGGCAAAAATATATCGAAGTAAGTCTGCAAAGAGGACTTGAAAACGAGGCAGAATTGCAGGAATCATATTTCAAGAGGTAGATTGGAATTGCATTTAAAGCATATGAAAAGCGGCAGATCTTTGACAGTGATGCACATGGACAAAAAGTGCGTATACATTTTTCCTGAATATATTCAGGAAAAAACGCATATGAACATTTTGGCCAACCAAGCACTCCAGCAATGGAAATCCACACTACAATGAAGTCACATTTCCCATTCGTCAAAAAGGCCATCTGAATAAAGTGTAAAAACCAGAAACACAGGACAGGCCATGGAGAACAGGGAGCCGTGTTATGCTGATGGGCGGGATGTAAATTGCCAACAGACACTCTGGAGATGTTCATGGTGTATCCTGAAACATCTAAAAAACAAAGCTACAGAGCCTAGGGCACTTCCACTTTTGGCCCTATAGCTTAGGAAAATTAAAATCAACAAGACACAGCCAACACAAAATTTAGGGCTGCTGTGTTTACAAGAACCTCGAGTCCAGTACAAATTAAATATCCCAGAAAGAAAAAAATGGATAAAGAAGTTGTGCTACTTACGTACAACGGAATATCACTCAGCAGTGAAATCAATGTCATCAGGCCTGTAGCAGCAAATTGAGTGGATTTAATTATGATGATTCTAAGAGAAATATATCACACAAAGAAAGATAATTATCATAAGATATCACTAATAGAGGGAGTGTAAACTTGGCTACACATAAACTGAATTACAAAACCGAACAGAGTCTCACATTTAGATAAAAACCTTATGCTTGCTTAAGGGGAAAGTTGAGTTGGGCTGCTGTATAAAAACAGATTGAAATTAGCACACATACCATTCCATAAGCCAAATACGTAATAAACAAGACCTACTCTTTGCTCAACGAAATAGACTCATCCATGGTGTATCACCTCACACCTATTAGAATGGGCATCATCAGAAAATCTACAAACAACAAATGCTGGAAACGGTGTGGAGATAAGGAATCCTCTTCCACTATTGTTGGGAACGTAAATTGATACAGTCACTGTGGAGAACATTATGGAGTTTCTTATAAAACTAAGAATAGAATTACCATATGATACAGCAATCCCTCTACTGGGCATATACCCAGACAAAACCATAAATCAAAAAGAGACATTCACCACAATGTTCATTGCATCACTATTTACACTATCCAGGAAATGGAAGCAACCTAAATGCCCACAGACAGACGAATGCATAAAGATGTGGTACATATATAAAATGGAATATTACTAAGCCATAAAAAGGAATGAAATTGGGACATTTGTAGAGACGTTGATGGATCTAGAGACTGTCATACAGAGTGAAGTAAGTCAGAAAGAGAAAAACAAATCTTGTATATTAATGCATATATGTGGAACCTAGAAAAATTGTACAGATGAACCGTTTTGCAAGGCAGAAATAGAGCAATACATGTATACAACAAACGTATGGACAACAAGGGGGGAAAGCTGTTGGGGATGGTGGTGGGAGGAGTTGAGATATTGGGATTGGTATGTATACATTTATATGTATAAAGTAGATAACCAAAAACAACCTGCTGTATAAAAATATAAAATTAAATTCAAAATAAAAAAATAAAATTAAAAAAAGTAAAACAGAAAAATATTCTTCCCTTCACATACATGTATTTATATGAATAAATTATTTCCATGCTTATATCTGTAAATACACAAAAGAGGAATAAAATCTACCTTGAACCAAAAACGAAAAAAAGATAAAAAAGAACAGAACCCACCAGTTACACAGAGGAAAACCGTTTCAGGGCACTTGCTCCAATTGCAAACAATTCTGAAGTTGGTCAGTGGTGGGGAATCATCTCCCATTCAGCCAGCATGCTCCTCGCAACAAGCGTCCTCACTGCAAAGCTGGTGGACCGTGCCGAGGTATCTGTGAGTAAACGTGGGCCGAGCCCCAGGCCAGCTGCTGCTGAAATGTTCCCACCCTTCCAAGGCTAAACACCTGAATATGTACAAGGACTTGAAAACCTAGAGGAAGGGCCATGGAGCCACATGAGGGACAGCATGCCAGCCGACTTGGTGCCTGCAGGCCAGCCAGGATGGTCCTGGCCCTGGGTGCTCTTCTGGAAGCTCTCCATTTCCCTGCCTGAGATACCCCTGCTGTCCCGGCCCCCACTGCTTTCTTCCTTCCTCACCTGTGCCCAGGGAGAAATTCCAGCAGCAGGTGTGGGTGACACATCCTCTTCTTTAGCAGGTAGCATCTTGGCAACTGCTGCAGAAAGTCCAGCAGAGCCCCACTCACACTGGGACACCCACAAAGCCGTGGCCTCTCACTCCCTCCCACCAGCCCAGCCCCGAGACTGCTGACAGGGCAGAGAAAATGGCGTCAGGCACAGCTGCAGGGGCTCTTGCTGCCTGGAGCGGTGTTTATATTGATCTCAACCCAGGCACACCTGGGGAGGGCTGGCCGGCACGGTCAGGCTTCCCAAGCCAGCCAATAATCACCCCTCAGGGGCTCACAGTTGCTGAAAATGGAACTTGCTGAATTGGCCAGGTCCAAGGAACAGGTGTGGGCTCCTGAGAGTCAGGATAGACAAGGGGCTGCAGCTCTGGCTTGTTTTCTAATTATATTATCTGGCCCATGAGTGGGAGACAACTTCAAGAAAACCCTCTCCTAATGAGAGGAACCCAGGAGTCAGGGAGAGGAGGGGTGGGTGGTGGTTGGAGACAGAGGCCTGGTGCCCCGGGTGCAGTGGAAGTCTCTGGAAGACCAGGTGGAGGAGGCCGCACAGAGTGATGCCCAGGGTCACAGACCTGTCAGAGCTGCTGTTTGTTAGTTCAAGTCCTGCTCTGAGGTGCTCTGTGTCAGATCTGAGCGACAGGTGAGCTGGGAGTGCTCTGCAATGAGGGCTATGTGCACGGTTCCTGTGTGCCCAGCCCTGCCAAGGTACCTGCAAGGGTAGCTCTGTATCCTGGGAGGGGCCTGACCACGGGAGCCCCATGGACTGCAGAGGACCTGCCCAGGGAATCCCATATCCTGGGAGGGGCCTGAACACGAGAGCCCCGTGGGCTGGGGTGGGGGTAGGGTACCTGCCCAGGTGAGCTCCATATCCTGGGATTGGCCTGACCTCGAGAGCCCCATGGGCTGCTGGAGTCCTGGTAAAGGATGTCAGGACAGTCAGTGAAGCCACTGAGGATATACCTCCAGTAGTTCCTAAATCCTACACCCTGCTGGTCATTCTACCAACCACCAGGACTTGGTATTCTGTATTAGTCTTCACTGATGCCTTCTTTTGTATTCCATTAGTCCCAGAGTCACAAGAAATTTTGGCTTGTGAGTGACAGGACTCAACATACAACTAAAACAATACTTCCAGGCTGTCTTGCCCCAAGGGTTCAAAAATTCCCACACCATCTTTGGGGAAAGCTCAGCTAAAGACCTAAAAGTTCTACCTCTGGAAAAGGAAACACTCCTTCAATATTCAGACGACATTCTGATCGCCAGCCCTACTAAGGAGGCCTCAGAACTACCAAGCCAATAAAGGATAGAAGTTGTCCACGAAAAAGCTCAAGTATCACAGACTACGGTGACCTGCCTGGGCTTCATTCTCACAGAAGGTCGGAGAAGCCCATCCCAGGAAAGGGAAGAAACAATTTACAGCCTTACCCCTTTCTGAAACTAGAAGACAGCTTAGGGGTTCCTGGGGAAGCCAGGGTTTCCTGCCTCTGGATCCCTAACTACAGTCTACTAGCTGGGCCTCTATATGAAACACTGAAAGGAAAAGATGATGATCCTTTTGAATAGAATCCAGAAGTGGCCTTTCAAGAATGGAAAGAGCAGTCAATTCAGACCCTTGCCCTGGAACTCCCTAATTTAGCTAAACCCTTTGACCTTTACATTCCTGGTGAAAGGTGAATCGCCATTGGAGTATTAGTGCAAAAACTGGGACCACTTGAAATGGAACAATGCAAGAATGCCATCCAGGTAGGATAAACTATGGTCACCAAGGGGCTTGGCCCACCGCCACATCTGGCCAAGATACTGGTGGTATCTGAAAACCTGGAAATCAGCAGCCCAAAAGGCCACCTCCCTTCTAAGGGAAACGGAACCCACGTGGTGATCCTAACCCCCAACCATGCCCTGAAGTTGCAGGGTTTGCTCCGTGGGCACACTGACCTCGATTGAGGAGGCCCTCCAACTCCAACCTCCAGAGAGATAACCGGGGGCAACGGGGCACCATGATGACCCGTGTGACCATCACTTGACCTGGAGTTTCTCTCATAAAACAACAAGAGTGTGTCCCAAAAGAGTAGACTACTGCTTGCAGTACTTACTGTACCCAGAGGGGAGCTAATAATCTTGGCGGGGGAACCGTATATCATGCTGTCACCATAGAAAAGCCTACAGACACCCTGATGATGGTGGCCAATAAGACCGGCTGGACTCCTGTTTACTTCCAAAGGCTCTTGACTCAGTGACCATCATGATCCTTCATCACCACTGACCCTGGACTGTCTGGGAGCTGAGCGGGCAGGATCCTGACACCTGGTGCTGTTTTTACGTTAATTCAGGGGCCTAATGGAAGAAAGCGCAGACTGTTGGTCAGAGCATCTAGGCTGGCAGAAACGGTCAGTCAGAGCATCTAGGCTGGCAGAAACGGTCAGCCTAAGGTGGCCGAACAAATGTGGGGCGGAGTGAAACTGGACCTCACAGCGCCACTGCACATCTCCTTTCTGGACCCTTAAAGGTCATTAGAATCTATAACACTTCCAATACTGGTGCTCAGGTGGACGAGCAGGGAGGCAGGAGGCCTGGGGACAATCAACGTCACCTGGAGGCTGCTGGGGAGAAGTTCTGACCCTCGCCCACGGGTATGAAGCCTCCTAACTCAGCACTCAGCAGTTACAGAAGAAGGGTCTGCACCCGCAGCACTCCAAGAATGAGGAAAGGGACAAAAGGCAGAAGAGAAGTTTGTCCCAGGCAAAGCCCCTTAAAAATGCCTGGGAGATAAAAATAGAATCTGGGCAATAAAATAAAGTCTAACCATTTTTATCCTCTGTGCTTTGTCTAATTTCAGGTGCTCCTAGTGTCCCGCATACAGAGGTTCCACACCCGGCACTTCAGACCAGATTTCCTAGAGCAGAATGGCTCGATGACACTTCAGCTCCTGGGGCCCAGTTCAGACTCCGTGACATAGAGCCTGAGCTGCAGCCAACCAGGTCCTCGAGAGCTCAGCCCCCCCCCTCCCAGTGACTCTGACAGGATCTCTACACAGCAGCCCAGCCCACAGCCCACAGGGTAGCACCTCTCCATTCTCTGATCAAAATATAAAGTTTCCTTTGCTTTTGAACCAAACTCAGTCTCGATCTATTGGCTCCAATGACACTGGGCAGGGGGACACTTGTTGGCGTCCACTCTGGAAGATCAGTAACAGAAATTGAGAACATTGTAACTTCAATGAACAGATGTGTGAGCCAAACTGTAATTAACATAGAACAGTGTATAAGGCTCGGGTAAAATAAGATGTTTCTAACACTTCCATTTGATATTTCCATCACTTTCTTATAAGCAAGTTCAGTGAAAAGGTTTGTCTTCTTTGTCAGGTCAATATTAGAGAAACAAAGTGATTTCTTTCCAAGGATGTACATCTAATAATCTTGGTTCAAGCTTCAATCTTGTTTTAAATGCTTTTGCATTGAAAATGATACCTCTCTTTCAGCTCCCCCATTTCTGAGAAGCATAAAATCTTATAATTTATTATTACCAAAGGGAAATGGTAGGAGGAGGGATAAATTAACAGTTTGGGATTAACACATACACACTGCTATGTATGAAATCATCAGCAAGGAACTACTGTATAGCACAGGGAACTACACTCAATATTTTGCAATAACCTATAAGGGGAAATGATCTGAAAAAGAATAGATATTTTTATTGACATCATCCATCAATGACAGTAAAAATGGAATCTAAGGGAAGACAGTGGTGAGTGCTTCTGACCCTGAAGACTTCAATCATCTAAAGTTTGGACTCTGCCTACTTCCCAAGGCCCTTAATGAACATATGTGTAGCCGTAGCTTAAAAAATTCCCCAGTTTGGGTTGCGGAGAGACACTGATATTTAAAATCCCCTGGTGTTCTCCTCACATGAATGGGACCCTTCCTACACCTAAAACATGCCTGTCACACCCAGAGGATGGTATACCGTCTGATCGGGAAAAGTTTGGAAAAGGCATCTCATCTCCTCATCTCTTGGTGCTAGGGTTCACCACTCCAGCGTCTTTACTAACAGTCTCCCCACTTGGAGATGTCAGCACTGTCAACATCCTGTTGCATACAGTTTGGAATTTGTCCAGAGGATGAAGCAGAAGGAGGAGGAACAATGAGAGACAAGTCCTAGGTGTTCGGACAGGCACATGCCACTCTAATTTCCAATCAGGAAGACGAATTGACCAAAGGCTAGGGTTGCCCATGGAAACAGAATAGGGCTTGAGGAATCCTGATGCTTTGTGGCCAGTTCCCATAAACACAAGTTGGAAAATGGAACTCAGGGGCACTAAAATTCACGAAACTGCAGAATTGAAAATATCTATCACTGAAAAATGTCTTGAGGAAAGTCAGAGAAAAGGACTTGTAAGCAACGGAGAATGGCAGGAAAGGGATTGGAAGAGGTAGAAAGGACTCGCCATTAAGCACAAGAAAAGGGGCTGAACATTGCCAACATTGCAGTTGGCCAAAAAGGGTGTATGCGTCTTTTTCTGTATATATTCAAGAAAAGGGCATACACTTTTTTAGCCAACCAAACAGGTGGGCACTGGAAATCAATACTACAAAACATATCACTTTGCATCAGTCAGAAGAGCCGTCCTCATAAAGTGTAAACACCAGAAATGCAGGACAGGGCAAGGAGAAAAGGGAGCCCTGTGAGTCTTATAGTGGAAATGTATATTGCCAACGGTCACTCTGGATAAGTCTATTGTGTTTACTAAAGCATCTAAAAAATGAGCTACCGAGCACAGGGCACTTGCACTCATGGACGTATATCTTGGGAAAAACAAAAATCGAGAGGACACAGGCACCCCAATGTTTACCACCTCCCTGTTTAAAAGATCCTCGACTAGGATATAACTTAAAGTATCTGCAGAGAAAAAACGGACAGAGATGTGGTGCTTATGTAGAGTGGAATATTACTCAGCCTGGAAATCAATGAAATACGGCCAGTTATAACAACTCAAGAGGAGTTACGTGTGATCATTCGAAGTCACATAATTCAAAAAGAAAAAGACATAAGATATCACTAATACATGGAATGTTAACATGGCTACACATGAACTGAATTACAAAAGAGAAGAGGGTTTCAAATTAAGAAAACCAACTTATGCTTCCTTAAGGGGAAAGGTGAGTTGGGGGGCTGCATAAAACCAGAGATTGAAATTAGCACAGATACCATTCTATAAGCCAAATATGTAATAGTCAAGACCTACTCCTTGCTCAACGAAATGGACTCCACACGCCATATTCAATGCCTAAGAATATACCGGATTAGTAAGAATCTTAAAACCCATGGACTTATATGTCTCCGTAACAGAATCAAGCGCGTGTACAGCGGCATAAACGAAGCAGTGAAAATCCGATAAATCCCATTATTAAAATAAATTTCAAAAACAAAACACAATGACAGTGAAATAGGAAGCAATTCTTAAATAATTCACTCAGGGCATGTGATGCAACCTGGATTTACCACATCTACACCCAGAGCTGGTTGAGACATAAGGCTGGACACTTCAGGCTGATAGCATTGGTGAGTTTCGGTGAACAAATGCAGATCCTTTGAAGTCATACTGCATGGTACCCAATCCAAGGGTCCCAACTCTCCAGGTTCAAGGGATTCTTTCTTCAGCTAAAACATGCGTGGGAAACGGCGAGTATGGTCCACCGTGTGATTAGGAAACGATTTAAAATGCATCTCAGTTTTCGTATCCTGGTCCTCGGGTTCACCATTCCAGACGGTTTACTAACACTCTCCCTGCTTGGAGAGTCAGTGCCTTTAACCTCCTGTTTGGCACAGATTGCAATTTCTGCGCAAGATGAACAGGAACAGGGAGAACCAATGAGAGACTAGCTATAGGTGTCTGCACGGACAAATGTAAGGCTCATTTCCCACCAGGAAGAGGAATTAACCAAAGGCTCAGCGTGCCCTGCCGGAAACAGATTAGGGCCTGAAGCAATCCTGCGGGTTTGTGCCCAGCTCACAAGAAAGCGAGTTGAAGAAAGGAGCTCAGGGGCACTGTAATGCACAAACCTGCAGAGTTATAAATGACAGCTATCCTCCAAAAATATATTGAAGTAAGCCTGCGAAGGGAACTTGAAAGCGGGACAGAATTTCAGGAAAACGATTGCAGGGGGTAGACTGGAATTGCCCAGAAAGCATAGGAAAAGAGGCAGAACGTCGACAATGGTGCACTTGGCCAAAAAGTGCGTATGCATTTTTTCCTGAATATATTCAGGAAAAAACGCATAAGCCCTTTTTCGCAAACCAAGCAAGCCTGTAAAGGAAATCTGCACTACAATGAAGTCTAACTGCCCCCTGGGCAAAAGGGCCATCTGAAAAAAGTGTAAAATCCAGAAAGGTAGGACAGGATATGGAGAACAGGGAGCCTTGTTATGCTGATTGGCAGGATGTAAATTGCCAACAGCCACCCTGGAGAGGTGTATGGTGTTTCCTGAAACACATAAGAAACAAAGCAACACAGCCTATGGCACTTCCACTTATGGTCCCAAAGATTACGGAAATTAAAATCAAAAACAAACAGCCAACCCAATGTTTGGGACGGCTGTGTTCACAAGAAGCTCGTCTACAGTACCAGGTAAATATCCCAGAAAGCAAAAAATGGATAAAGGAGTTGTGGCACGTACGTGCAATGCAATATCACTCAGCAATGAAATCTGTGTCATCAGGCCCGTAGCGGCATAGTGAGTGGATGCAGGTACGGTGATTCTACGTGAACTACGTCACACAGAAAAAGAAACATCATAAGATATCACTAATACACGGAATGTAAACTTGACTACACATGAACTGAATTACAAAACAGAACAAGGTCTCAAATTTAGAAAACCAACTAGTGCTTGCTTATGGAGAAAGGTGCCTTGGGGTGCTGCATAAAACCAGAGACTGAAATTAGCACAGATAACATTCCATAAGCCAAATATGTAATAGACAAGACCTACTCCTTGCTCAACGAAATGGACTCAACACCACATATTCAACGCCTAGGAATATACCTGACTAGGAAGAATCTTAAAACCCATGGATTTATATGTCTCCGTAAGAGAATCAAGCGTGTGTACAGCGGCATAAAGGCAGCAGTGAAAATCCGATAAATCCCATTATCAAAATATATTTCAAAAACAAAACACAAAGACAGTGAAATAGAGAGCAATTCTTAAATAATTCACTCAGGGCATGTGATGCAACCGGGATTGACCACATCTACACCCAGAGCTGGTTGAGACATAAGGCTGGACACTTCAGGCTGATAGCATTGGTGAGTTTCGGTGAGCAAATGCAGACCCTTTGAAGTCATACAGCATGGTACCCATTCCATGGGTCCCAACTCTCCAGGTTCAAGGGATTCTTCCTCCAGCTAAAACATGCATGGGAAACCCAGAGTATCGTCCACCGTGTGATTGGGAAACGATTTAAAATGTATCTCAGTTTTCGTATACTGGTCCTCGGGTTCACCATTCCAGATGCTTTACTAACACTCTCCCCGTTTGGAGAGTCAGTGCCTTTAACCTCCTCTTTGGCACAGCATGCAATTTCTGTGCAAGATGAACAGGAATAGGGAGAACCAATGAGAGACTAGCTGTAGGTGTCTGCACGGGCAAATGTAACGCTCATTTCCCACCAGGAAGAGGAATTAACCAAAGGCTCAGCGTGCCCTGCCGGAAAGAGATTAGGGCCTGAAGCAATCCTGCGGTTTTGTGCCCAGCTCACAAGAAAGCGAGTTGAAGAGAGGAGCTCAGGTGCACTGTAATTCACAAACCTGCAGAGTTATAAATGACAGCTATCCTCCAAAAATATATTGAAGTAAGCCTGTGAAGGGGACTTGAAAGCGGGGCAGAGTTTCAGGAAAACCATTGCAGGGGATAGACTGGAATTGCCCTGAAAGCATAGGAAAAGAGGCAGAACGTGGACAATGATGCACTTGGCCAAAACGTGCGTATGCGTTTTTTCCTGAATATATTCAGGAAAAAACGCATACGCCCTTTTTGGCCAACCAAGCAAGCCTGTAAAGGAAATCTGCACTACAATGAAGTCTCACTGCCCCCCCCCCCCCGGGCAAAAGGGCCATCTGACAAAAGTGTAAAATCCAGAAAGATAGGACAGGATATGGAGAACAGGGAGCCTTGTTATGCTGATTGGCAGGATGTAAATTGCCAGCAGTCACCCTGGAGAAGTGTATGGTGTTTCTTGAAACACGTAAGAAACAAAGCAACACAGCCTATGGCACTTCCACTTATGGTCCTATAGCTTACGGAAATTAAAATAAAAAACAGAGAGCCACCCCAATGTTTGGGACGGCTGTATTCCCAAGAAGCTCGTCTACAGTACCAGGTAAATATCCCAGAAAGCAAAAAATGGATAAATAATTTGTGGCACGTACGTGCAATGCAATATCACTCAGCAATGAAATCTGTGTCATCAGGCCCGTAGCGGCATAGTGAGTGGATGCAGGTACGGTGATTCTACGTGAACTACCTCACACAGAAAAAGAAACATCATAAGATATCACTAATACACGGAATGTAAACTTGACTACACATGAACTGAATTACAAAACAGAACAGGGTCTCAAATTTAGAAAACCAACTAGTGCTTGCTTATGGGGAAAGGTGCCTTGGGGTGCTGCATAAAACCAGAGACTGAAATTAGCACCGATAACATTCCATAAGCCAAATATGTAATAGACAAGACCTACACCTTGCTCAACGAAATGGACTCAACACCACATATTCAACGCCTAGGAATATACCTGACTAGGAAGAATCATAAAACCCATGGATTTATATGTCTCCGTAAGAGAATCAGGCGTGTGTACAGCGGCACAAACGCAGCAGTGAAAATCTGATAAATCCCATTATCAAAATAAATTTCAAAAACAAAACACAAAGACAGTGAAATAGAGAGCAATTCTTAAATAATTCACTCAGGGCATGTGATGCAACCGGGATTTAACACATCTACACCCAGAGCTGGCTGAGACATAAGGCTGGACACTTCAGGCTGATAGCATTGGTGAGTTTCGGTGAGCAAATGCAGACCCTTTGAAGTCATACTGCATGGTACCCATTCCATGGGTCCCAACTATCCAGGTTCAAGGGATTCTTCCTCCAGCTAAAACATGCATGGGAAACACAGGGTATCGTCCACCGTGTGATTGGGAGACGATTTAAAATGCATCTTAGTTTTCGATTCCTGGTCCTCGGGTTCACCATTCCAGATGCTTTACTAACACTCTCCCCGCTTGGAGAGTCAGTGCCTTTAACCTCCTCTTTGGCACAGCTTGCAATTTCTGTGCAAGATGAACAGGAATAGGGAGAACCAATGAGAGACTAGCTGTAGGTGTCTGCACGGGCAAAGGTAACGCTCATTTCCCACCAGGAAGAGGAATTAACCAAAGGCTCAGTGTGCCCTGCCGGAAACAGATTAGGGCCTGAAGCAATCCTGCGGTTTTGTGCCCAGCTCACAAGAAAGCGAGTTGAAGAAAGGAGCTCAGGGGCACTGTAATTCACAAACCTGCAGAGTTATAAATGACAGCTATCCTCCAAAAATATATTGAAGTAAGCCTGCGAAGGGGACTTGAAAGCGGGGCAGAATTTCAGGAAAACGATTGCAGGGGGTAGACTGGAATTGCCCTGAAAGCATAGGAAAAGAGGCACAACGTCGACAATGATGCACTTGGCCAAAAAGGGCGTACGCGTTTTTTCCTGAATATATTCAGGAAAAAACGCGTACGCCATTTTTGGCCAACCAAGCAAGCCTGTAAAGGAAATCTGCACTACAATAAAGTCTCACTGCCGCCCGGGCAAAAGGGCCATCTGAAAAAAGTGTAAAATCCAGAAAGGTAGGACAGGATATGGAGAACAGGGAGCCTTGTTATGCTGATTGGCAGGATGTCAATTGCCAGCAGCCACCCTGGAGAAGTGTATGGTGTTTCCTGAAACACATAAGAAACAGAGCAACACAGCCTATGGCACTTCCACTTATGGTCCTATAGCTTACGGAAATTAAAATCAAAAACAGACAGCCACCCCAATATTTGGGACGGCTGTGTTCACAAGAAGCTCGTCTACAGTATCAGGTAAATATCCCAGAAAGCAAAAAATGGATAAAGAAATTGTGGCACGTACGTACAATGCAATATCACTTAGCAATGAAATCTGTGTCATCAGACCCGTAGCGGCATAGTGAGTGGAGGCAGGTACGGTGATTCTACGTGAACTACGTCACACAGAAAAAGAAACATCATAAGATATCACTAATACACGGAATGTAAACTTGACTACACATGAACTGAATTACAAAACAGAACAGGGTCTCAAATTTAGAAAACCAACTAGTGCTTGCTTATGGGGAAAGGTGCATTGGGGTGCTGCATAAAACCAGAGACTGAAATTAGCACAGATAACTTTCCATAAGCCAAATATGTAATAGACAAGACCTACTCCTTGCTCAACGAAATGGACCCAACACCACATATTCAACGCCTAGGAATAAACCTGACTAGGAAGAATCTTAAAACCCATGGATATATATGTCTCCGTAAGAGAATCAAGCGTGTGTACAGCGGCCGAAACGCAGCAGTGAAAATCCGATAAATCCCATTATCAAAATAAATTTCGAAAACAAAACACAAAGACATTGAAATAGAGAGGAATTCTTAAATAATTCACTCAGGGCATGTGATGCAACCGGGATTGACCACATCTACACCCAGAGCTGGTTGAGACATAAGGCTGGACACTTCAGGCTGATAGCATTGGTGAGTTTCGGTGAGCAAATGCAGACCCTTTGAAGTCATACTGCATGGTACCCATTCCATGGGTCCCAACTCTCCAGGTTCAAGGGATTCTTCCTCCAGCTAAAACATGCATGGGAAACCCAGAGTATCGTCCACCGTGTGATTGGGAAACGATTTAAAATGCATCTCAGTTTTCGTATCCTGGTCCTCGGGTTCACCATTCCAGATGCTTTACTAACACTCTCCCCGCTTGGAGAGTCAGTGCCTTTAACCTCCTCTTTGGCACAGCTTGCAATTTCTGTGCAAGATGAATAGGAATAGGGAGAACCAATGAGAGACTAGCTATAGGTGTCTGCACGGGCAAATGTAATGCTCATTTCCCACCAGGAAGAGGAATTAACCAAAGGCTCAGCGTGCCCTGCCGGAAACAGATTACGGCCTGAAGCAATCCTGCGGTTTTGTGCCCAGCTCACAAGAAAGCGAGTTGAAGAAAGGAGCTCAGGGGCACTGTAATTCACAAACCTGCAGAGTTATAAATGACAGCTATCCTCCAAAAATATATTGAAGTAAGCCTGCGAAGGGGACTTGAAAGCGGGGCAGAATCTCAGGAAAACGATTGCAGAGGGTAGACTGGAATTGCCCTGAAAGCATAGGAAAAGAGGCACAACGTCGTCAATGATGCACTTGGCCAAAAAGGGCGTATGCGTTTTTTCCTGAATATATTCAGGAAAAAACGCATACGCCCTTTTTGGCCAACCAAGCAAGCCTGTAAAGGAAATCTGCACTACAATGAAATCTCACTGCCCTCCCCCCTGGGCAAAAGGGCCATCTGAAAAAAGTGTAAAATCCAGAAAGGTAGGACAGGATATGCAGAACAGGGAGCCTTATTATCCTGATTGGCTGGATGTAAATTGCCAACAGCCACCCTGGAGAAGTGTATGGTGTTTCCTGAAACACGTAAGAAATAAAGGAACACAGCCTATGGCAATTGCACTTATGGTCCTCTTGCTTAGGGAAATTAAAATCAAAAACAGAGATCCACCCCAAAGTTTGGGACAGCTGTGTTCCCAAGAAGCTCGTCTACAGTACCAGGTAAATATCCCAGAAATCAAAAAATGGATAAAGAAGTTGTGGCACGTACGTGCAATGCAATATCACTCAGCAATGAAAGCTGTGTCATCAGGCCCGTAGCGGCATAGTGAGTGGATGCAGGTACGGTGATTCTACGTGAACTACGTCACACAGAAAAAGAAACATCATAAGATATCACTAATAAACGGAATGTAAATTTAACTACACATGAACTGAATTACAAAACAGAACAGGGTCTCAAATTTTTAAAACCAACTAGTGCTTGCTTATGGGGAAATGTGCATTGGGATGCTGCATAAAACCAGAGACTGAAATTAGCACAGATAACTTTCCATCAGCCAAATATGTAATAGACAAGACCTACTCCTTGCTCAACGAAATGGACTCAACACCACATATTCAAGGCCTAGGAATATACCTGACTAGGAAGAATCTTAAAACCCATGGATTTATATGTCTCCGTAAGAGAATCAAGCGTGTGTATAGCAGCATAAACACAGCAGTGAAAATCCGATAAATCCCATTATCAAAATAAATTTCGAAAACAAAACACAAAGACAGTGAAATAGAGAGCAATTCTTAAATAATTCACTCAGGGCATGTGATGCAACCAGGATTTACCACATCTACACCCAGAGCTGGTTGAGACATAAGGCTGGACACTTCAGGCTGATAGCATTGGTGAGTTTCGGTGAGCAAATGCAGACCCTTTGAAGTCATACTGCATGGTACCCATTCCATGGGTCCCAACTCTCCAGGTTCAAGGGATTCGTCCTCCAGCTAAAACATGCATGGGAAACCCAGAGTATCGTCCACCGTGTAATTGGGAAACGATTTAAAATGCATCTCAGTTTTCGTATACTGGTCCTCGGGTTCAACATTCCAGATGCTTTACTAACACTCTCCCCGCTTGGAGAGTCAGTGCCTTTAACCTCCTCTTTGGCACAGCTTGCAATTTCTGTGCAAGATGAACAGGAATAGGGAGAGCCAATGAGAGACTAGCCGTAGGTGTCTGTACGGGCAAATGTAATGCTCATTGCCCACCAGGAAGAGGAATTAAACAAAGGCTCAGCATGCCCTGCTGAAAACAGATTAGGGCCTGAAGCAATCATGCGGTTTTGTGCCCAGCTCACAAGAAAGCGAGTTGAAGAAAGGAGCTCAGGGGCACTGTAATTCACAAACCTGCAGAGTTATAAATGACAGCTATCCTCCAAAAATATATTGAAGTAAGCCTGCGAAGGGGCTTGAAAGCGGGGCAGAATTTCAGGAAAAGGATTGCAGGGGTAGACTGGAATTGCCCTGAAAGCATAGGAAAAGAGGCAGAACGTCGACAATGATGCACTTGGCCAAAAAGGGCGTATGCGTTTTTTCCTGAATATATTCAGGAAAAAACGCATACGCCCTTTTTGCCCAACCAAGCAAGCCTGTAAAGGAAATCTGCACCACAACGAAGTCTCACTGCCCCCCCGGGCAAAAGGGCCAACGGAAAAAAGTGTAAAATCCAGAAAGGTAGGACAGGATATGGAGAACAGGGAGCCTTGTTATGCTGATTGGCAGGATGTAAATTGCCAGCAGCCACCCTGGAGAAGTGTATGGTGTTTCCTGAAACACGTAAGAAACAAAGCAACACAGCCTATGGCACTTCCACTTATGGTCCTATAGCTTACGGAAATTAAAATCAAAAACAGACAGCCACCCCAATATTTGGGACGGCTGTGTTCACAAGAAGCTCGTCTACAGTATCAGGTAAATATCCCAGAAAGCAAAAAATGGATAAAGAAGTTGTGGCACGTACGTACAATGCAATATCACTCAGCAATGAAATCTGTGTCATCAGGCCCGTAGCGGCATAGTGAGTGGATGCAGGTACGGTGATTCTACGTGAACTACGTCACACAGAAAAAGAAACATCATAAGATATCACTAATACACGGAATGTAAACTTGACTACACATGAACTGAATTACAAAACAGAACAGGGTCTCAAATTTAGAAAACCAACTAGTGCTTGCTTATGGGGAAAGGTGCGTTGGGGTGCTGCATAAAACCAGAGACTGAAATTAGCACAGATAACTTTCCATAAGCCAAATATGTAATAGACAAGACCTACTCCTTGCTCAAGGAAATGGACCCAACACCACATATTCAACGCCTAGGAATATACCTGACTAGGAAGAATCTTAAAATCCATGGATATATATGTCTCCGTAAGAGAATCAAGCGTGTGTACAGCGGGCAAAACGCAGCAGTGAAAATCCGATAAATCCCATTATCAAAATAAATTTCGAAAACAAAACACAAAGACAGTGAAATAGAGAGGAATTCTTAAATAATTCACTCAGGGCATGTGATGCAACCGGGATTGACCACATCTACACCCAGAGCTGGTTGAGACATAAGGCTGGACACTTCAGGCTGATAGCATTGGTGAGTTTCGGTGAGCAAATGCAGACCCTTTGAAGTCATACTGCATGGTACCCATTCCATGGGTCCCAACTCTCCAGGTCCAAGGGATTCTTCCTCCAGCTAAAACATGCATGGGAAACCCAGAGTATCGTCCACCGTGTGATTGGGAAACGATTTAAAATGCATCTCAGGTTTCATATCCTGGTCCTCGGGTTCACCATTCCAGATGCTTTACTAACACTCTCCCTGCTTGGAGAGTCAGTGCCTTTAACCTCCTGTTTGGCACAGCTTGCAATTTCTGTGCAAGATGAACAGGAATAGGGAGAACCAATGAGAGACTAGCTGTAGGTGTCTGCACGGGCAAATGTAACGCTCATTGCCAACCAGGAAGAGGAGTTAAACAAAGGCTCAGCGTGCCCTGCTGAAAACAGGTTAGGGCCTGAAGCAATCCTGCGGTTTTGTGCCCAGCTCACAAGAAAGCGAGTTGAAGAAAGGAGCTCAGGGGCACTGTAATTCACAAACCTGCAGAGTTATAAATGACAGCTATCCTCCAAAAATATATTGAAGTAAGCCTGCGAAGGGGACTTGAAAGCGGGCCAGAATTTCAGGAAAACGATTGCAGGGGGTAGACTGGAATTGCCCTGAAAGCATAGGAAAAGAGGCACAACGTTGACAATGATGCACTTGGCCAAAAAGGGCGTATGCGTTTTTTCCTGAATATATTCAGGAAAAAACGCATACGCCGTATTTGCCCAACCAAGCAAGCCTGTAAAGGAAATCTGCACTACAATGAAGTCTCACTGCCCCCCGGGCAAAAGGGCCATCTGAAAAAAGTGTAAAATCCAGAAATGTAGGACAGGATATGGAGAACAGGGAGCCTTGTTATGCTGATTGGCAGGATGTAAATTGCCGGCAGCCACCCTGGAGAAGTGTATGGTGTTTCCTGAAACACGTAAGAAACAAAGCAACAGAGCCTATGGCACTTCCACATATGGTCCTATAGCTTACGGAAATTAAAATCAGAAACAGACAGCCACCCCAATATTTGGGACGGCTGTGTTCCCAAGAAGCTCGTCTACAGTACCAGGTAAATATCCCAGAAAGCAAAAAATGGATAAAGAAGTTGTGGCACGTACGTGCAATGCAATATCACTCAGCAATGAAATCTGTGTCATCAGGCCCGTAGCGGCATAGTGAGTGGATGCAGGTACGGTGATTCTACGTGAACTACGTCACACAGAAAAAGAAACATCATAAGATATCACTAATACACGGAATGTAAACTTGACTACACATGAACTGAATTACAAAACAGAACAGGGTCTCAAATTTAGAAAACCAACTAGTGCTTGCTTATGGGAAAAGGTGCCTTGGGGTGCTACATAAAACCAGAGACTGAAATTAGCACAGATAACTTTCCATAAGCCAAATATGTAATAGACAAGACCTACTCCTTGCTCAACGAAATGGACCCAACACCACATATTCAATGCCTAGGAATATACCTGACTAGGAAGAATCTTAAAACCCATGGATATATATGTCTCCGTAAGAGAATCAAGCGTGTGTACAGAGGCCGAAACGCAGCAGTGAAAATCCGATAAATCCCATTATCAAAATAAATTTCGAAAACAAAACACAAAGACAGTGAAATAGAGAGCAATTCTTAACTAATTCACTCAGGGCATGTGATGCAACCGGGATTGACCACATCTACACCCAGAGCTGGTTGAGACATAAGGCTGGACACTTCAGGCTGATAGCATTGGTGAGTTTCGGTGAGCAAATGCAGACCCTTTGAAGTCATACTGCATGGTACCCATTCCATGGGTCCCAACTCTCCAGGTTCAAGGGATTCTTCCTGCAGCTAAAACATGCATGGGAAACCCAGAGTATCGTCCACCGTGTGATTGGGAAACGATTTAAAATGCATCTCAGTTTTCGTATCCTGGTCCTCGGGTTCAACATTCCAGATGCTTTACTAACACTCTCCCCGCTTGGAGTGTCAGTGCCTTTAACCTCCTCTTTGGCACAGCTTGCAATTTCTGTGCAAGATGAACAGGAATAGGGAGAAACAATGAGAGACTAGCTGTAGGTGTCTGCACGGGCAAATATAATGCTCATTGCCCACCAGGAAGAGGAATTAAACAAAGGCTCAGCATGCCCTGCTGAAAACAGATTAGGGCCTGAAGCAATCCTGCGGTTTTGTGCCCAGCTCACAAGAAAGCGAGTTGAAGAAAGGAGCTCAGGGGCACTGTAATTCACAAACCTGCAGAGTTATAAATGACAGCTATCTTCCAAAAGTATACTGAAGTAAGCCTGCGAAGGGGACTTGAAAGCGGGGCAGAATTTCAGGAAAACGATTACAGGGGGTAGACTGGAATTGCCCTGAAAGCATAGGAAAAGAGGCAGAACGTCGACAATGATGCACTTGGCCAAAAAGGGCGTATGCGTTTTTTCCTGAATATATTCAGGAAAAAACGCATACGCCCTTTTTGGCCAAACAAGCAAGCCTGTAAAGGAAATCTGCACTACAATGAAGTCTCACTGCCCCCCGGGCAAGAGGGCCATCTGAAAAAAGTGTAAAATCCAGAAAGGTAGGACAGGATATGGAGAACAGGGAGCCTTGTTTTGCTGATTGGCAGGATGTAAATTGCCGACAACCACCCTGGAGAAGTGTATGGTGTTTCCTGAAACACGTAAGTAATAAAGCAACACAGCCTATGGCAATTGCACTTATGGTCCTATTCCTTAGGGAAATTAAAATCAAAAACAGAGATCCACCCCAAAGTTTGGGACGGCTGTGTTCCCAAGAAGCTCGTCTACAGTACCAGGTAAATATCCCAGAAAGCAAAAAATGGATAAAGAAGTTGTGGCATGTACGTGCAATGCAATATCACTCAGCAATGAAATCTGTGTCATCAGCCCCGTAGCGGCATAGTGAGTGGATGCAGGTACGGTGATTCTACGTGAACTACGTCACACAGAAAAAGAAACATCATAAATATCACTAATACACGGAATGTAAACTTGACTATACATGAACTGAATTACAAAACAGAACAGGGTCTCAAATTTAGAAAACCAACTAGTGCTTGCTTATGGGGAAAGGTGCCTTGGGGTGCTGCATAAAACCAGAGACTGAAATTAGCACAGATAACATTCCATAAGCCAAATATGTAATAGACAAGACCTACTCCTTGCTCAACGAAATGGACTCAACACCACATATTCAACGCCTAGGAATATACCTGACTAGGAAGAATCTTAAAACCCATGGATATATATGTCTCCGTAAGAGAATCAAGCGTGTGTACAGCGGCCGAAACACAGCAGTGAAAATCCGATAAATCTCATTATCAAAATAAATTTCGAAAACAAAACACAAAGACAGTGAAATAGAGAGCAATTCTTAACTAATTCACTCAGGGCATGTGATGCAATCGGGATTGACCACATCTACACCCAGAGCTGGTTGAGACATAAGGCTGGACACTTCAGGCTGATAGCATTGGTGAGTTTCGGTGAGCAAATGCAGACCCTTTGAAGTCATACTGCATGGTACCCATTCCATGGGTCCCAACTCTCCAGGTTCAAGGGATTCTTCCTCCAGCTAAAACATGCATGGGAAACCCAGAGTATCGTCCACTGTGTGATTGGGAAATGATTTAAAATGCATCTCAGTTTTCGTATCCTGGTCCTCGGGTTCACCATTCCAGATGCTTTACTAACACTCTCCCTGCTTGGAGAGTCAGTGCCTTTAACCTCCTGTTCGGCACAGCTTGCAATTTCTGTGCAAGATGAACAGGAATAGGGAGAACCAATGAGAGACTAGCTGTAGGTGTCTGCACGGGCAAATGTAACGCTCATTGCCCACCAGGAAGAGGAATTAAACAAAGGCTCAGTGTGCCCTGCTGGAAACAGATTAGGGCCTGAAGCAATCCTGCGGTTTTTTGCCCAGCTCACAAGAAAGCGAGTTGAAGAAAGGAGCTCAGGGGCACTGTACTTCACAAACCTGCAGAGTTTTAAATGACAGCTATCCTCCAAAAATATATTGAAGTAAGCCTGCGAAGGGGACTTGAAAGCGGGGCTGAATTTCAGGAAAACGATTGCAGGGGGTAGACTGGAATTGCCCTGAAAGCATAGGAAAAGAGGCACAACGTCGACAATGATGCACTTGGCCAAAAAGGGCGTATGCGTTTCTTCCTGAATATATTTAGGAAAAATCGCATACGCCCTTTTTGGCCAACCAAGCAAGCCTGTAAAGGAAATCTGCACTACAATGAAATCTCACTGCCCCCCTGGGCTAAACGGCCATCTGAAAAAAGTGTAAAATCCAGAAAGGTAGGACAGGATATGGAGAACAGGGAGCCTTGTTATGCTGATTGGCAGGATGTAAATTGCCAGCAGCCACACTGGAGAAGTGTATGGTGTTTCCTGAAACACGTAAGATACAAAGCAACACAGCCTATGGCACTTCCACTTATGGTCCTATAGCTTACGGAAATTAAAATCAAAAACAGACAGCCACCCCAATATTTGGGACGGCTGTGTTCACAAGAAGCTCGTCTACAGTATCAGGTAAATATCCCAGAAAGCAAAAAATGGATAAAGAAGTTGTGGCATGTACGTACAATGCAATATCACTCAGCAATGAAATCTGTGTCATCAGGCCCGTAGCGGCATAGTGAGTGGATGCAGGTATGGTGATTCTACGTGAACTACGTCACACAGAAAAAGAAACATCATAAGATATCACTAATACACGGAATGTAAACTTGACTACACATGAACTGAATTACAAAAAAGAACAGGGTCTCAAATTTAGAAAACCAACTAGTGCTTGCTTATGGGGAAAGGTGCCTTGGGGTGCTGCATAAAACCAGAGACTGAAATTAGCACAGATAACTTTCCATAAGCCAAATATGTAATAGACAAGACCTACTCCTTGCTCAACGAAATGGACCCAACACCACATATTCAACGCCTAGGAATATACCTGACTAGGAAGAATCTTAAAACCCATGGATATATATGTCTCCGTAAGAGAATCAAGCGTGTGTACAGCGGCCGAAACACAGCAGTGAAAATCCGATAAATCCCATTATCAAAATAAACTTCGAAAACAAAACACAAAGACAGTGAAATAGAGAGCAATTCTTAAATAATTCACTCAGGGCATGTGATGCAACCGGGATTGACCACATCTACACCCAGAGCTGGTTGAGACATAAGGCTGGACACTTCAGCCTGATAGCATTGGTGAGTTTCGGTGAGCAAATGCAGACCCTTTGAAGTCATACTGCATGGTACCCATTCCATGGGTCCCAACTCTCCAGGTTCAAGGCATTCTTCCTCCAGCTAAAACATGCATGGGAAACCCAGAGTATCGTCCACCGTGTGATTGGGAAACGATTTAAAATGCATCTCAGTTTTCGTATCCTGGTCCTCGGGTTCACCATTCCAGATGCTTTACTCACACTCTCCCCGCTTGGAGAGTCAGTGCCTTTAACCTCCTGTTTGGCACAGCTTGCCATTTCTGTGCAAGATGAACAGGAATATGGAGAACCAATGAGAGACTTGCTGTAGGTGTCTGCACGGGCAAATGTAATGCTCATTTCCCACCAGGAAGAGGAATTAAACAAAGGCTCAGCATGCCCTCCTGGAAACAGATTAGGGCCTGAAGCAATCCTGCGGTTTTGTGCCCAGCTCACAAGAAAGCGAGTTGAAGAAAGGAGCTCAGGGGCACTGTAATTCACAAACCTGCAGAGTTATAAATGACAGCTATCCTCCAAAAATATATTGAAGTAAGCCTGGGAAGGGGACTTGAAAGCAGGGCTGAATTTCAGTAAAACGATTGCAGGGGGTAGACAGAATTGCCCTGAAAGCATAGGAAAAGAGGCACAACGTCGACAATGATGCATTTGGCCAAAAAGGGCGTATGCGTTTTTTCCTGAATATATTCAGGAAAAAACGCATACGCCCTTTTTGGCCAACCAAGCAAGCCTGTAAAGGAAATCTGCACTACAATGAAATCTCACTGCCCCCCCGGGCAAAAGGGCCATCTGAAAAAAGTGTAAAATCCAGAAAGGTAGGACAGGATATGGAGAACAGGGAGCCTTGTTATGGTGATTGGCAGGATGTAAATTGCCAGCAGCCACCTTGGAGGAATGTATGGTGTTTCCTGAAACACGTAAGAAACAAAGCAACACAGCCTATGGCACTTCCACTTATGGTCCTATAGCTTACGGAAATTAAAATCAGAAACAGACAGCCACCCCAATATTTGGGACGGCTGTGTTCACAAAAAGCTCGTCTACAGTATCAGGTAAATATCCCAGAAAGCAAAAAATGGATAAAGAAGTTGTGGCACGTACGTGCAATGCAATATAACTCAGCAATGAAATCTGTGTCATCAGGCCCGTAGCGGCATAGTGAGTGGATGCACGTACGGTGATTCTACGTGAACTACGTCACACAGAAAAAGAAACATCATAAGATATCACTAATACACGGAATGTAAACTTGACTACACATGAACTGAATTACAAAACAGAACAGGGTCTCAAATTTAGAAAACCAACTAGTGCTTGCTTATGTGGAAAGGTGCGTTGGGGTGCTGCATAAAACCAGAGACTGAAATTAGCACAGATAACATTCCATAAGTCAAATATGTAATAGACAAGACCTACTCCTTGCTCAACGAAATGGACTCAACACCACATATTCAACGCCTAGGAATATACCTGACTAAGAAGAATCTTAAAACCCATGGATATATATGTCTCCGAAGGAGAATCAAGCGTGTGTACAGCTGCGGAAATGCAGCAGTGCAAATCCGATAAATCCCATTATCAAAATAAATTTCGAAAACAAAACACAAAGACAGTGAAATAGAGAGCAATTCTTAAATAATTCACTCAGGGCATGTGATGCAACCGGGACTGACCACATCTACACCCAGAGCTGGTTGAGACATAAGGCTGGACACTTCAGGCTGATAGCACTGGTGAGTTTCGGTGAGCAAATGCAGACCCTTTGAAGTCATACTGCATGGTACCCATTCCATGGGTCCCAACTCTCCAGGTTCAAGGCATTCTTCCTCTTGCTAAAACATGCATGGGAAACCCAGAGTATCGTCCACCGTGTGATTGGGAAACGATTTAAAATGCATCTCAGTTTTCGTATCCTGGTCCTCGGGTTCACCATTCCAGATGCTTTACTAAAACTCTCCCCGCTTGGAGAGTCAGTGCCTTTAACCTCCTGTTTGGCACAGCTTGCCATTTCTGTGCAAGATGAACAGGAATAGGGAGAACCAATGAGAGAGTAGCTGTAGGTGTCTGCACGGGCAAATGTAACGCTCATTGCCCACCAGGAAGAGGAATTAAACAAAGGCTCAGTGTGCCCTGCTGGAAACAGATTAGGGCCTGAAGCAATCCTGCGGTTTTGTGCCCAGCTCACAAGAAAGCGAGTTGAAGAATGGAGCTCAGGGGCACTGTACTTCAAAAACCTGCAGAGTTATAAATGACAGCTATCCTCCAAAAATATATTGAAGTAAGCCTGCGAAGGGGACTTGAAAGCGGGGCTGAATTTCAGGAAAACGATTGCAGGGGGTAGACTGGAATTGCCCTGAAAGCATAGGAAAAGAGGCACAACGTCGACAATGATGCACTTGGCCAAAAAGGGCGTATGCGTTTTTTCCTGAATATATTCAGGAAAAAAAGCATACGCCCTTTTTGGCCAACCAAACAAGCCTGTAAAGGAAATCTGCACTACAATGAAGTCTCACTGCCCCCCGGGCAAAAGGGCCATGTGAAAAAAGTGTAAAATCCAGAAAGGTAGGACAGGATATGGAAAACAGGGAGCCTTGTTATGCTGATTGGCAGGATGTAAATTGCCAGCAGCCACCCTGGAGAAGTGTATGGTGTTTCCTGAAACACGTAAGAAACAAAGCAACACAGCCTATGGCACTTCCACTTATGGTCCTATAGCTTACGGAAATTAAAATCAAAAACAGACAGCCACCCCAATATTTGGGACGGCTGTGTTCACAAGAAGCTCGTCTACAGTATCAGGTAAATATCCCAGAAAGCAAAAAATGGATAAAGAAGTTGTGGCATGTACGTACAATGCAATATCACTCAGCAATGAAATCTGTGTCATCAGGCCCGTAGCGGCATAGTGAGTGGATGCAGGTACGGTGATTCTACGTGAACTACGTCACACAGAAAAAGAAACATCATAAGATATCACTAATACACGGAATGTAAACTTGACTACAGATAAACTGAATTACAAAACAGAACAGGGTCTCAAATTTAGAAAACCAACTAGTGCTTGCTTATGGGGAAAGGTGCCTTGGGGTGCTGCATAAAACCAGAGACTGAAATTAGCACAGATAACTTTCCATAAGCCAAATATGTAATAGACAAGACCTACTCCTTGCTCAACGAAATGGACCCAACACCACATATTCAACGCCTAGGAATATACCTGACTAGGAAGAATCTTAAAACCCATGGATATATATGTCTCCGTAAGAGAATCAAGCGTGTGTACAGCGGCCGAAACGCAGCAGTGAAAATCCGATAAATCCCATTATTAAAATAAATTTCGAAAACAAAACACAAAGACAGTGAAATAGAGAGCAATTCTTAAATAATTCACTCAGGGCATGTGATGCAACAGGGATTGACCACATCTACACCCAGAGCTGGTTGAGACATAAGGCTGGACACTTCAGGCTGATAGCATTGGTGAGTTTCGGTGAGCAAATGCAGACCCTTTGAAGTCATACTGCATGGTACCTATTCCATGGGTCCCAACTCTCCAGGTTCAAGGCATTCTTCCTCCAGCTAAAACATGCATGGGAAACACAGAGTATCGTCTACCGTGTGATTGGGAAACGATTTAAAATGCATCTCAGTTTTCGTATACTGGTCCTCGGGTTCACCATTCCAGATGCTTTACTAACACTCTCCCCGCTTGGAGAGTCAGTGCCTTTAACCTCCTGTTTGGCACAGCTTGCAATTTCTGTGCAAGATGAACAGGAATAGGGAGAACCAATGAGAGACTAGCTGTAGGTGTCTGCACGGGCACATGTAACGCTCATTGCCGACCAGGAAGAGGAATTAAACAAAGGCTCAGCGTGCCCTGCTGAAAACAGATTAGGGCCTGAAGCAATCCTGCGGTTTTGTGCCCAGCTCACAAGAAAGCGAGTTGAAGAAAGGAGCTCAGGGGCACTGTACTTCACAAACCTGCAGAGTTATAAATGACAGCTATCCTCCAAAAATATATTGAAGTAAGCCTGCGAAGGGGACTTGAAAGCGGGGCAGAATTTCAGGAAAACGATTGCAGGGTGTAGACTGGAATTGCCCTGAAAGCATAGGAAAAGAGGCACAACGTCGACAATGATGCACTTGGCCAAAAAGAGCGTATGTGTTTTTTCCTGAATATATTCAGGAAAAAACGCATACGCCCTTTTTGGCCAACCAAGCAAGCCTGTAAAGGAAATCCTCACTACAATGAAATCTCACTGCCCCCCCGGGCAAAAGGGCCATCTGAAAAAAGTGTAAAATCCAGAAAGTTAGGACAGGATATGGAGAACAGGGAGCCTTGTTATGCTGATTGGCAGGATGTAAATTGCCAGCAGCCACCCTGGAGAAGTGTATGGTGTTTCCTGAAACACGTGAGAAACAAAGCAACACAGCCTATGGCACTTCCACTTATTGTCCTATAGCTTACGGAAATTAAAATCAAAAAAAGACAGCCACCCCAATATTTGGGACGGCTGTGTTCACAAGAAGCTCGTCTGCATTATCAGGTAAATATCCCAGAAAGCAAAAAATGGATAAAGAAGTTGTGGCACGTACGTACAATGCAATATCACTCAGCAATGAAATCTGTGTCATCAGGCCCGTAGCGGCATAGTGAGTGGATGCAGGTATGGTGATTCTACGTGAACTACGTCACACAGAAAAAGAAACATCATAAGATATCACTAATACACGGAAGGTAAACTTGACTACACATGAACTGAATTACTAAACAGAACAGGGTCTCAAATTTAGAAAACCAACTAGTGCTTGCTTATGGCGAAAGGTGCCTTGGGGTGCTGCATAAAACCAGAGACTGAAATTAGCACAGATAACTTTCCATAAGCCAAATATGTAATAGACAAGACCTACTCCTTGCTCAACGAAATGGACCCAACACCACATATTCAACGCCTAGGAATATACCTGACTAGGAAGAATCTTAAAACCCATGGATATATATGTCTCCGTAAGAGAATCAAGCGTGTGTACAGCGGCCGAAACGCAGCAGTGAAAATCTGATAAATCCCATTATCAATATAAATTTCGAAAACAAAACACAAAGACAGTGAAATAGAGAGCAATTCTTAAATAATTCACTCAGGGCATGTGATGCAACCGGGATTGACCACATCTACACACAGAGCTGGTTGAGACATAAGGCTGGACACTTCAGGCTGATAGCATTGGTGAGTTTCGGTGAGCAAATGCAGACCCTTTGAAGTCATACTGCATGGTACCCATTCCATGGGTCCCAACTCTCCAGGTTCAAGGGATTCGTCCTCCAGCTAAAACATGCATGGGAAACCCAGAGTATCGTCCACCGTGTGATTGGGAAATGATTTAAAATGCATCTCACTTTTCGTATCCTGGTCCTCGGGTTCACCATTCCAGATGCTTTACTAACACTCTCCCCGCTTGGAGAGTCAGTGCCTTTAACCTCCTGTTTCGCACAGCTTGCAATTTCTGTGCAAGATGAACAGGAATAGGGAGAACCAATGAGAGACTAGCTGTAGGTGTCTGCACGGGCAAATGTAACGCTCATTTCCCACCAGGAAGAGGAATTAAACAAAGGCTCAGTGTGCCCTGCTGGAAACAGATTAGGGCCTGAAGCAATCCTGCGGTTTTGTGCCCAGCTCACAAGAAAGCGAGTTGAAGAATGGAGCTCAGGGGCACTGTACTTCACAAACCTGCAGAGTTATAAATGACAGCTATCCTGCAAAAATATATTGAAGTAAGCCTGCGAAGGGGACTTGAAAGCGGGGCTGAATTTCAGGAAAACAATTGCAGGGGGTAGACTGGAATTGCCCTGAAAGAATAGGAAAAGAGGCACAAGGTCGACAATGATGCACTTGGCCAAAAAGGGCGTATGCGTTTTTTCCTGAATATATTCAGGAAAAAAAGCATACGCCCTTTTTGGCCAACCAAGCAAGCCTGTAAAGGAAATCTGCACTACAATGAAGTCTCACTGCCCCCCCGGGCAAAAGGGCCATCTGAAAAAAGTGTAAAATCCAAAAAGGTAGGACAGGATATGGAGAACAGGGAGCCTTGTTATGCTGATTGGCAGGATGTAAATTGCCAGCAGCCACCCTGGAGAAGTGTATGGTGTTTCCTGAAACACGTAAGAAACAAAGCAACACAGCCTATGGCACTTCCACTTATGGTCCTATAGCTTACGGAAATTAAAATCAAAAACAGACAGCCACCCCAATATTTGGGACGGCTGTGTTCCCAAGAAGCTCGTCTACAGTATCAGGTAAATATCCCAGAAAGCAAAAAATGGATAAAGAAGTTGTGGCACGTACGTACAATGCAATATCACTCAGCAATGAAATCTGTGTCATCAGGCCCGTAGCGGCATAGTGAGTGGATGCAGGTACGGTGATTCTACGTGAACTACGTCACACAGAAAAAGAAACATCATAAGATATCACTAATACACGGAATGTAAACTTGACTACACATGAAGTGAATTACAAAACAGAACAGGGACTCAAATTTAGAAAACCAACTAGTGCTTGCTTATGGGTAAAGGTGCCTTGGGGTGCTGCATAAAACCAGAGACTGAAATTAGCACAGAAAACTTACCATAAGCCAAATATGTAATAGACAAGACCTACTCCTTGCTCAACGAAATGGACCCAACACCACATATTCAACGCCTAGGAATATACCTGACTAGGAAGAATCTTAAAACCCATGGATATATATGTCTCCGTAAGAGAATCAAGCGTGTGTACAGCGGCCGAAACGCAGCAGTGCAAATCCGATAAATCCCATTATCAAAATAAATTTCGAAAACAAAACACAAAGACAGTGAAATAGAGAGCAATTCTTAAATAATTCACTCAGGGCATGTGATGCAACAGGGATTGACCACATCTACACCCAGAGCTGGTTGAGACATAAGGCTGGACACTTCAGGCTGATAGCACTGGTGAGTTTCGGTGAGCAAATGCAGATCCTTTGAAGTCATACTGCATGGTACCCATTCCATGGGTCCCAACTCTCCAGGTTCAAGGCATTCTTCCTCCAGCTAAACCATGCATGGGAAACACAGAGTATCGTCTACCGTGTGATTGGGAAACGATTTAAAATGCATCTCAGTTGTCGTATCCTGGTCCTCGGGTTCACCATTCCAGATGCTTTACTAACACTCTCCCCGCTTGGAGAGTCAGTGCCTTTAACCTCCTGTTTGGCACAGCTTGCAATTTCTGTGCAAGATGAACAGGAATAGGGAGAACCAATGAGAGACTAGCTGTAGGTGTCTGCACGGGCAAATGTAACGCTCATTGCCGACCAGGAAGAGGAATTAAACAAAGGCTCAGCGTGCCCTGCTGAAAACAGATTAGGGCCTGAAGCAATCCTGCGGTTTTGTGCCCAGCTCACAAGAAAGCGAGTTGAAGAAAGGAGCTCAGGGGCACTGTACTTCACAAACCTGCAGAGTTATAAATGACAGCTATCCTCCAAAAATATATTGAAGTAAGCCTGCGAAGGGGACTTGAAAGCGGGGCAGAATTTCAGGAAAACGATTGCAGGGTGTAGACTGGAATTGCCCTGAAAGCATAGGAAAAGAGGCACAACGTCGACAATGATGCACTTGGCCAAAAAGGTCGTATGCGTTTTTTCCTGAATATATTCAGGAAAAAACGCATACGCCCTTTTTGGCCAACCAAGCAAGCCTGTAAAGGAAATCCTCACTACAATGAAATCTCACTGCCCCCCCGGGCAAAAGGGCCATCTGAAAAAAGTGTAAAATCCAGAAAGTTAGGACAGGATATGGAGAACAGAGAGCCTTGTTATGCTGATTGGCAGGATGTAAATTGCCAGCAGCCACCCTGGAGAAGTGTATGGTGTTTCCTGAAACACGTGAGAAACAAAGCAACACAGCCTATGGCACTTCCACTTATTGTCCTATAGCTTACGGAAATTAAAATCAAAAACAGACAGCCACCCCAATATTTGGGACGGCTGTGTTCACAAGAAGCTCGTCTACATTATCAGGTAAATATCCCAGAAAGCAAAAAATGGATAAAGAAGTTGTGGCACGTACGTACAATGCAATATCACTCAGCAATGAAATCTGTGTCATCAGGCCCGTAGCGGCATAGTGAGTGGATGCAGGTATGGTGATTCTACGTGAACTACGTCACACAGAAAAAGAAACATCATAAGATATCACTAATACACGGAATGTAAACTTGACTACACATGAACTGAATTACAAAACAGAACAGGGTCTCAAATTTAGAAAACCAACTAGTGCTTGCTTATGGGGAAAGGTGCCTTGGGGTGCTGCATAAAACCAGAGACTGAAATTAGCACAGATAACTTTCCATAAGCCAAATATGTAATAGACAAGACCTACTCCTTGCTCAATGAAATGGACCCAACACCACATATTCAACGCCTAGGAATATACCTGACTAGGAAGAATCTTAAAACCCATGGATATATATGTCTCCGTAAGAGAATCAAGCGTGTGTACAGCGGCCGAAACGCAGCAGTGAAAATCCGATAAATCCCATTATCAAAATAAATTTCGAAAACAAAACACAAAGACAGTGAAATAGAGAGCAATTCTTAAATAATTCACTCAGGGCATGTGATGCAACCGGGACTGACCACATCTACACACAGAGCTGGTTGAGACATAAGGCTGGACACTTCAGGCTGATAGCATTGGTGAGTTTCGGTGAGCAAATGCAGACCCTTTGAAGTCATACTGCATGGTACCCATTCCATGGGTCCCAACCTTCCAGGTTCAAGGGATTCGTCCTCCAGCTAAAACATGCATGGGAAACCCAGAGTATCGTCCACCGTGTGATTGGGAAATGATTTAAAATGCATCTCAGTTTTCGTATCCTGGTCCTCGTGTTCACCATTCCAGATGCTTTACTAACACTCTCCCCGCTTGCAGAGTCAGTGCCTTTAACCTCCTGTTTCGCACAGCTTGCAATTTCTGTGCAAGATGAACAGGAATAGGGAGAACCAATGAGAGACTAGCTGTAGGTGTCTGCACGGGCAAATGTAACGTTCATTGCCCACCAGGAAGAGGAATTAAACAAAGGCTCAGTGTGCCCTGCTGGAAACAGATTAGGGCCTGAAGCAATCATGCGGTTTTGTGCCCAGCTCACGAGAAAGCGAGTTGAAGAAAGATCTCAGGGGCACTGTACTTCACAAACCTGCAGAGTTATAAATGACAGCTATCCTCCAAATATATATTGAAGTAAGCCTGCGAAGGGGACTTGAAAGCGGGGCTGAATTTCAGGAAAACGATTGCAGGGGGTAGACTGGAATTGCCCTGAAAGCATAGGAAAAGAGGCACAACGTCGACAATGATGCACTTGGCCAAAAAGGGCGTAAGCGTTTTTTCCTGAATATATTCAGGAAAAAACGCATACGCCCTTTTTGGCCAACCAAGCAAGCCTGTAAAGGAAATCTGCACTACAATGAAGTCTCACTGCCCCCCCGGGCAAAAGGGCCATCTGAAAAAAGTGTAAAATCCAGAAAGGTAGGACAGGATATGGAGAACAGGGAGCCTTGTTATGCTGATTGGCAGGATGTAAATTGCCAGCAGCCACCCTGGAGAAGTGTATGGTGTTTCCTGAAACACGTAAGAAACAAAGCAACACAGCCTATGGCACTTCCACTTATGGTCCTATAGCTTACGGAAATTAAAATCAAAAACAGACAGCCACCCCAATATTTGGGACGGCTGTGTTCACAAGAAGCTCGTCTACAGTATCAGGTAAATATCCCAGAAAGCAAAAAATGGATAAAGAAGTTGTGGCACGTACGTACAATGCAATATCACTCAGCAATGAAATCTGTGTCATCAGGCCCGTAGCGGCATAGTGAGTGGATGCAGGTACGGTGATTCTACGTGAACTACGTCACACAGAAAAAGAAACATCATAAGATATCACTAATACACGGAATGTAAACTTGACTACACATGAAGTGAATTACAAAACAGAACAGGGTCTCAAATTTAGAAAACCAACTAGTGCTTGCTTATGGGGAAAGGTGCCTTGGGGTGCTGCATAAAACCAGAGACTGAAATTAGCACAGATAACTTACCATAAGCCAAATATGTAATAGACAAGACCTACTCCTTGCTCTACGAAATGGACCCAACACCACATATTCAACGCCTAGGAATATACCTGACTAGGAAGAATTTAAAACCCATGGATATATATGTCTCCGTAAGAGAATCAAGCGTGTGTACAGCGGCCGAAACGCAGCAGTGCAAATCCGATAAATCCCATTATCAAAATAAATTTCGAAAACAAAACACAAAGACAGTGAAATAGAGAGCAATTCTTAAATAATTCACTCAGGGCATGTGATGCAACAGGGATTGACCACATCTACACCCAGAGCTGGTTGAGACATAAGGCTGGACACTTCAGGCTGATAGCACTGGTGAGTTTCTGTGAGCAAATGCAGACCCTTTGAAGTCATACTGCATGGTACCCATTCCATGGGTCCCAACTCTCCAGGTTCAAGGCATTCTTCCTCCAGCTAAACCAGGCATGGGAAACACAGAGTATCGTCTACCGTGTGATTGGGAAACGATTTAAAATGCATCTCAGTTTTCGTATGCTGGTCCTCGGGTTCACCATTCCAGATGCTTTACTAACACTCTCCCCGCTTGGAGAGTCAGTGCCTTTAACCTCCTGTTTGGCACAGCTTGCAATTTCTGTGCAAGATGAACAGGAATAGGGAGAACCAATGAGAGACTAGCTGTAGGTGTCTGCACGGGCAAATGTAACGCTCATTGCCGACCAGGAAGAGGAATTAAACAAAGGCTCAGCGTGCCCTGCTGAAAACAGATTAGGGCCTGAAGCAATCCTGCGGTTTTGTGCCCAGCTCACAAGAAAGCGAGTTGAAGAAAGGAGCTCAGGGGCACTGTACTTCACAAACCTGCAGAGTTATAAATGACAGCTATCCTCCAAAAATATATTGAAGTAAGCCTGCGAAGGGGACTTGAATGCGGGGCAGAATTTCAGGAAAACGATTGCAGGGGGTAGACTGGAATTGCCCTGAAAGCATAGGAAAAGAGGCACAACGTCGACAATGATGCACTTGGCCAAAAAGGGCGTATGCGTTTTTTCCTGAATATATTCAGGAAAAAACGCATACGCCCTTTTTGGCCAACCAAGCAAGCCTGTAAAGGAAATCTGCACTACAATGAAGTCTCACTGCCCCCCTCGGGCAAAAGGGCCATCTGAAAAAAGTGTAAAATCCAGAAAGGTAGGACAGGATATGGAGAACAGGGAGCCTTGTTATGCTGATTGGCAGGATGTAAATTGCCAGCAGCCACCCTGGAGAAGTGTATGGTGTTTCCTGAAACACGTAAGAAACAAAGCAACACAGCCTATGGCACTTCCACTTATGGTCCTATAGCTTACGGAAATTAAAATCAAAAACAGACAGCCACCCCAATATTTGGGACGGCTGTGTTCACAAGAAGCTCGTCTACAGTATCAGGTAAATATCCCAGAAAGCAAAAAATGGATAAAGAAGTTGTGGCACGTACGTACAATGCAATATCACTCAGCAATGAAATCTGTGTCATCAGGCCCGTAGCGGCATAGTGAGTGGATGCAGGTATGGTGATTCTACGTGAACTACGTCACACAGAAAAAGAAACATCATAAGATATCACTAATACACGGAATGTAAACTTGACTACACATGAAGTGAATTACAAAACAGAACAGGGTCTCAAATTTAGAAAACCAACTAGTGCTTGCTTATGGGGAAAGGTGCGTTGGGGTGCTGCATAAAACCAGAGACTGAAATTAGCACAGATAACATTCCATAAGCCAAATATGTAATAGACAAGACCTACTCCTTGCTCAACGAAATGGACTCAACACCACATATTCAACGCCTAGGAATATACCTGACTAGGAAGAATCTTAAAACCCATGGATATATATGTCTCCGTAAGAGAATCAAGCGTGTGTACAGCGGCCGAAACGCAGCAGTGAAAATCCGATAAATCCCATTATCAAAATAAATTTCGAAAACAAAACACAAAGACAGTGAAATAGAGAGCAATTCTTAAATAATTCACTCAGGGCATGTGATGCAACCGGGATTGACCACATCTACACCCAGAGCTGGTTGAGACATAAGGCTGGACACTTCAGGCTGATAGCACTGGTGAGTTTCGGTGAGCAAATGCAGACCCTTTGAAGTCATACTGCATGGTACCCATTCCATGGGTCCCAACTCTCCAGGTTCAAGGCATTCTTCCTCCAGCTAAAACATGCATGGGAAACACAGAGTATCGTCTACCGTGTGATTGGGAAACGATTTAAAATGCATCTCAGTTTTCGTATCCTGGTCCTCGGGTTCACCATTCCAGATGCTTTACTAACACTCTCCCCGCTTGGAGAGTCAGTGCCTTTAACCTCCTGTTTGGCACAGCTTGCAATTTCTGTGCAAGATGAACAGGAATAGGGAGAACCAATGAGAGACTAGATGTAGGTGTCTGCACGGGCAAATGTAACGCTCATTGCCGACCAGGAAGAGGAATTAAACAAAGGCTCAACGTGCCCTGCTGAAAACAGATAAGGGCCTGAAGCAATCCTGCGGTTTTGTGCCCAGCTCACAAGAAAGCGAGTTGAAGAAAGGAGCTCAGGGGCACTGTACTTCACAAACCTGCAGAGTTATAAATGACAGCTATCCTCCAAAAATATATTGAAGTAAGCCTGCGAAGGGGACTTGAAAGCGGGGCAGAATTTCAGGAAAACGATTGCAGGGTGTAGACTGGAATTGCGCTGAAAGCATAGGAAAAGAGGCACAACGTCGACAATGATGCACTTGGCCAAAAAGGGCGTATGCGTTTTTTCCTGAATATATTCAGGAAAAAACTCATACGCCCTTTTTGGCCAACCAAGCAAGCCTGTAAAGGAAATCCTCACTACAATGAAATCTCACTGCCCCCCCGGGCAAAAGGGCCATCTGAAAAAAGTGTAAAATCCAGAAAGTTAGGACAGGATATGGAGAACAGGGAGCCTTGTTATGCTGATTGGCAGGATGTAAATTGCCAGCAGCCACCCTGGAGAAGTGTATGGTGTTTCCTGAAACACGTGAGAAACAAAGCAACACAGCCTATGGCACTTCCACTTATTGTCCTATAGCTTACGGAAATTAAAATCAAAAACAGACAGCCACCCCAATATTTGGGACGGCTGTGTTCACAAGAAGCTCGTCTACAGTATCAGGTAAATATCCCAGAAAGCAAAAAATGGATAAAGAAGTTGTGGCACGTACGTACAATGCAATATCACTCAGCAATGAAATCTGTGTCATCAGGCCCGTAGCGGCATAGTGAGTGGATGCAGGTACGGTGATTCTACGTGAACTACGTCACACAGAAAAAGAAACATCATAAGATATCACTAATACACGGAATGTAAACTTGACTACACATGAAGTGAATTACAAAACAGAACAGGGTCTCAAATTTAGAAAACCAACTAGTGCTTGCTTATGGGGAAAGGTGCCTTGGGGTGCTGCATAAAACCAGAGACTGAAATTAGCACAGATAACTTACCATAAGCCAAATATGTAATAGACAAGACCTACTCCTTGCTCTACGAAATGGACCCAACACCACATATTCAACGCCTAGGAATATACCTGACTAGGAAGAATTTAAAACCCATGGATATATATGTCTCCGTAAGAGAATCAAGCGTGTGTACAGCGGCCGAAACGCAGCAGTGCAAATCCGATAAATCCCATTATCAAAATAAATTTCGAAAACAAAACACAAAGACAGTGAAATAGAGAGCAATTCTTAAATAATTCACTCAGGGCATGTGATGCAACAGGGATTGACCACATCTACACCCAGAGCTGGTTGAGACATAAGGCTGGACACTTCAGGCTGATAGCACTGGTGAGTTTCTGTGAGCAAATGCAGACCCTTTGAAGTCATACTGCATGGTACCCATTCCATGGGTCCCAACTCTCCAGGTTCAAGGCATTCTTCCTCCAGCTAAACCATGCATGGGAAACACAGAGTATCGTCTACCGTGTGATTGGGAAACGATTTAAAATGCATCTCAGTTTTCGTATGCTGGTCCTCGGGTTCACCATTCCAGATGCTTTACTAACACTCTCCCCGCTTGGAGAGTCAGTGCCTTTAACCTCCTGTTTGGCACAGCTTGCAATTTCTGTGCAAGATGAACAGGAATAGGGAGAACCAATGAGAGACTAGCTGTAGGTGTCTGCACGGGCAAATGTAACGCTCATTGCCGACCAGGAAGAGGAATTAAACAAAGGCTCAGCGTGCCCTGCTGAAAACAGATTAGGGCCTGAAGCAATCCTGCGGTTTTGTGCCCAGCTCACAAGAAAGCGAGTTGAAGAAAGGAGCTCAGGGGCACTGTACTTCACAAACCTGCAGAGTTATAAATGACAGCTATCCTCCAAAAATATATTGAAGTAAGCCTGCGAAGGGGACTTGAATGCGGGGCAGAATTTCAGGAAAACGATTGCAGGGGGTAGACTGGAATTGCCCTGAAAGCATAGGAAAAGAGGCACAACGTCGACAATGATGCACTTGGCCAAAAAGGTCGTATGCGTTTTTTCCTGAATATATTCAGGAAAAAACGCATACGCCCTTTTTGGCCAACCAAGCAAGCCTGTAAAGGAAATCTGCACTACAATGAAGTCTCACTGCCCCCCCGGGCAAAAGGGCCATCTGAAAAAAGTGTAAAATCCAGAAAGGTAGGACAGGATATGGAGAACAGGGAGCCTTGTTATGCTGATTGGCAGGATGTAAATTGCCAGCAGCCACCCTGGAGAAGTGTATGGTGTTTCCTGAAACACGTAAGAAACAAAGCAACACAGCCTATGGCACTTCCACTTATGGTCCTATAGCTTACGGAAATTAAAATCAAAAACAGACAGCCACCCCAATATTTGGGACGGCTGTGTTCACAAGAAGCTCGTCTACAGTATCAGGTAAATATCCCAGAAAGCAAAAAATGGATAAAGAAGTTGTGGCACGTACGTACAATGCAATATCACTCAGCAATGAAATCTGTGTCATCAGGCCCGTAGCGGCATAGTGAGTGGATGCAGGTACGGTGATTCTACGTGAACTACGTCACACAGAAAAAGAAACATCATAAGATATCACTAATACACGGAATGTAAACTTGACTACACATGAAGTGAATTACAAAACAGAACAGGGTCTCAAATTTAGAAAACCAACTAGTGCTTGCTTATGGGGAAAGGTGCCTTGGGGTGCTGCATAAAACCAGAGACTGAAATTAGCACAGATAACTTACCATAAGCCAAATATGTAATAGACAAGACCTACTCCTTGCTCTACGAAATGGACCCAACACCACATATTCAACGCCTAGGAATATACCTGACTAGGAAGAATTTAAAACCCATGGATATATATGTCTCCGTAAGAGAATCAAGCGTGTGTACAGCGGCCGAAACGCAGCACTGCAAATCCGATAAATCCCATTATCAAAATAAATTTCGAAAACAAAACACAAAGACAGTGAAATAGAGAGCAATTCTTAAATAATTCACTCAGGGCATGTGATGCAACAGGGATTGACCACATCTACACCCAGAGCTGGTTGAGACATAAGGCTGGACACTTCAGGCTGATAGCACTGGTGAGTTTCTGTGAGCAAATGCAGACCCTTTGAAGTCATACTGCATGGTACCCATTCCATGGGTCCCAACTCTCCAGGTTCAAGGCATTCTTCCTCCAGCTAAACCATGCATGGGAAACACAGAGTATCGTCTACCGTGTGATTGGGAAACGATTTAAAATGCATCTCAGTTTTCGTATGCTGGTCCTCGGGTTCACCATTCCAGATGCTTTACTAACACTCTCCCCGCTTGGAGAGTCAGTGCCTTTAACCTCCTGTTTGGCACAGCTTGCAATTTCTGTGCAAGATGAACAGGAATAGGGAGAACCAATGAGAGACTAGCTGTAGGTGTCTGCACGGGCAAATGTAACGCTCATTGCCGACCAGGAAGAGGAATTAAACAAAGGCTCAGCGTGCCCTGCTGAAAACAGATTTGGGCCTGAAGCAATCCTGCGGTTTTGTGCCCAGCTCACAAGAAAGCGAGTTGAAGAAAGGAGCTCAGGGGCACTGTACTTCACAAACCTGCAGAGTTATAAATGACAGCTATCCTCCAAAAATATATTGAAGTAAGCCTGCGAAGGGGACTTGAATGCGGGGCAGAATTTCAGGAAAACGATTGCAGGGGGTAGACAGGAATTGCCCTGAAAGCATAGGAAAAGAGGCACAACGTCGACAATGATGCACTTGGCCAAAAAGGTCGTATGCGTTTTTTCCTGAATATATTCAGGAAAAAACGCATACGCCCTTTTTGGCCAACCAAGCAAGCCTGTAAAGGAAATCTGCACTACAATGAAGTCTCACTGCCCCCCCGGGCAAAAGGGCCATCTGAAAAAAGTGTAAAATCCAGAAAGGTAGGACAGGATATGGAGAACAGGGAGCCTTGTTATGCTGATTGGCAGGATGTAAATTGCCAGCAGCCACCCTGGAGAAGTGTATGGTGTTTCCTGAAACACGTAAGAAACAAAGCAACACAGCCTATGGCACTTCCACTTATGGTCCTATAGCTTACGGAAATTAAAATCAAAAACAGACAGCCACCCCAATATTTGGGACGGCTGTGTTCACAAGAAGCTCGTCTACAGTATCAGGTAAATATCCCAGAAAGCAAAAAATGGATAAAGAAGTTGTGGCACGTACGTACAATGCAATATCACTCAGCAATGAAATCTGTGTCATCAGGCCCGTAGCGGCATAGTGAGTGGATGCAGGTACGGTGATTCTACGTGAACTACGTCACACAGAAAAAGAAACATCATAAGATATCACTAATACACGGAATGTAAACTTGACTACACATGAAGTGAATTACAAAACAGAACAGGGTCTCAAATTTAGAAAACCAACTAGTGCTTGCTTATGGGGAAAGGTGCGTTGGGGTGCTGCATAAAACCAGAGACTGAAATTAGCACAGATAACACTCCATAAGCCAAATATGTAATAGACAAGACCTACTCCTTGCTCAACGAAATGGACTCAACACCACATATTCAACGCCTAGGAATATACCTGACTAGGAAGAATCTTAAAACCCATGGATATATATGTCTCCGTAAGAGAATCAAGCGTGTGTACAGCGGCCGAAACGCAGCAGTGAAAATCCGATAAATCCCATTATCAAAATAAATTTCGAAAACAAAACACAAAGACAGTGAAATAGAGAGCAATTCTTAAATAATTCACTCAGGGCATGTGATGCAACCGGGATTGACCACATCTACACCCAGAGCTGGTTGAGACATAAGGCTGGACACTTCAGGCTGATAGCACTGGTGAGTTTCGGTGAGCAAATGCAGACCCTTTGAAGTCATACTGCATGGTACCCATTCCATGGGTCCCAACTCTCCAGGTTCAAGGCATTCTTCCTCCAGCTAAAACATGCATGGGAAACACAGAGTATCGTCTACCGTGTGATTGGGAAACGATTTAAAATGCATCTCAGTTTTCGTATCCTGGTCCTCGGGTTCACCATTCCAGATGCTTTACTAACACTCTCCCCGCTTGGAGAGTCAGTGCCTTTATCCTCCTGTTTCGCACAGCTTGCAATTTCTGTGCAAGATGAACAGGAATAGGGAGAACCAATGAGAGACTAGATGTAGGTGTCTGCACGGGCAAATGTAACGCTCATTGCCGACCAGGAAGAGGAATTAAACAAAGGCTCAACGTGCCCTGCTGAAAACAGATTAGGGCCTGAAGCAATCCTGCGGTTTTGTGCCCAGCTCACAAGAAAGCGAGTTGAAGAAAGGAGCTCAGGGGCACTGTACTTCACAAACCTGCAGAGTTATAAATGACAGCTATCCTCCAAAAATATATTGAAGTAAGCCTGCGAAGGGGACTTGAAAGCGGGGCAGAATTTCAGGAAAACGATTGCAGGGTGTAGACTGGAATTGCGCTGAAAGCATAGGAAAAGAGGCACAACGTCGACAATGATGCACTTGGCCAAAAAGGGCGTATGCGTTTTTTCCTGAATATATTCAGGAAAAAACGCATACGCCCTTTTTGGCCAACCAAGCAAGCCTGTAAAGGAAATCCTCACTACAATGAAATCTCACTGCCCCCCCGGGCAAAAGGGCCATCTGAAAAAAGTGTAAAATCCAGAAAGTTAGGACAGGATATGGAGAACAGGGAGCCTTGTTATGCTGATTGGCAGGATGTAAATTGCCAGCAGCCACCCTGGAGAAGTGTATGGTGTTTCCTGAAACACGTGAGAAACAAAGCAACACAGCCTATGGCACTTCCACTTATTGTCCTATAGCTTACGGAAATTAAAATCAAAAACAGACAGCCACCCCAATATTTGGGACGGCTGTGTTCACAAGAAGCTCGTCTACATTATCAGGTAAATATCCCAGAAAGCAAAAAATGGATAAAGAAGTTGTGGCACGTACGTACAATGCAATATCACTCAGCAATGAAATCTTTGTCATCAGGCCCGTAGCGGCATAGTGAGTGGATGCAGGTACGGTGATTCTACGTGAACTACGTCACACAGAAAAAGAAACATCATAAGATATCACTAATACACGGAATGTAAACTTGACTACACATGAACTGAATTACAAAACAGAACAGGGTCTCAAATTTAGAAAACCAACTAGTGCTTGCTTATGGGGAAAGGTGCCTTGGGGTGCTGCATAAAACCAGAGACTGAAATTAGCACAGATAACTTTCCATAAGCCAAATATGTAATAGACAAGACCTACTCCTTGCTCAACGAAATGGACCCAACACCACATATTCAACGCCTAGGAATATACTTGACTAGGAAGAATCTTAAAACCCATGGATATATATGTCTCCGTAAGAGAATCAAGCGTGTGTACAGCGGCCGAAACGCAGCAGTGAAAATCCGATAAATCCCATTATCAAAATAAATTTCGAAAACAAAACACAAAGACAGTGAAATAGAGAGCAATTCTTAAATAATTCACTCAGGGCATGTGATGCAACCGGGATTGACCACATCTACACACAGAGCTGGTTGAGACATAAGGCTGGACACTTCAGGCTGATAGCATTGGTGAGTTTCGGTGAGCAAATGCAGACCCTTTGAAGTCATACTGCATGGTACCCATTCCATGGGTCCCAACTCTCCAGGTTCAAGGGATTCGTCCTCCAGCTAAAACATGCATGGGAAACCCAGAGTATCGTCCACCGTGTGATTGGGAAATGATTTAAAATGCATCTCACTTTTCGTATCCTGGTCCTCGGGTTCACCATTCCAGATGCTTTACTAACACTCTCCCCGCTTGGAGAGTCAGTGCCTTTAACCTCCTGTTTCGCACAGCTTGCAATTTCTGTGCAAAATGAACAGGAATAGGGAGAACCAATGAGAGACTAGCTGTAGGTGTCTGCACGGGCAAATGTAACGCTCATTGCCCACCAGGAAGAGGAATTAAACAAAGGCTCAGTGTGCCCTGCTGGAAACAGATTAGGGCCTGAAGCAATCATGCGGTTTTGTGCCCAGCTCACAAGAAAGCGAGTTGAAGAAAGGATCTCAGGCGCACTGTACTTCACAAACCTGCAGAGTTATAAATGACAGCTATCCTCCAAAAATATATTGAAGTAAGCCTGCGAAGGGGACTTGAAAGCGTGGCTGAATTTCAGGAAAACGATTGCAGGGGGTAGACTGGAATTGCCCTGAAAGCATAGGAAAAGAGGTACAACGTCGACAATGATGCACTTGGCCAAAAAGGGCGTATGCGTTTTTTCCTGAATATATTCAGGAAAAAACGCATACGCCCTTTTTGGCCAACCAAGCAAGCCTGTAAAGGAAATCTGCACTACAATGAAATCTCACTGCCCCCCCGGGCAAAAGGGCCATCTGAAAAAAGTGTAAAATCCAGAAATGTAGGACAGGATATGTAGAACAGGGAGCCTTGTTATGCTGATTGGCAGGATGTAAATTGCCAGCAGCAACTCTGGAGAAGTGTATGGTGTTTCCTGAAACACGTAAGAAACAAAGCAACACAGCCTATGGCACTTCCGCTTATTGTCTTATAGCTTACGGAAATTAAAATCAAAAACAGACAGTCACCCCAATATTTGGGACGGCTGTGTTCACAAGAAGCTCGTCTACAGTATCAGGTAAATATCCCAGAAAGCAAAAAATGGATAAAGAAGTTGTGGCACGTACGTACAATGCAATATCACTCAGCAATGAAATCTGTGTCATCAGGCCCGTAGCGGCATAGTGAGTGGATGCAGGTACGGTGATTCTACGTGAACTACGTCACACAGAAAAAGAAACATCATAAGATATCACTAATACACGGAATGTAAACTTGACTACACATGAAGTGAATTACAAAACAGAACAGGGTCTCAAATTTAGAAAACCAACTAGTGCTTGCTTATGGGGAAAGGTGCGTTGGGGTGCTGCATAAAACCAGAGACTGAAATTAGCACAGACAACATTCCATAAGCCAAATATGTAATAGACAAGACCTACTCCTTGCTCAACGAAATGGACTCAACACCACATATTCAACGCCTAGGAATATACCTGACTAGGAAGAATCTTAAAACCCATGGATATATATGTCTCCGTAAGAGAATCAAGCGTGTGTACAGCGGCAGAAACGCAGCAGTGAAAATCCGATAAATCCCATTATCAAAATTAATTTCGAAAACAAAACACAAAGACAGTGAAATAGAGAGCAATTCTTAAATAATTCACTCAGGGCATGTGATGCAACCGGGATTGACCACATCTACACCCAGAGCTGGTTGAGACATAAGGCTGGACACTTCAGCCTGATAGCATTGGTGAGTTTCGGTGAGCAAATGCAGACCCTTTGAAGTCATACTGCATGGTACCCATTCCATGGGTCCCAACTCTCCAGGTTCAAGGGATTCTTCCTCCAGCTAAAACATGCATGGGAAACCCAGAAAATCGTCCACCGTGTGATTGGGAAACGATTTAAAATGCATCTCAGTTTTCGTATCCTGGTCCTCGGGTTCACCATTCCAGATGCTTTACTAACACTCTCCCCGCTTGGAGAGTCAGTGCCTTTAACCACCTGTTTGGCACAGCTTGCAATTTCTGTGCAAGATGAACAGGAATAGGGAGAACCAATGAGAGACTAGCTGTAGGTGTCTGCACGGGCAAATGTAATGCTCATTGCCCACCAGGAAGAGGAATTAAACAAAGGCTCAGCGTGCCCTGCTGAAAACAGATTAGGGCCTGAAGCAATACTTTGGTTTTGTGTCCAGCTCACAAGAAAGCGAGTTGAAGAAAGGAGCTCAGGGGCACTGTAATTCACAAACCTGCAGTGTTATAAATGACAGCTCTCCTCCAAAAATATATTGAAGTAAGCCTGCGAAGGGGACTTGAATGCGGGGCAGAATTTCAGAAAAAAGATTGCAGGGGGTAGACTGGAATTGCCCTGAAAGCATAGGAAAAGAGGCAGAACATCGACAATGATGCACTTGGCCAAAAAGGGCGTATGCGTTTCTTCCTGAATATATTCAGGAAAAAAGGCATACGCCCTTTTTGGCCAACCAAGCAAGCCTGTAAAGGAAATCTGCACTACAATGAAGTCTCACTGCCCCCCGGGCAAAAGGGCCATCTGAAAAAAGTGTAAAATCCAGAAAGGTAGGACAGGATATGGAGAACAGGGAGCCTTGTTATGCTGACTGGCAGGATGTAAATTGCCAGCAGCCACCCTGGAGAAGTGTATGGTGTTTCCTGAAACACATAAGAAACAAAGCAACACAGCCTATGGCACTTCCACTTATGGTCCTATAGCTTACGGAAATTAAAATCGAAAACAGACAGCCACCCCAATATTTGGGACGGCTGTGTTCACAAGAAGCTCGTCTACAGTATCAGGTATATATCCCAGAAAGCAAAAAATGGATAAAGAAGTTGTGGCACGTACGTACAATGCAATATCACTCAGCAATGAAATCTGTGTCATCAGGCCCGTAGCGGCATAGTGAGTGGATGCAGGTACGGTGATTCTACGTGAACTACGTCACACAGAAAAAGAAACATCATAAGATATCACTAATACACGGAATGTAAACTTGACTACAGATAAACTGAATTACAAAACAGAACAGGGTCTCAAATTTAGAAAACCAACTAGTGCTTGCTTATGGGGAAAGGTGCCTTGGGGTGCTGCATAAAACCAGAGACTGAAATTAGCACAGATAACTTTCCATAAGCCAAATATGTAATAGACAAGACCTACTCCTTGCTCAACGAAATGGACCCAACACCACATATTCAACGCCTAGGAATATACCTGACTAGGAAGAATCTTAAAACCCATGGATATATATGTCTCCATAAGAGAATCAAGCGTGTGTACAGCGGCCGAAACGCAGCAGTGAAAATCCGATAAATCCCATTATCAAAATAAATTTCGAAAACAAAGACAGTGAAATAGAGAGCAATTCTTAAATAATTCACTCAGAGCATGTGATGCAACCGGGATTGACCACATCTACACCCAGAGCTGGTTGAGACATAAGGCTGGACACTTCAGGCTGATAGCATTGGTGAGTTTCGGTGAGCAATTGCAGACCCTTTGAAGTCATACTGCATGGTACCCATTCCATGGGTCCCAACTCTCCAGGTTCAAGGCATTCTTCCTCCAGCTAAAACATGCATGGGAAACCCAGAGTATCGTCTACCGTGTGATTGGGAAACGATTTAAAATGCATCTCAGTTTTCGTATCTTGGTCCTCGGGTTCACCGTTCCAGATGCTTTACTAACACTCTCCCCGCTTGGAGAGTCACGGCCTTTAACCTCCTGTTTGGCACAGCTTGCAATTTCTGTGCAAGATGAACAGGAATAGGGAGAACCAATGAGAGACTAGCTGTAGGTGTCTGCACGGGCAAATGTAACGCTCATTGCCCACCAGGAAGAGGAATTAAACAAAGGCTCAGCGTGCCCTGCTGAAACAGATTAGGGCCTTAAGCAATCCTGCGGTTTTGTGCCCAGCTCACAAGAAAGCGAGTTGAAGAAAGGAGCTCAGGGGCACTGTAATTCACAAACCTGCAGAGTTATAAATGACAGCTATCTTCCAAATGTATATTGAAGTAAGCCTGCGAAGGGGACTTGAAAGTGGGGCAGAATTTCTGGAAAACGATTGCAGGGGTTAGACTGGAATTGCCCTGATAGCATAGGAAAATAGGCAGAACGTCGACAATGATGCACTTGGCCAAAAAGGGCGTATGCGTTTTTTCCTGAATATATTCAGGAAAAAACGCATACGCCCTTTTTGGCCAACCAAGCAAGCCTGTAAAGGAAATCTGCACTACAATGAAGTCTCACTGCCCCCCGGGCAAAAGGGCCATCTGAATAAAGTGTAAAATCCAGAAAGGTAGGACAGGATATGGAGAACAGGGAGCCTTGTTATGCTGATTGGCAGGATGTAAATTGCCAACAGCCACCCTGGAGAAGTGTATGGTGTTTCCTGAGACACGTAAGAAACAAAGCAACACAGCCTATGGCACTTCCACTTATGGTCTTATAGCTTACGGAAATTAAAATCAAAAACAGACAGCCACCCCAATATTTGGGACGGCTGTGTTCACAAGAAGCTCGTCTACATTATCAGGTAAATATCCCAGAAAGCAAAAAATGGATAAAGAAGTTGTGGCACGTACGTGCAATGCAATATCACTCAGCAATGAAATCTGTGTCACCAGGCCCGTAGCGGCATAGTGAGTGGATGCAGGTACGGTGATTCTACGTGAACTACGTCACACAGAAAAAGAAACATCATAAGATATCACTAATACACGGAATGTAAACTTGACTACACATGAACTGAATTACAAAACAGAACAGGGTCTCAAATTTAGAAAACCAACTAGTGCTTGCTTATGGGGAAAGGTGCCTTGGGGTGCTGCATAAAACCAGAGACTGAAATTAGCACAGATACCTTTCCATAAGCCAAATATGTAATAGACAAGACCTACTCCTTGCTCAACGAAATGGACCCAACACCACATATTCAACGCCTAGGAATATACCTGACTAGGAAGAATCTTAAAACCCATGGATATATATGTCTCCGTAAGAGAATCAAGCGTGTGTACAGCGGCCGTAACGCAGTAGTGAAAATCCGATAAATCCCATTATCAAAATAAATTTCGAAAACACAAAGACAGTGAAATAGAGAGCAATTCTTAAATAATTCACTCAGGGCATGTGATGCAACCGGGATTTAACACATCTACACCCACAGCTGGTTGAGACATAAGGCTGGACACTTCAGGCTGATAGCATTGGTGAGTTTCGGTGAGCAAATGCAGAGCCTTTGAAGTCATACTGCATGGTACCCATTCCATGGGTCCCAACTCTCCAGGTTCAAGGGATTCTTCCTCCAGCTAAAACATGCATGGGAAACCCAGAGTATCGTCCACCGTGTGATTGGGAAACGATTTAAAATGCATCTCAGTTTTTGTATCCTGGTCCTCGGGTTCACCATTCCAGATGCTTTACTAACACTCTCCCCGCTTGGAGAGTCAGTGCCTTTAACCTCCTCTTTGGCACAGCTTGCAATTTCTGTGCCAGATGAACAGGAATAGGGAGAAACAATGAGAGACTAGCTGTAGGTGTCTGCACGGGCAAATGTAACGCTCATTGCCCACCAGGAAGAGGAATTAAACAAAGGCTCAGTGTGCCCTGCTGGAAACAGATTAGGGCCTGAAGCAATCCTGCGGTTTTGTGCCCAGCTCACATGAAAGCGAGTTGAAGAAAGGAGCTCAGGGGCACTGTACTTCACAAACCTGCAGAGTTATAAATGACAGCTATCTTCCAAAAGTATATTGAAGTAAGCCTGCGAAGGGGACTTGAAAGCGGGGCAGAATTTCAGGAAAACTATTGCAGGGGGTAGACAGGAATTGCCCTGAAAGCATAGGAAAAGCGGCACAACGTCGACAATGATGCACTTGGCCAAAAAGGGCGTATGCGTTTTTTCCTGAATATATTCAGGAAAAACGCATACGCCCTTTTTGGCCAACCAAGCAAGCCTGTAAAGGAAATCTGCACTACAATGAAGTGTCACTGCCCCCCGGGCAAGAGGGCCATCTGAAAAAAGTGTAAAATCCAGAAAGGTAGGACAGGATATGGAGAACAGGGAGCCTTGTTATGCTGATTGGCAGGATGTAAATTGCCAGCAGCCACCCTGGAGAAGTGTATGGTGTTTCCTGAAACACGTAAGAAACAAAGCAACACAGCCTATGGCACTTCCACTTATGGTCGTATACCTTATGGAAATTAAAATCAAAAACAGACAGCCACCCCAATATTTGGGACGGCTGTGTTCACAAGAAGCTCGTCTACAGTATCAGGTAAATATCCCAGAAAGCAAAAAATGGATAAAGAAGTTGTGGCACGTACGTACAATGCAATATCACTCAGCAATAAAATCTGTGTCATCAGGCCCGTAGCGGCATAGTGAGTGGATGCAGGTATGGTGATTCTACGTGAACTACGTCACACAGAAAAAGAAACATCATAAGATATCACTAATACACGGAATGTAAACTTGACTACACATGAACTGAATTACAAAACAGAACAGGGTCTCAAATTTAGAAAACCAACTAGTGCTTGCTTATGGGGAAAGGTGCGTTGGGGTGCTGCATAAAACCAGAGACTGAAATTGGCACAGATAACTTTCCATAAGCCAAATATGTAATAGACAAGACCTACTCCTTGCTCAACGAAATGGACCCAACACCACATATTCAACGCCTAGGAATACACCTGATTAGGAAGAATCTTAAAACCCATGGATATATATGTCTCCGTAAGAGAATCAAGCGTGTGTACAGCGGCCGAAACGCAGTAGTGAAAATCCGATAAATCCCATTATCAAAATAAATTTCGAAAACAAAACACAAAGACAGTGAAATAGAGAGCAATTCTTAAATAATTCACTCAGGGCATGTGATGCAACCGGGATTTAACACATCTACACCCAGAGCTGGTTGAGACATAAGGCTGGACACTTCAGGCTGATAGCATTGGTGAGTTTCGGTGAGCAAATGCAGACCCTTTGAAGTCATACTGCATGGAACGCATTCCATGGGTCCCAACTCTCCAGGTTCAAGGCATTCTTCCTCCAGTTAAAACATGCATGGGAAACCCAGAGTATCGTCCACCGTGTGATTGGGAAACGATTTAAAATGCATCTCAGTTTTCGTATCCTGGTCCTCGGGTTCACCATTCCAGATGCTTTACTAACACTCTCTCCGCTTGGAGAGTCAGTGCCTTTAACCTCCTGTTTGGCACAGCTTGCAATTTCTGTGCAAGATGAACAGGAATAGGGAGAACCAATGAGAGACTAGTTGTACGTGTCTGCACGGGCAAATGTAACGCTCATTGCCGACCAGGAAGAGGAATTAAACAAAGGCTCAGCGTGCCCTGCTGAAAACAGATTAGGGCCTGAAGCAATCCTGCGGTTTTGTGCCCAGCTCACAAGAAAGCGAGTTGAAGAAAGGAGCTCAGGGGCACTGTAATTCACAAAGCTGCAGAGTTATAAATGACAGCTATCCTCCAAAAATATATTGAAGTAAGCCTGCGAAGGGAATTGAAAGCGGGGCAGAATTTCACAAAAACGATTGCAGGGGGTAGACTGGAATTGCCCTGAAAGCATAGGAAAAGAGGCAGAACGTCGACAATGATGCACTTGGCCAAAAAGGGCGTATGCGTTTTTTCCTGAATATATTCAGGAAAAAACGCATACGCCCTTTTTGGCCAACCAAGCAAGCCTGTAAAGGAAATCTGTACTACAATGAAGTCTCACTACCCCCCGGGGAAAAGGGCCATCTGAAAAAAGTGTAAAATCCAGAAAGGTAGGACAGGATATGGAGAACAGGGAGCCTTGTTATGCTGATTGGCAGGTTGTAAATTGCCAGCAGCCACCCTGGAGAAGTGTATGGTGTTTCCTGAAACACGTAAGAAACAAAGCAAGACAGCCTATGGCATTTCCACTTATGGTCCTATAGCTTACGGAAATTAAAATCAAAAACAGACAGCCACCCCAATATTTGGGACGGCTGTGTTCACAAAAGCTCGTCTACAGTATCAGGTAAATATCCCAGAAAGCAAAAAATGGATAAAGAAGTTGTGGCACGTACGTACAATGCAATATCACTCAGCAATGGAATCTGTGTCATCAGGCCCGTAGCAGCATAGTGAGTGGATGCAGGTACGGTGATTCTACGTGAACTACGTCACACAGAAAAAGAAACATCATAAGATATCACTAATACACGGAATGTAAACTTGACTACACATGAACTGAATTACAAAACAGAACAGGGTGTCAAATTTAGAAAACCAACTAGTGCTTGCTTATGGGGAAAGGTGCCTTTGGGTGCTGCATAAAACCAGAGACTGAAATTAGCACAGATAACTTTCCATAAGCCATATATGTAATAGACAAGACCTACTCCTTGCTCAACGAAATGGACCCAACACCACATAATCAACGCCTAGGAATATACCTGACTAGGAAGAATCTTAAAACCCATGGATATATATGTCTCCATAAGAGAACCAAGCGTGTGTACAGCGGCCGAAACGCAGCAGTGAAAATCCGATAAATCCAATTATCAAAATAAATTTCGAAAACAAAACACAAAGACAGTGAAATAGAGAGCAATTCTTAAATAATTCACTCAGGGCATGTGAAGCAACCGGGATTGACCACATCTACACACAGAGCTGGTTGAGACATAAGGCTGGACACTTCAGGCTGATAGCATTGGTGAGTTTCGGTGAGCAAATGCAGACCCTTTGAAGTCATACTGCATGGTACCCATTCCATGGGTCCCAACTCTCCAGGTTCAAGGGATTCTTCCTCCCGCTAAAACATGCATGGGAAACCCAGAGTATCGTCCACCGTGTGATTGGGAAACGATTTAAAATGCATCTCAGTTTTCCTATCCTGGTCCTCGGGTTCACCATTCCAGATGCTTTACTAACACTCTCCCCGCTTGGAGAGTCAGTGCCTTTAACCTCCTGTTTCGCACAGCTTGCAATTTCTGTGCAAGATGAACAGGAATAGGGAGAACCAATGAGAGACTAGTTATAGGTGTCTGCACGGGCAAATGTAACGCTCATTTCCCACCAGGAAGAGGAATTAACCAAAGGCTCAGTGTGCCCTGCCGGAAACAGATTAGGGCCTGAAGCAATCCTGCGGTTTTGTGCCCAGCTCACAAGAAAGCGAGTTGAAGAAAGGAGCTCAGGGGCACTGTAATTCACAAACCTGCAGAGTTATAAATGACAGCTATCCTCCAAAAATATATTGAAGTAAGCCTGCGAAGGGGACTTGAAAGGGGGGCAGAATTTCTGGAAAACGATTGCACGGGGTAGACTGGAATTGCCCTGAAAGCATAGGAAAAGAGGCAGAACGTCGACAATGATGCACTTGGCCAAAAAGGGCGTATGCGTTTTTTCCTGAATATATTCAGGAAAAAACGCATACGCCCTTTTTGGCCAACCAAGCAAGCCTGTAAAGGAAATCTGCACTACAATGAAGTCTCACTGCCCCCCCCCCCCCGGGCAAAAGGGCCATCTGAAAAAAGTGTAAAATCCAGAAAGGTAGGACAGGATATGGAGAACAGGGAGCCTTGTTATGCTGATTGGCAGGATGTAAATTGCCAACAGCCACCCTGGAGAAGTGTATGGTGTTTCCTGAAACACGTAAAAAATAAAGCAACACAGCCTATGGCAATTGCCCTTATGGTCCTATTCTTTAGGGAAATTAAAATCAAAAACAGAGAGCCACCCCAAAGTTTGGGACGGCTGTGTTCCCAAGAAGCTCGTCTACAGTACCAGGTAAATATCCCAGAAAGCAAAAAATGGATAAAGAATTTGTGGCACGTACGTACAATTGAATATCACTCAGCAATGAAATCTGTGTCATCAGGCCCGTAGCGGTTAGTGAGTGGATGCATGTATGGTGATTCTACGTGAACTACGTCACACAGAAATAGAAACATCATAAGATATCACTGATACATGGAATGTAAACTTGACTACACATGAACTGAATTACAAAACAGAACAGGGTCTCAAATTTAGAAAACCAACTAGTGCTTGCTTATGGGGAAAGGTGCCTTGGGGTGCTGCATAAACCTAGAGACTGAAATTAGCACAGAAAACTTTCCATAAGCCAAATATATAATAGACAAGACCTACCCCTTGCTCATAGAAATAGACCCAACACCACATGTTCAATGCCTAGGAATATACATGACTAAGAAGAATCTTAAAACCCATGGTTATATATGTTTCCGTAAGAGAATCAAGCGTGTGTACAGCGGCCGAAACGCAGCAGTGAAAATCCGATAAATCCCATTATCAAAATAAATTTCGAAAACAAAACACAAAGACAGTGAAATAGAGAGCAATTCTTAAATAATTCACTCAGGGCATGTGATGCAACCGGGATTCACCACATCTACACCCAGAGCTGGTTGAGACATAAGGCTGGACACTTCAGGCTGATAGCATTGGTGAGTTTCGGTGAGCAAATGCAGACCCTTTGAAGTCATACTGCATGGTACCCATTCCATGGGTCCCAACTCTCCAGGTTCAAGGGATTCTTCCTTCAGCTAAAACATGCATGGGAAACCCAGAGTATCATCCACCGTGTGATTGGGGTACGATTTAAAATGCATCTCAGTTTTCGTATCCTGGTCCTCGGGTTCACCATTCCAGACGCTTTACTAACACTCTCCCCGCTTGGAGAGTCAGTGCCTTTAACCTCCTGTTTGGCACAGCTTGCAATTTCTGTGCAAGATGAACAGGAATAGGGAGAACCAATGAGAGACTAGCTGTAGGTGTCTGCACGGGCAAATGTAACGCTCATTTCCCACCAGGAAGAGGAATTAACCAAAGGCTCAGTGTGCCCTGCCGGAAACAGATTAGGGCCTGAAGCAATCCTGCGGTTTTGTGCCCAGCTCACAAGAAAGCGAGTTGAAGAAAGGAGCTCAGGGGCACTGTAATTCACAAACCTGCAGAGTTATAAATGACAGCTAGCCTCCAAAAATATATTGAAGTAAGCCTGCGAAGGGGACTTGAAAGCGGGGCAGAATTTCTGGAAAACGATTGCACGGGGTAGACTGGAATTGCCCTGAAAGCATAGGAAAAGAGGCACAACGTCGACAATGATGCACTTGGCCAAAAAGGGCGTATGCGTTTTTTCCTGAATATATTCAGGAAAAAACGCATACGCCCTTTTTGGCCAACCAAGCAAGCCTGTAAAGGAAATCTGCACTACAATGAAGTCTCACTGCCCCCCCCCCCCCCCCCGGGCAAAAGGGCCATCTGAAAAAAGTGTAAAATCCAGAAAGGTAGGACAGGATATGGAGAACAGGGAGCCTTGTTATGCTGATTGGCAGGATGTAAATTGCCAACAGCCACCCTGGAGAAGTGTATGGTGTTTCCTGAGACACGTAAGAAACAAAGCAACACAGCCTATGGCACTTCCACTTATGGTCCTATAGCTTACGGAAATTAAAATCAAAAACAGACAGCCACCCCAATATGTGGGATGGCTGTGTTCACAAGAAGCTCGTCTACAGTATCAGTTAAATATCCCAGAAAGCAAAAAATGGATAAAGAAGTTGTGGCACGTACGTACAATGCAATATCACTCAGCAATGAAATCTGTGTCATCAGGCCCGTAGCGGCATAGTGAGTGGATGCAGATACGGTGATTCTACGTGAGCTACGTCACACAGAAAAAGAAACATCATAAGATATCACTAATACACGGAATGTAAACTTGACTACACATTAACTGAATTACAAAACAGAACAGGGTCTCAAATTTAGAAAACCAACTAGTGCTTGCTTATGGGGAAAGGTGCGTTGGGGTGCTGCATACAACCAGAGACTGAAAATAGCACAGATAATTTTCCATAAGCCAAATATGTAATAGACAAGACCTACTCCTTGCTCAACGAAATGGACCCAACACCACATATTCAACGCCTAGGAATATACCTGACTAGGAAGAATCTTAAAACCCATGGATATATATGTCTCCGTAAGAGAATCAAGCGTGTGTACAGCGGCCGAAACGCAGCAGTGAAAATCCAATAAATCCCATTATCAAAATAAATTTCGAAAACAAAACACAAAGACAGTGAAATAGAGAGCAATTCTTAAATAATTCACTCAGGGCATGTGATGCAACCGGGATTGACCACATCTACACCCAGAGCTGGTTGAGACATAAGGCTGGACACTTCAGGCTGATAGCATTGGTGAGTTTCGGAGAGCAAATGCAGACCCTTTGAAGTCATACTGCATGGTACCCATTCCATGGGTCCCAACTCTCCAGGTTCAAGCGATTCTTCCTCCAGCTAAAACATGCATGGGAAACCCAGAGTATCGTGCACCGTGTGATTGGGAAATGATTTAAAATGCATCTCAGTTTTCGTATCCTGGTCCTCGGGTTCACCATTCCAGATGCTTTACTAACACTCTCCCCGCTTGGAGAGTCAGTGCCTTTAACCTCCTCTTTGGCACAGCTTGCAATTTCTGTGCAAGATGAACAGGAATAGGGAGAACCAATGAGAGACTAGCTGTAGGTGTCTGCACGGGCAAATGTAATGCTCATTTCCCACCAGGAAGAGGAATTAAACAAAGGCTCAGCGTGCCCTGCTGAAAACAGATTAGGGCCTGAAGCAATCCTTTGGTTTTGTGTCCAGCTCACAAGAAAGCGAGTTGAAGAAAGGAGCTCAGGGGCACTGTACTTCACAAACCTGCAGAGTTATAAATGACAGCTATCCTCCAAAAATATATTGAAGTAAGCCTGCGAAGGGGACTTGAAAGCGGGGCAGAATTTCAGGAAAACGATTGCAGGGTGTAGACTGGAATTGCCCTGAAAGCATAGGAAAAGAGGCACAACGTCGACAATGATGCACTTGGCCAAAAAGGGCGTATGCGTTTTTTCCTGAATATATTCAGGAAAAAACGCACACGCACTTTTTGGCCAACCAAGCAAGCCTGTAAAGGAAATCTGCACTACAATGAAGTCTCACTGCCCCCCGGGCAAAAGGGCCATCTGAAAAAAGTGTAAAATCCAGAAAGGTAGGACAGGATATGGAGAACAGGGAGCCTTGTTATGCTGATTGGCAGGATGTAAATTGCCAGCAGCCACCCTGGAGAAGTGTATGGTGTTTTCTGAAACACGTAAGAAACAAAGCAACACAGCCTATGGCACTTCCACTTATGGTCCTATAGCTTACGGAAATTAAAATCAAAAACAGACAGCCACCCCAATATTTGGGACGGCTGTGTTCACAAGAAGCTCGTCTACAGTATCAGGTAAATATCCCAGAAAGCAAAAAATGGATAAAGAAGTTGTGGCACGTACGTGCAATGCAACATCACTCAGCAATGAAATCTGTGTCATCAGGCCCGTAGCGGCATAGTAAGTGGATGCAGGTACGGTGATTCTACGTGAACTACGTCACACAGAAAAAGAAACATCATAAGATGTCACTAATACACGGAATGTAAACTTGACTACACATGAACTGAATTACAAAACAGAACAGGGTCTCAAATTTAGAAAACCAACTAGTGCTTGCTTATGGGGAAAGGTGCGTTGGGGTGCTGCATAAAACCAGAGACTGAAATTAGCACAGATAACATTCCATAAGCCAAATATGTAATAGACAAGACCTACTCCTTGCTCAACGAAATGGACTCAACACCACATATTCAACGCCTAGGAATATACCTGACTAGGAAGAATCTTAAAACCCATGGATATATATGTCTCCGTAAGAGAATCAAGCGTGTGTACAGCGGCCGAAACGCAGCAGTGAAAATCCGATAAATCCCATTATCAAAATAAATTTCGAAAACAAAACACAAAGACAGTGAAATAGAGAGCATTTCTTAAATAATTCACTCAGGGCATGTGATGCAACCGGGATTGACCACATCTACACCCAGAGCTGGTTGAGACATAAGGCTGGACACTTCAGCCTGATAGCATTGGTGAGTTTCGGTGAGCAAATGCAGACCCTTTGAAGTCATACTGCATGGTACCCATTCCATGGGTCCCAAATCTCCAGGTTCAAGGGATTCTTCCTCCAGCTAAAACATGCATGGGAAACCCAGAGTATCGTCCACCGTGTGATTGGGAAACGATTTAAAATGCATCTCAGTTTTCGTATCCTGGTCCTCGGGTTCACCATTCCAGATGCTTTACTAACACTCTCCCCGCTTGGAGAGTCAGTGCCTTTAAACTCCTGTTTGGCACAGCTTGCAATTTCTGTGCAAGATGAACAGGAATAGGGAGAACCAATGAGAGACTAGCTGTAGGTGTCTGCACGGGCCAATGTAATGCTCATTGCCCACCAGGAAGAGGAATTAAACAAAGGCTCAGCGTGCCCTGCTGAAAACAGATTAGGGCCTGAAGCAATCCTTTGGTTTTGTGTCCAGCTCACAAGAAAGCGAGTTGAAGAAAGGAGCTCAGGGGCACTGTAATTCACAAACCTGCAGGTGTTATTAATGACAGCTATCCTCCAAAAATATATTGAAGTAAGCCTGCGAAGGGGACTTGAAAGCGGGGCAGAATTTCAGGAAAACGATTGCAGGGTGTAGACTGGAATTGCCCTGAAAGCATAGGAAAAGAGGCAGAACATCGACAATGATGCACTTGGCCAATAAGGGCGTATGCGTTTTTTCCTGAATATATTCAGGAAAAAACGCATACGCCCTTTTTGGCCAACCAAGCAAGCCTGTAAAGGAAATCTGCACTACAATGAAGTCTCACTGCCCCCCGGGCAAAAGGGCCATCTGAAAAAACTGTAAAATCCAGAAAGGTAGGACAGGATATGGAGAACAGGGAGCCTTGTTATGCTGATTGGCAGGATGTAAATTGCCAGCAGCCACCCTGGAGAAGTGTATGGTGTTTTCTGAAACACGTAAGAAACAAAGCAACACAGCCTATGGCACTTCCACTTATGGTCCTATAGCTTACGGAAATTAAAATCAAAAACAGACAGCCACCCCAATATTTGGGACGGCTGTGTTCACAAGAAGCTCGTCTACAGTATCAGGTAAATATCCCAGAAAGCAAAAAATGGATAAAGAAGCTGTGGCACGTACGTGCAATGCAATATCACTCAGCAATGAAATCTGTGTCATCAGGCCCGTAGCGGCATAGTAAGTGGATGCAGGTACGGTGATTCTACGTGAACTACGTCACACAGAAAAAGAAACATCATAAGATATCACTAATACACGGAATGTAAACTTGACTACACATGAACTGAATTACAAAACAGAACAGGGTCTCAAATTTAGAAAACCGACTAGTGCTTGCTTATGGTGAAAGGTACCTTGGGGTGCTGCATAAAACCAGAGACTGAAATTAGCACAGATAACTTTCCATAAGCCAAATATGTAAGAAAAAAGACCTACTCCTTGCTCAACGAAATGGACCCAACACCACATATTCAACGCCTAGGAATATACCTGACTAGGAAGAATCTTAAAACCCATGGATATATATGTCTCCGTAAGAGAATCAAGCGTGTGTACAGCGGCCGAAACGCAGCAGTGAAAATCCGATAAATCCCATTATCAAAATAAATTTCGAAAACAAAGACAGTGAAATAGAGAGCAATTCTTGAATAATTCACTCAGAGCATGTGATGCAACCGGGATTGACCACATCTACACCCAGAGCTGGTTGAGACATAAGGCTGGACACTTCAGGCTGATAGCATTGGTGAGTTTCGGTGAGCAAATGCAGACCCTTTGAAGTCATACTGCATGGTACCCATTCCATGGGTCCCAACTCTCCAGGTTCAAGGCATTCTTCCTCCAGCTAAAACATGCATGGGAAACCCAGAGTATCGTCTACCGTGTGATTGGGAAACGATTTAAAATGCATCTCAGTTTTCGTATCCTGGTCCTCGTGTTCACCCTTCCAGATGCTTTATTAACACTCTCCCCGCTTGGAGAGTCAGTGCCTTTAACTTCCTCTTTGGCACAGCTTGCAATTTCGGTGCAAGATGAACAGGAATAGGGAGAACCAATGAGAGACTAGCTGTAAGTGTCTGCACGGGCAAATGTAACGCTCACTGCCCACCAGGAAGAGGAATTAAACAAAGGCTCAGTGTGCCCTGCTGGAAACAGATTAGGGCCTGAAGCAATCCTGCGGTTTTGTGCCCAGCTCACAAGAAAGCGAGTTGAAGAAAGGAGCTCAGGGGCACTGTAATTCACAAACCTGCAGAGTTATAAATGACAGCTATCCTCCAAAAATATATTGAAGTAAGCCTGTGAAGGGGACTTGAAAGCGGGGCAGAATTTCAGGAAAACGATTGCAGGGGGTAGACTGGAATTGCCCTGAAAGCATAGGAAAAGAGGCACAACGTCGACAATGATGCAGTTGGCCAAAAAGTGCGTATGCGTTTTTTCCTGAATATATTCAGGAAAAAACGCATGCGCACTTTTTGGCCAACCAAGCAAGCCTGTAAAGGAAATCTGCACTACAATGAAGTCTCACAGCCCCCCGGGCAAAAGGGCCATCTGAAAAAAGTGTAAAATCCAGAAATGTAGGACAGGATATGGAGAACTGGGAGCCTTGTTATGCTGATTGGCAGGATGTAAATTGCCGGCAGCCACCCTGGAGAAGTGTATGGTGTTTCCTGAAACACGTAAGAAACAAAGCAACACAGCCTATGGCAATTCCACTTATGGTCCTATAGCTTACGGAAATTAAAATCAAAAACAGACAGCCACCCCAATATTTGGGACGGCTGTGTTCACAAGAAGCTCGTCTACAGTATCAGGTACATATCCCAGAAAGCAAAAAATGGATAAAGAAATTTTGGCACGTACGTACAATGCAATATCACTCAGCAATGAAATCTGTGTCATCAGGCCCATAGCGGCATAGTGAGTGGATGCAGGTACGGTGATTCTACGTGAACTACGTCACACAGAAAAAGAAACATCATAAGATATCACTAATACACGGAATGTAAACTTGACGACTACACATGAACTGAATTACAAAACCGAACAGGGTCTCAAATTTAGAAAACCAACTAGTGCTTGCTTATGGGGAAAGGTGCCTTGGGGTGCTGCATAAAACCAGAGACTGAAATTAGTACAGATAACATTCCATAAGACAAATATGTAATAGACAAGACCTACTCCTTGCTCAACGAAATGGACTCAACACCACATATTCAACGCCTAGGAATATACCTGACTAGGAAGAATCTTAAAACCCATGGTTATATATGTCTCCGTAAGAGAATCAATCGTGTGTACAGCGGCCGATACGCAGCAGTGAAAATCCGATAAATCCCATTATCAAAATAAATTTCGAAAACAAAACACAAAGACAGTGAAATAGAGAGCGATTCTTAAATAATTCACTCAGGGCATGTGATGCAACCGGGATTGACCACATCTACAGCCAGAGCTGGTTGAGACATAAGGCTGGACACTTCAGGCTGATAGCATTGGTGAGTTTCAGTGAGCAAATGCAGACCCTTTGAAGTCATACTGCATGGTACCTATTCCATGGGTCCCAACTCTTCAGGTTCAAGGGATTCTTCCTCCAGCTAAAACATGCATGGGAAACCCACAGTATGGTCCACCGTGTGATTGGGAAACGATTTAAAATGCATCTCAGTTTTCGTATCCTGGTCCTCGGGTTCACCGTTCCAGATGCTTTACTAACACTCTCCCCGCTTGGAGAGTCACGGCCTTTAACCTCCTGTTTGGCACAGCTTGCAATTTCTGTGCAAGATGAACAGGAATAGGGAGAACCAATGAGAGACTAGCTGTAGGTGTCTGCACGGGCAAATGTAACGCTCATTGCCCACCAGGAAGAGGAATTAAACAAAGGCTCAGTGTGCCCTGCTAGAAACAGATTAGGGCCTGAAGCAATCCTGCGATTTTGTGCCCAGCTCACAAGAAAGCGAGTTGAAGAAAGGAGCTCAGTGGCACTGTAATTCACAAACCTGCAGAGTTATAAATGACAGCTATCTTCCAAAACTATATTGAAGTAAGCCTGCATAGGGGACTTGAAAGCGGGGCAGAATTTCAGGAAAACGATTGCAGGGGGTAGACTGGAATTGCCCTGAAAGCATAGGAAAAGAGGCACAACGTCGACAATGATGCACTTGGCCAAAAAGGGCGTATGTGTTTTTTCCTGAATATATTCAGGAAAAAACGCATACGCACTTTTTGGCCAACCAAGCAAGCCTGTAATGGAAATCTGCACTAGAATGAAGTCTCACTGCCCCCTGGGCAAGAGGGCCATCTGGAAAAAGTGTAAAATCCAGAAAGGTAGGACAGGATATGGAGAACAGGGAGCCTTGTTATGCTGATTGGCAGGATGTAAATTGCCAACAGCCACCCTGGAGAAGTGTATGGTGTTTCCTGAAACACGTAAGAAATAAAGCAACACAGCCTATGGCAATTGCACTTATGGTCCTATTCCTTAGGGAAATTAAAATCAAAAACAGAGAGCCACCCCAAAGTTTGGGACGGCTGTGTTCCCAAGAAGCTCGTCTACAGCACCAGGTAAATATCCCAGAAAGCAAAAAATGGATAAAGATGTTGTGGCACGTACGTGCAATGCAATATCACTCAGCAATGAAATCTGTGTCATCAGGCCCGTAGCGGCATAGTGAGTGGATGCAGGTACGGTTATTCTACGTGAACTACGTCACACAGAAAAAGAAACATCATAAGATATCACTAATACACGGAATGTAAACTTGACTACACATGAACTGAATTACAAAACAGAACAGGGTCTCAAATTTAGAAAACCAACTAGTGCTTGCTTATGGGGAAAGGTGCCTTGTGGTGCTTCATAAAACCAAGACTGAAATTAGCACAGATAACATTCCATAAGCCAAATATGTAATAGAAAAGACCTACTCCTTGCTCAACGAAATGGACTCAACACCACATATTCAACGCCTAGGAATATACCTGACTAGGAAGAATCTTAAAACCCATGGATATATATGTCTCCGTAAGAGAATCAAGCGTGTGTACAGCGGCCGATACGCAGCAGTGAAAATCCGATAAATCCCATTATCAAAATAAATTTCGAAAACAAAACACAAAGACAGTGAAATAGAGAGCAAATCTTTAATAATTCACTCAGGGCAAGTGATGCAACCGGGATTGACCACATCTACACCCAGAGCTGGTTGAGACATAAGGGTGGACACTTCAGGCTAATAGCATTGGTGAGTTTCGGTGAGCAAATGCAGACCCTTTGAAGTCATACTGCATGGTACCTATTCCATGGGTCCCAACTCTTCAGGTTCAAGGGATTCTTCCTCCAGCTAAAACATGCATGGGAAACCCACAGTATGGTCCACCGTGTGATTGGGAAACGATTTAAAATGCATCTCAGTTTTCGTATCCTGGTCCTCGGGTTCACCATTCCAGATGCTTTACTAACACTCTCCCCGCTTGGAGAGTCAGTGCCTTTAACCTCCTGTTTCGCACAGCTTGCAATTTCTGTGCAAGATGAACAGGAATAGGGAGAACCAATGAGAGACTAGCTATAGGTGTCTGCACGGGCAAATGTAACGCTCATTTCCCACCAGGAAGAGGAATTAACCAAAGGCTCAGTGTGCCGTGCCGGAAACAGATTAGGGCCTGAAACAATCCTGCGGTTTTGTGCCCAGCTCACAAGAAAGCGAGTTGAAGAAAGGAGTTCAGGGGCACTGTAATTCACAAACCTGCAGAGTTATAAATGACAGTTATCCTCCAAACATATATTGAAGTACGCCTGCGAAGGGGACTTGAAAGGGGGGCAGAATTTCAGGAAAACGATTGCAGGGGGTAGACTGGAATTGCACTGAAAGCATAGGAAAAGAGGCACAACGTCGACAATGATGCACTTGGCCAAAAAGGGCGTATGCGTTTTTTCCTGAATATATTCAGGAAAAAACGCATACGCCCTTTTGGGCCAACCAAGCAAGCCTGTAAACGAAATCTGCACTACTATGAAGTCTCACTGCCCCCCGGGCAAGAGGGCCACCTGAAAAAAGTGTAAAATCCAGAAAGGTACGACAGGATATGGAGAACAGGGAGCCTTGTTATGCTGATTGGCAGGATGTAAATTGCCAGCAGCCACCCTGGAGAAGTGTATGGTGTTTCCTGAAACACGTAAGAAACAAAGCAACACATCCTATGGCACTTCCACTTATGGTCCTATAGCTTACGGAAATTAAAGTCAAAAACAGACAGCCACCCCAATATTTTAGACGGCTGTGTTCACAAGAAGCTCGTCTACAGTATCAGGTAAATATCCCAGAAAGCAAAAAATGGATAAAGAAGTTGTGGCACGTACGTACAATGCAATATCACTCAGCAAAGAAATCTGTGTCATCAGGCCCGTAGCGGCATAGTGAGTGGATGCAGGTACGGTGATTGTACGTGAACAACGTCACACAGAAAAAGAAACATCATAAGATATCACTAATACACGGAATGTAAACCTGACTACACATGAACTGAATTACAAAACAGAACAGGGTCTCAAATTTAGAAAACCAACTAGTGCTTGCTTATGGGGAAAGGTGCTTTGGGGTGCTGCATAAAACCAGAGACTGAAATTAGCACAGATAACTTTCCATAAGCCAAATATGTAATAGACAAGACCTACTCCTTGCTCAACGAAATGGACTGAAAAACCACATATTCAACGCCTAGGAATATACCTGACTAGGAAGAATCTTAAAACCCATGGATATATATGTCTCCATAAGAGAATCAAGCGTGTGTACAGTGGCCGAAACGCAGCAGTGAAAATCCGATAAATCCCATTATCAAAATAAATTTCGAAAAGAAAACACAAAGACAGTGAAATAGAGAGCAATTCTTAAATAATTCACTCAGGGCATGTGATGCAACCGGGATTGACCACATCTACACCCAGAGCTGGTTGAGACATAAGGCTGGACACTTCAGGCATATAGCATTGGTGAGTTTCGGTGAGCAAATGCAGACCCATTCCATGGGTCCCAACTCTCCAGGTTCAAGGGATTCTTCCTCCAGCTAAAACATGCATGGGAAACCCAGAGTATCCTCCACCGTGTGATTGGGAAACGATTTAAAATGCATCTCAGTTTTCGTATCCTGGTCCTCGGGTTCACCATTCCAGATGCTTTACTAACATTCTCCCCGCTTGGAGAGTCAGTGCCTTTAACCTCCTCTTTGGCACAGCTTGCAATTTCTGTGCAAGATGAAAAGGAATAGGGAGAACCAATGAGAGACTAGCTGTAGGTGTCTGCACGGGCAAATGTAACGCTCATTGCCCACCAGGAAGAGGAATTAAACAAAGGCTCAGCGTGCCCTGCTGAAACAGATTAGGGCCTTAAGCAATCCTGCGGTTTTGTACCCAGCTCACAAGAAAGCGAGTTGAAGAAAGGAGCTCAGGGGCACTGTAATTCACAAACCTGCAGAGTTATAAATGACAGCTATCTTCCAAAAGTATATTGAAGTAAGCCTGCGAAGGGGACTTGAAAGTGGGGCAGAATTTCTGGAAAACGATTGCAGGGGTTAGACTGGAATTGCCCTGAAAGCATAGGAAAATAGGCAGAACTTCGACAATGATGCACTTGGCCAAAAAGGGCGTATGCGTTTTTTCCTGAATATATTCAGGAAAAAACGCATACGCCCTTTTTGGCCAACCAAGCAAGCCTGTAAAGGAAATCTGCACTACAATGAAGTCTCACTGCCCCCCGGGCAAAAGGGCCATCTGAATAAAGTGTAAAATCCAGAAAGGTAGGACAGGATATGGAGAACAGGGAGCCTTGTTATGCTGATTGGCAGGATGTAAATTGCCAGCAGCCACCCTGGAGAAGTGTATGGTGTTTACGGAAACACGTAAGAAATAAAGCAACACAGCCTATGGCAATTGCACTTATGGTCCTATTCCTTAGGGAAATTAAAATCAAAAACAGAGAGCCACCCCAAAGTTTGGGACGGCTGTGTTCCCAAGAAGCTCGTCTACAGTACCAGGTAAATATCCCAGAAAGCAAAAAATGGATAAAGAAGTTGTGGCACGTACGTGCAATGCAATATCACTCAGCAATGAAATCTGTGTCATCAGGCCCGTAGCGGCATAGTGAGTGGATGCAGGTACGGTGATTCTACGTGAACTACGTCACACAGAAAAAGAAACATCATAAGATATCACTAATACACGGAATGTAAACTTGACTACACATGAACTGAATTACAAAACAGAACAGGGTCTCAAATTTAGAAAACCAACTAGTGCTTGCTTATGGGGAAAGGTGCCTTGGGGTGCTGCATAAAACCAGAGACTGAAATTAGCACAGATAACATTCCATAGGCCAAATATGTAATAGACAAGTCCTACTCCTTGCTCAACGAAATGGACCCACACCACATATTCAACGCCTAGGAATATACCTGACTAGGAAGAATCTTAAAACCCATGGATATATATGTCTCCGTAAGAGAATCAAGCGTGTGTACAGCGGCCGATACCCAGCAGTGAAAATCCGATAAATCCCATTATCAAAATAAATTTCGAAAACAAAACACAAAGACAGTGAAATAGAGAGCAATTCTTAACTAATTCACTCAGGGCATGTGATGCAACCGGGATTGACCACATCTACACCCAGAGCTGGTTGAGACATAAGGCTGGACACTTCAGGCTGATAGCATTTGTGAGTTTCGGTGAGCAAATGCAGACCCTTTGAAGTCATACTGCATGGTACCCATTCCATGGGTCCCAACTCTCCAGGTTCAAGGCATTCTTCCTCCAGTTAAAACATGCATGGGAAACCCAGAGTATCGTCCACCGTGTGATTGGGAAACGATTTAAAATGCATCTCAGTTTTCGTATCCTGGTCCTCGGGTTCACCATTCCAGATGCTTTACTAACACTCTCTCCGCTTGGAGAGTCAGTGCCTTTAACCTCCTGTTTGGCACAGCTTGCAATTTCTGTGCAAGATGAACAGGAATAGGGAGAACCAATGAGAGACTAGTTGTAGGTGTCTGCACGGGCAAATGTAACGCTAATTGCCGACCAGGAAGAGGAATTAAACAAAGGCTCAACGTGCCCTGCTGAAAACAGATTAGGGCCTGAAGCAATCCTGCGGTTTTGTGCCCAGCTCACAAGAAAGCGAGTTGAAGAAAGGAGCTCAGGGGCACTGTAATTCACAAAGCTGCAGAGTTATAAATGACAGCTATCCTCCAAAAATATATTGAAGTAAGCCTGCGAAGGGGACTTGAAAGCGGGGCAGAATTTCACGAAAACGATTGCAGGGGGTAGACTGGAATTGCCCTGAAAGCATAGGAAAAGAGGCACAACGTCGACAATGATGCACTTGGCCAAAAAGGGCGTATGCGTTTTTTCCTGAATATATTCAGGAAAAAACGCATACGCCTTTGTGGCCAACCAAGCAAGCCTGTAAAGGAAATCTGTACTACAATGAAGTCTCACTACCACCCGGGGAAAAGGGCCATCTGAAAAAAGTGTAAAATCCAGAAAGTTAGGACAGGATATGGAGAACAGGGAGCCTTGTTATGCTGATTCGCAGGATGTAAATTGCCAGCAGCCACCCTGGAGAAGTGTATGGTGTTTCCTGAAACACGTAAGAAACAAAGCAAGACAGCCTATGGCATTTCCACTTATGGTCCTATAGCTTACGGAAATTAAAATCAAAAACAGACAGCCACCCCAATATTTGGGACGGCTGTGTTCACAAGAAGCTCGTCTACAGTATCAGGTAAATATCCCAGAAAGCAAAAAATGGATAAAGAAGTTGTGGCACGTACGTACAATGCAATATCACTCAGCAATGGAATCTGTGTCATCAGGCCCGTAGAGGCATAGTGAGTGGATGCAGGAACGGTGATTCTACGTGAACTACGTCACACAGAAAAAGAAACATCATAAGATATCACTAAAACACGGAATGTAAACTTGACTACACATGAACTGAATTACAAAACAGAACAGGGTCTCAAATTTAGAAAACCAACTAGTGCTTGCTTATGGGGAAAGGTGCCTTTGGGTGCTGCATAAAACCAGAGACTGAAATTAGCACAGATAACTTTCCATAAGCCAAATATGTAATAGACAAGACCTACTCCTTGCTCAACGAAATGGCCCCAACACCACATAATCAACGCCTAGGAATATACCTGACTAGGAAGAATCTTAAAACCCATGGATATATATGTCTCCATAAGAGAACCAAGCGTGTGTACAGCGGCCGAAACGCAGCAGTGAAAATCCGATAAATCCCATTATCAAAATAAATTTCGAAAACAAAACACAAGTCAGTGAAATAGAGAGCAATTCTTAAATAATTCACTCAGGGCATGTGAAGCAACCGGGATTGACCACATCTACACACAGAGCTGGTTGAGACATAAGGCTGGACACTTCAGGCTGATAGCATTGGTGAGTTTCGGTGAGCAAATGCAGACCCTTTGAAGTCATACTGCATGGTACCCATTCCATTGGTCCCAACTCTCCAGGTTCAAGGGATTCTTCCTCCCGCTAAAACATGCATGGGAAACCCAGAGTACCTTCCACCGTGTGATTGGGAAACGATTTAAAATGCATCTCAGTTTTCGTATCCTGGTCCTCGGGTTCACCATTCCAGATGCTTTACTAACACTCTCCCCGCTTGGAGAGTCAGTGCCTTTAACCTCCTGTTTGGCACAGCTTGCAATTTCTGTGCAAGATGAACAGGAATAGGGAGAACCAATGAGAGACTAGCTATAGGTGTCTGCACGGGCAAATGTAACGCTCATTGCCCACCAGGAAGAGGAATTAACCAAAGGCTCAGTGTGCCCTGCTGGAAACAGATTAGGGCCTGAAGCAATCCTGTGGTTTTGTGCCCAGCTCACAAGAAAGTGAGTTGAAGAAAGGAGCTCAGGGGCACTGTACTTCACAAACCTGCAGAGTTATAAATGACAGCTATCCTCCAAAAATATATTGAAGTAAGCCTGCGAAGGGGACTTGAAAGCGGGGCAGAATTTCAGGAAAACGATTGCAGGGGGTAGACTGGAATTGCCCTGAAAGCATAGGAAAAGAGGCACAAGGTCGACAATGATGCACTTGGCCAAAAAGGGCGTATGCGTTTTTTCCTGAATATATTCAGGAAAAAACGCATACGCCCTTTTTGGCCAACCAAGCAAGCCTGTAATGGAAATCTGCACTACAATGAAGTCTCACTGCCCCCCGGGCAAGAGGGCCATCTGAAAAAAGTGTAAAATCCAGAAAGGTAGGACAGGATATGGAGAAGAGGGAGCCTTGTTATGCTGATTGGCAGGATGTAAATTGCCAGCAGCCACCCTGGAGAAGTGTATGGTGTTTCCTGAAACACGTAAGAAATAAAGCAATACAGCCTATAGCAATTGCACTTCTGGTCCTATTCCTTAGGGAAATTAAAATCAAAAACAGAGAGCCACCCCAAAGTTTGGGACGGCTGTGTTCCCAAGAAGCTCGTCTACAGTACCAGGTAAATATCCCAGAAAGCAAAAAATGGATAAAGAAGTTGTGGCACGTACGTGCAATGCAATATCACTCAGCAATGAAATCTGTGTCATCAGGCCCGTAGCGGCATAGTGAGTGGATGCAGGTACGGTGATTCTACGTGAACTACGTCACACAGAAAAAGAAACATCATAAGATATCACTAATACACGGAATGTAAACTTGACTACACATGAACTGAATTACAAAACAGAACAGGATCTCAAATTTAGAAAACCAACTAGTGCTTGCTTATGGGGAAAGGTGCCTTGGGGTGCTGCATAAAACCAGAGACTGAAATTAGCACAGATAACATTCCATAAGCCAAAAATGTAATAGACAAGACCTACTCCTTGCTCAACGAAATGGACTAAACACCACATATTCAACGCCTAGGAATATACCTGACTAGGAAGAATCTTAAAACCCATGGATATATATGTCTCCGTAAGAGAATCAAGCGTGTGTACAGCGGCCGATACCCAGCAGTGAAAATCCGATAAATCCCATTATCAAAATAAATTTCGAAAACAAAACACAAAGACAGTGAAATAGAGAGCAATTCTTAAATAATTCACTCAGGGCATGTGATGCAACCGGGATTGAACACATCTACACCCAGAGCTGATTGAGACATAAGGCTGGACACTTCATGCTAATAGCATTGGTGAGTTTCAGTGAGCAAATGCAGACCCTTTGTAGTCATACTGCATGGTACCTATTCCATGGGTCCCAACTCTTCAGGTTCAAGGGATTCTTCCTCCAGCTAAAACATGCATGGGAAACCCACAGTATGGTCCACCGTGTGATTGGGAAACGATTTAAAATGCACCTCAGTTTTCGTATCCTGGTCCTCGGGTTCACCATTCCAGATGCTTTACTAACACTCTCCCCGCTTGGAGAGTCAGTGCCTTTAACCTCCTGTTTCGCACAGCTTGCAATTTCTGTGCAAGATGAACAGGAATAGGGAGAACCAATGAGAGACTAGTTATAGGTGTCTGCACGGGCAAATGTAACGCTCATTTCCCACCAGGAAGAGGAATTAAACAAAGGCTCAGTGTGCCCTGCTGGAAACAGATTAGGGCCTGAAGCAATCCTGCGGTTTTGTGCCCAGCTCACAAGAAAGCGAGTTGAAGAAAGGAGCTCAGGGGCACTGTAATTCACAAACCTGCAGAGTTATAAATGACAGCTATCCTCCAAAAATATATTGAAGTAAGCCTGCGAAGGGGACTTGAAAGGGGGGCAGAATTTCTGGAAAACGATTGCACGGGGTAGACTGGAATTGCCCTGAAAGCATAGGAAAAGAGGCAGAACGTTGACAATGATGCACTTGGCCAAAAAGGGCGTATGCGTTTTTTCCTGAATATATTCAGGAAAAAACGCATACGCCGTTTTTGGCCAACCAAGCAAGCCTGTAAAGGAAATCTGCACTACAATGAAGTCTCACTGCCCCCCCCCCCGGGCAAAAGGGCCATCTGAAAAAAGTGTAAAATCCAGAAAGGTAGGACAGGATATGGAGAACAGGGAGCCTTGTTATGCTGATTGGCAGGATGTAAATTGCCAACAGCCACCCTGGAGAAGTGTATGGTGTTTCCTGAAACACGTAAAAAATAAAGCAACACAGCCTATGGCAATTGCACTTATGGTCCTATTCTTTAGGGAAATTAAAATCAAAAACAGAGAGCCACCCCAAAGTTTGGGACGGCTGTGTTCCCAAGAAGCTCGTCTACAGTACCAGGTAAATATCCCAGAAAGCAAAAAATGGATAAAGAAGTTGTGGCACGTACGTGCAATGCAGTATCACTCAGCAATGAAATCTGTGTCATCAGGCCCGTAGCGGCATAGTGAGTGGATGCAGGTACGGTGATTCTACGTGAACTACGTCACACAGAAAAAGAAACATCATAAGATATCACTAATACACGGAATGTAAACTTGACTACACATGAACTGAATTACAAAACAGAACGGGGTCTCAAATTTAGAAAACCAACTAGAGCTTGCATATGGGGAAAGGTGCCTTGGGGTGCTGCATAAAACCAGAGACTGAAATTAGCACAGATAACTTTCCATAAGCCAAATATGTAATACACAAGACCTACTCTTTGCTCAACGAAATGGACTCAACACCACATATTCAACGCCTAGGAATATACCTGACTAGGAAGAATCTTAAAACCCATGAATATATATGTCTCCGTAAGAGAATCAAGCGTGTGTACTGCGATCGAAACACAGCAGTGAAAATCCGATAAATCCCATTATCAATTTAACTTTCGAAAACAAAACACAAAGACAGTGAAATAGAGAGCAATTCTTAAATAATTCACTCAGGGCATGTGATGCAACCGGGATTGACCACATCTACACCCAGAGCTGGTTGAGACATAAGGCTGGACACTTCAGGCTGATAGCATTGGTGAGTTTCGGTGAGCAAATGCAGACCCTTTGAAGTCATACTGCATGGTACCCATTCCATGGGTCCCAACTCTCCAGGTTCAAGGGATTCTTACTCCAGCTAAAACATGCATGGGAAACACAGAGTATCGTCCACCGTGTGATGGGGAAACGATTTAAAATGCATCTCAGTTTTCGTATCCTGGTCCTCGGGTTCACCATTCCAGACGCTTTACTAACACTCTCCCCGCTTGGAGAGTCAGTGCCTTTAACCTCCTGTTTGGCACAGCTTGCAATTTCTGTGCAAGTTGAACAGGAATAGGGAGAACCAAAGAGAGACTAGCTGTAGGTGTCTGCACAGGCAAATGTAACGCCCATTGCCGACCAGGAAGAGGAATTAAACAAAGGCTCAGCGTGCCCTGCTGGAAACAGATTAGGGCCTGAAGCAATCCTGCGCTTCTGTGCCCAGCTCACAAGAAAGCGAGTTGAAGAAAGGAACTCAGGGGCACTGTAATTCATAAAGCTGCAGGGTTATAAATGACAGCTATCCTCCAAAAATATATTGAAGTAAGCCTGCGAAGGGGACTTTAAAGCGGGGCAGAATTTCAGGAAAACGATTGCAGGGGGTAGACTGGAATTGCCCTGAAAGCATAGGAAAAGAGGCAGAACGTCGACAATGATGCACTTGGCCAAAAAGGGCGTATGCGTTTTTTCCTGAATATATTCAGGAAAAAATGCATACGCCCTTTTTGGCCAACCAAGCAAGCCTGTAAAGGAATCTGCACTACAATGAAGTCTCACTGCCCCCCTGGCAAATAGGCCACCTGAAAATAGTGGAAAATCCAGAAAGGTATGGCAGGATATGGAGAACAGTGAGGCTTGTTATGCCGATTGGCAGGATGTAAATTGCCAACAGCCACCCTGGAGAAGTGTATGGTGTTTCCGGAAACACGTAAGAAATAAAGCAACACAGCGTATGGCACTTGCACTTATGGTCCTATAGCTTAGGGAAATTAAAATCAAAAACAGACAGCCACCCCAATATTTGGGACGGCTGTGTTCACAGGAAGCTCGTCTACAGTACCAGGTAAATATCCCAGAAAGCAAAAAATGGATAAAGAATTTGTGGCACGTACGTACAATTGAATATCACTCAGCAATGAAATCTGTGTCATCAGGCCCGTAGCGGTTAGTGAGTGGATGCATGTATGGTGATTCTACGTGAACTACGTCACACAGAAATAGAAACATCATAAGATATCACTGATACACGGAATGTAAACTTGACTACACATGAACTGAATTACAAAACAGAACAGGGTCTCAAATTTAGAAAACCAACTAGTGCTTGCTTATGGGGAAAGGTGCCTTGGGGTGCTGCATAAAACTAGAGACTGAAATTAGCACAGATAATTTTCCATAAGCCAAATATGTAATAGACAAGACCTACTCCTTGCTCAACGAAATGGACCCAACACCACATATTCAACGCCTAGGAATATACCTGACTAGGAACAATCTTAACACCCATGGCTATATATGTCTCCGTAAGAGAATCAAGCGTGTGTACAGCGGCCGAAACGCAGCAGTGAAAATCCAATAAATCCCATTATCAAAATAAATTTCGAAAACAAAACACAAAGACAGTGAAATAGAGAGCAATTCTTAAATAATTCACTCAGGGCATGTGATGCAACCGGGATTGACCACATCTACACCCAGAGCTGGTTGAGACATAAGGCTGGACACTTCAGGCTGATAGCATTGGTGAGTTTCGGTGAGCAAATGCAGACCCTTTGAAGTCATACTGCATGGTACCCATTCCATGGGTCCCAACTCTCCAGGTTCAAGCGATTCTTCCTCCAGCTAAAACATGCATGGGAAACCCAGAGTATCGTGCACCGTGTGATTGGGAAATGATTTAAAATGCATCTCAGTTTTCGTATCCTGGTCCTCGGGTTCACCATTCCAGATGCTTTACTAACACTCTCCCCGCTTAGAGAGTCAGTGCCTTTAACCTCCTCTTTGGCACAGCTTGCAATTTCTGTGCAAGATGAACAGGAATAGGGAGAACCAATGAGAGACTAGCTGTAGGTGTCTGCACGGGCAAATGTAACGCTCATTGCCCACCAGGAAGAGGAATTAAACAAAGGCTCAGCGTGCCCTGCTGAAAACAGATTAGGGCCTGAAGCAATCCTGCGGTTTTGTGCCCAGCTCACAAGAAAGCGAGTTGAAGAAAGGAGCTCAGGGGCACTGTAATTCACAAAGCTGCAGAGTTATAAATGACAGCTATCCTCCAAAAATATATTGAAGTAAGCCTGCGTAGGGGTCTTGAAAGCGGGGCAGAATTTCAGGAAAACGATTGCAGGGGGTAGACTGGAATTGCCCTGAAAGCATAGGAAAAGAGGCAGAACGTCGACAATGATGCACTTGGCCAAAAAGGGCGTATGCGTTTTTTCCTGAATATATTCAGGAAAAAATGCATACGCACTTTTTGGCCAACCAAGCATGCCTGTAAAGGAAATCTGCACTACAATGAAGTCTCACTGCCACCCTGGCAAATGGGCCATCTGTAAATAGTGGAAAATACAGAAAGGTATGGCAGGATATAGAGAACAGTGAGGCTTGTTATGCTGATTGGCAGGATGTAAATTGCCAACAGCCACCCTGGAGAAGTGTATGGTGTTTACGGAAACACGTAAGAAATAAAGCAACACAGCCTATGGCAATTGAACTTATGGTCCTATTCCTTAGGGAAATTAAAATCAAAAACTGAGAGTCACCCCAAAGTTTGGGACGGCTGTGTTCCCAAGAAGCTCGTCTACAGTACCAGGTAAATATCCCAGAAAGCAAAAAATGGATAAAGAAGTTGTGGCACGTACGTGCAATGCAATATCACTCAGCAATGAAATCTGTGTCATCTGGCCCGTAGAGGCATAGTGAGTGGATGCAGGTACGGTGATTCTACGTGAACTACGTCACACAGAAAAAGAAACATCATAAGATATCACTAATACACGGAATGTAAACTTGACTACACATGAACTGAATTACAAAACAGAACAGGGTCTCAAATGTAGAAAACCAACTAGTGCTTGCTTATGGGGAAAGGTGCCTTGGGGTGCTGCATAAAACCAGAGACTGAAATTAGCACAGATAACTTTCCATAAGCCAAATATGTAATAGACAAGACCTACTCCTTGTTCAACGAAATGGACCCAACACCACATATTCAACGCCTAGGAATATACCTGACTAGGAAGAATCTTAAAACCCATGGATATATATGTCTCCGTAAGAGAATCAAGCGTGTGTACAGCGGCATAAACGCAGCAGTGAAAATCCGATAAATCCCATTATCAAAATAAATTTCGAAAACAAAACACAAAGACAGTGAAATAGAGAGCAATTCTTAAATAATTCACTCAGGGCATGTGATGCAACCGGGATTGACCACATCTACACCCAGAGCTGGTTGAGACATAAGGCTGGACACTTCAGGCTGATAGCATTGGTGAGTTTGGGTGAGCAAACGCAGACCCTTTGAAGTCATACTGCATGGTACCCATTCCATGGGTCCCAACTCTCCAGGTTCAAGGGATTCTTTCTCCAGGTAAAACATGCATGGGAAACCAAGAGTATCGTCCACCGTGTGATTGGGAAATGATTTAAAATGCATCTCAGTTTTCGTATCCTGGTCCTCGGGTTCACCATTCCAGATGCTTTACTAACACTCTCCCCGCTTGGAGAGTCAGTGCCTTTAACCTCCTCTTTGGCACAGCTTGCAATTTCTGTGCAAGATGAACAGGAATAGGGAGAACCTATGAGAGACTAGCTGTAGGTGTCTGCACGGGCAAATGTAACGCTCATTGCCCACCAGGAAGAGGAATTAAACAAAGGCTCAGTGTGCCCTGCTGGAAACAGATTAGGGCCTGAAGCAGTCCTGCGGTTTTGTGCCCAGCTCACAAGAAAGCGAGTTGAAGAAAGGAGCTCAGGGGCACTGTAATTCACAAACCTGCAGGGTTATAAATGACAGCTATCTTCCAAAAGTATATTGAAGTAAGCCTGCGAAGGGGACTTGAAACCGGGGCAGAATTTGAGGAAAACGATTGCAGGGGTAGACTGGAATTGCCCTGAAAGCATAGGAAAAGAGGCACAACGTTGACAATGATGCACTTGGCCAAAAAGGGCGTATGCGTTTTTTCCTGAATATATTCAGGAAAAAACGCATACGCCCTTTTTGGCCAACCAAGCAAGCCTGTAAAGGAAATCTGCACTACAATGAAATCTCACTGCCCCCCCCACCCCGGGCAAAGGGGCCATCTGAAAAAAGTGTAAAATCCAGAAAGGTAGGACAGTATATGGAGAACAGGGAGCCTTGTTATGCTGATTGGCAGGATGTAAATTGTGAACTGCCACCCTGGAGAATTGTATGGTGTTTCCTGAAACACATAAGAAATAAAGCAACACAGCCTATGGCAATTGCACTTATGGTCCTATTGCTTAGGGAAATTAAAATCAAAAACAGAGAGCCACGCCAAAGTCTGGGACGGCTGTGTTCCCAAGAAGCTCGTCTACAGTACCAGGTAAATATCCCAGAAAACAAAAAATGCATAAAGAAGTTGTGGCACGTACATGCAATGCAATATCACTCAGCAATGAAATCTGTGTCATCAGGCGCGTAGCGGCATAGTGAGTGGATGCAGGTACGGTGATTCTATGTGAACTACGTCACACAGAAAAAGAAACATCATAAGATATCACTAATACACGGAATGTAAACTTGACTACACATGAACTGAATTACAAAACAGAACAGGGTCTCAAATTTAGAAAACCAACTACTGCTTGCTTATAGGGAAAGTTGCCTTGGGGTGCTGCATAAAACCAGAGACTGAAATTAGCACAGATAACATTCCATAAGCCAAATATATAATAGACAAGACCTACTCCTTGCTCAAAGAAATGGACTCAACACCACATATTCAACGCCTAGGAATATACCTGAATAGGAAGAATCTTAAAACCCATGGATTTATATGTCTCCGTAAGAGAATCAAGCGTGTGTACAGCGGCATAAACGCAGCAGTGAAAATCCGATAAATCCCATTATCAAAATAAATTTCAAAAACAAAACACAAAGACAGTGAAATAGAGAGCAATTCTTAAATAATTCACTCAGGGCATGTGATGAAACCAGGATTGACCACATCTACACCCAGAGCTGGTTGAGACATAAGGCTGGACACGTCAGGCTGATAGCATTGGTGAGTTTCGGTGAGCAAATGCAGACCCTATGAAGTCATACTGCATGGTACCCATTCCATGGGTCCCAACTCTCCAGGTTCAAGGGATTCTTCCTTCAGCTAAAACATGCATGGGAAACACAGAGTATGGTACACCGTGAGATTGCAAAACGATTTAAAATGGATCTCAGTTTTCGTATCCTGGTCCTCGGGTTCACCATTCCAGACGCATTACTAACACTCTCCCCGCTTTGAGAGTCAGTGCCTTTAACCTCCTGTTTGGCACAGCTTGCAATTTCTGTGCAAGATGAACAGGAATAGGGAGAACCAATGAGAGACTAGCTGTAGGTGTCTGCACGGGCAAATGTTACGCTCATTGCCCACCAGGAAGAGGAATTAAACAAAGGCTCAGCGTGCCCTGCTGAAAACAGATTAGGGCCTGAAGCAATCTTGCGGTTTTGTGCCCAGCTCACAAGAAAGCGAGTTGAAGAAAGGAGCTCAGGGGCACTGTAATTCACAAACCTGCAGAGTTATAAATGACAGCTATCCTCCAAAAATATATTGAAGTAAGCCTGCGAAGGGGACTTGAAAGCGGGCCAGAATTTCAGGAAAACGATTGCAGGGGGTAGACTGGAATTGCCCTGAAAGCATAGGAAAAGAGGCACAACGTTGACAATGATGCACTTGGCCAAAAAGGGCGTATGCGTTTTTTCCTGAATATATTCAGGAAAAAACGCATACGCCGTATTTGCCCAACCAAGCAAGCCTGTAAATGAAATCTGCACTAAAATGAAGTCTCACTGCCCCCTGGGCAAAAGGGCCATCTGAAAAAAGTGTAAAATCCAGAAAGGTAGGACAGGATATGGAGAACAGGGAGCCTTGTTATGCTGATTGGCAGGATGTAAATTGCCAGCAGCCACCCTGGAGAAGTGTATGGTGTTTCCTGAAACACGTAAGAAACAAAGCAACACAGCCTATGGCACTTCCACTTATGGTCCTATAGCTTACGGAAATTAAATTCAAAAACAGACAGCCACCCCAATATTTGGGACGGCTGTGTTCACAAGAACCTCGTCTACAGTATCAGGTAAATATCCCAGAAATCAAAACATGGATAAAGAAGATGTGGCAGGTACGTACAATGCAATATCACCCAGCAATGAAATCTGTGTCATCAGGCCCGTAGCGGCATAGTGAGTGGATGCAGGTACGGTGATTCTTCGTGAACAACGTCACGCAGAAAAAGAAACATCATAAGATATCACTAATACACGGAATGTAAACTTGACTACACATGAACTGAATTACAAAACAGAACAGGGTCTCAAATTTAGAAAACCAACTAGTGCTTGCTTATGGGGAAAGGTGCGTTGGGGTGCTGCATAAAACCAGAGACTGAAATTAGCACAGATAACTTTCCATAAGCCAAATATGTAATAGACAAGTCCTACTCCTTGCTCAACGAAATGGACTCAACACAACATATTCAACGCCTAGGAATATACCTGACTAGGAAGAATCTTAAAACCCATGGATATATATGTCTCCGTAAGAGAATCAAGCGTGTGTACAGCAGCCGAAATGCAGCAGTGAAAATCCGATAAATCCCATTATCAAAATAAATTTCGAAAACAAAACACAAAGACAGTGAAATAGAGAGCAATTCTTAAAGAATTCACTCAGGGCATGTGATGCAACCGGGATTGACCACATCTACACCCAGAGCTGGTTGAGACATAAGGCTGGACACTTCAGGCTGATAGCATCGGTGAGTTTCGGTGAGCAAATGCAGACCCTTTGAAGTCATACTGCATGGTACCCATTCCATGGGTCCCACCTCTCCAGGTTCAAGGGATTCTTACTCGAGCTAAAACATGCATGGGAAACCCAGAGTATTGTCCACCGTGTGATTGGGAAACGATTTAAAATGCATCTCAGTTTTCGTATCCTGGTCCTCGGGTTCACCATTCCAGATGCTTTACTAACACTCTCCCCGCTTGGAGAGTCAGTGCCTTTAACCTCCTGTTTGGCACAGCTTGCAATTTCTGTGCAAGATGAACAGGAATAGGGAGAACCAATGAGAGACAAGCTGTAGGTGTCTGCACGGGCAAATGTAACGCTCATTTCCCACCAGGAAGAGGAATTAACCAAAGGCTCAGCATGCCCTGCCGGAAACAGGTTAGGGCCTGAAGCAATCCTGCGGTTTTGTGCCCAGCTCACAAGAAAGCGAGTTGAAGAAAGGAGCTCAGGGGCACTGTAATTCACAAACCTGCAGAGTTATAAATGACAGCTATCCTCCAAAAATATATTGAAGTAAGCCTGCGAAGGGGACTTGAAAGCGGGTCAGAATTTCAGGAAAATGATTGCAGGGGGTAGAACGGAATTCCTTGAAAGCATAGGAAAAGAGGCAGAACGTCGACAATGATGCACTTGGCCAAAAAGTGCGTATGCGTTTTTTCCTGAATATATTCAGGAAAAAACGCATACGCCCTTTTTGGCCAACCAAGCAAGCCTGTAAAGGAAATCTGCACTACAATGTAGTCTCACTGCCCCCCGGGCAAAAGGGCCATCTGAAAAAAGTGTAAAATCCAGAAAGGTAGGACAGGATATGGAGAACAGGGAGCCTTGTTATGCTGATTGGCAGGATGTAAATTGCCAGCAGCCACCCTGGAGAAGTGTATGGTGTTTCCTGAAACACGTAGGAAACAAAGCAACACAGCCTATGGCACTTCCACTTATGGTCCTATAGCTTACGGAAATTAAAATCAAAAACAGACAGCCACCCCAATATTTGGGACGGCTGTGTTCACAAGAAGCTCATCTGCAGTATCAGGTAAATATCCCAGAAAGCAAAAAATGGATAAAGAAGTTGTGGCACGTACGTGCAATGCAATATCACTCAGCAATGAAATCTGTGTCATCAGGCCCGTAGCGGCATAGTGAGTGGATGCAGGTACGGTGATTCTACGTGAACTACATCACACAGAAAAAGAAACATCATAAGATATCACTAATACACGTAATGTAAACTTGACTACACATGAACTGAATTACAAAACAGAACAGGGTCTCAAACTTACAAAACCAACTAGTGCTTGCTTATGCGGAAAGGTGCCTTGGGGTGCTGCATATAACCAGAGACTGAAATTAGCACAGATATCATTCCATAAGCCGAATATGTAATAGACAAGACCTCCTCCTTGCTCAACGAATTGGACTCAACACCACATATTCAACGCCTAGGAATATACCTGACTAGGAAGAATCTTAAAACCCATGGATATATATGTCTCCGTAAGAGAATCAAGCGTGTGTACTGCGATCGAAATGCAGCAGTGAAAATCCGATAAATCCCATTATCAAAATAAATTTCGAAAACAAAACACAAAGACAGTGAAATAGAGAGCAATTCTTAAATAATTCACTCAGGGCATGTGATGCAACCGGGATTGACCACATCTATTCCCAGAGCTGGTTGAGACATAAGGCTGGACACTTCAGGCTGATAGCATTGGTGAGTTTCGGTGAGCAAATGCAGACCCTTGGAAGTCATACTGCATGGTACCTATTCCATGGGTCCCAACTCTTCAGGTTCAAGGGATTCTTCCTCCAGCTAAAACATGCATGGGAAACCCACAGTATGGTCCACCGTGTGATTGGGAAACGATTTAAAATGCATCTCAGTTTTCGTATCCTGGTCCTCGGGTTCACCATTCCAGATGCTTTACTAACACTCTCCCTGCTTGGAGAGTCAGTGCCTTTAACCTCCTGTTTGGCACAGCTTGCAATTTCTGTGCAAGATGAACAGGAATAGGGAGAACCAATGAGAGACTAGCTGTAGGTGTCTGCACGGGCAAATGTAACGCTCATTGCCGACCAGGAAGAGGAATTAAACAAAGGCTCAGCATGCCATGCCAGAAACAGATTAGGGCCTGAAGCAATCCTGCGGTTTTGTGCCCAGCTCACAAAAAAGCGAGTTGAAGAAAGGAGCTCAGGGGCACTGTAATTCACAAACCTGCAGAGTTATAAATGACAGCTGTCCTCCAAAAATATATTGAAGTAAGCCTTCAAAGGGGACTTGACTGCGGGGCAGAAATTCAGGAAAACGATTGAAGGGTTAAACTGGAATTGCACTTAAAGAATAGGAAAAGAGGCAGAACGTCGATAATGATGCACTTGTCCAAAAAGTGCGGTGCTTTTTTCCCTAAATATATTCAGGAAAAAACGCACACGCACTTTTTTGCCAACCAAGCAAGCTTGTAAATAAACTTGCACTACAATGAAATCTCAGTACCCCCCAGGGCAAAAGGGCCATTTAAAAAAATTGTAAAATCAAGAAACGGAGGACAGGCATTGGAAAACAGGGATCCTTATTATGCTGATGCATATGATGTAAATTGCCGAGAGCCATTCTGGAGAAGTGATATGTGTTTCCTGAAACACGTAAGAAACAAAGCAACACAGCCTATGGCACTTCCACTTATGGTCCTACAGCTTAGGGAAATTAAAATCAAAAACACCCAGCCACCTCAAAGTTTGGGACCTATCTGTTCACAAGAACCTCTTTTACAGTACCAGGTAAATATCTCAGAGAGCAAACAATGGATAAAGAAGTTGTGGTACGTACGTACAATGGAATATCACTCAGCAATGAAATCTGTGTCATCAGGCCCGTAGCGGCATAGTGAGTGGATGCAGGTACGGTGATTCTACGTGAACTAGGTCACACAGAAATAGAAACATCATAAAATATCACTAATACACAGTATGTAAACTTGACTACACATGAACTGAATTACAAAACAGAACAGTCTCAAATTTAGAAAACCAACTTGTGCTTTCTTATGGAGAAACGTGCGTTGGAGTGCTGCATAAAACCAGACACTGAAATTAGCACAGATACCGTTCCATAAGCCAAATATGTAATAGACAAGACCTACTCCTTGCTCAACGAAATGGACTCAACACCACATATTCAACGCCTAGCAATATACCTGACTAGGAAAAATCTTAAAACCCGTGGATATTTATGTCTCCGTAAGAGAATCAAGAGTGTGTACAGCGGCATTAATGCAGCAGTGAAAATCTGATAAATCCCAGTGTCAAAAAAAAATTTCAAAAACAAAACACAATGACAGTGAGATAGAGAGCAATTCTTAAATAACTCACACAGGGCATGTGATGCAACCTGGTTTACCACATCTACACCCAGAGCTGGGTGAAAGATAAGGCTGGACCCTTTGGGCTGATAGCATTGGTGAGGTTCAGTGAGCAAATGCAGACCCTTTGATGTCATACTGCCTGGTACCCATTCCATGGTTCCCAACTCTCCAGGTTCAAGGGATTCTTCCTTCTGCTAAAATTTGCATGCGAAACCCAGAGTATGCTCCACCGTGTGACTGGGAAACCTTTTTACATGCATGTCTGTTTTCGTCCCCTGGTACTCAGGTTCACCATTCCAGAACTTTTTCTTACACTCTCCCCATTTGGAGAGTCAGTGCCTTTAACCTCCTGTTTGGCACTGTTTGCAATTTCTGCGCAAGATGAACAGGAATACGGAGAACCAATGGGAGATTATCTGTAGGTGTGTGCACGGGCAAATATTTTTTTTAACATCTTTATTGGGGTATAATTGCTTTACAATGGTGTGTTAGTTTTTGCTTTATAACAAAGTGAATCAGCTATACATATACATATGCTCCCTGTGTCTTCCCTCTTGTGTCTCCCTCCCTCCCTCTCTCCCCCTTCCACCCCTCCAGGCTGTCCCAACGCCCCGAGCTAATATCCCTGTGCCTTGCGGCTGCTTCCCCCTTGCTATCTACCTTACTACATTTGTTAGTGTGTATATGTCCATGACTCTCTCTCGCCCTGTCAAAACTCACCATTCCCCCTCCCCATATCCTCAATTCCGTTCTCCAGTAGGTCTGCGCCTCTATTCCTGTCTTATCCCTAGGTTCTTCATGACATTTTTTTCCTTTAAATTCCATATATATGTGTTAGCATACGCTATTTGTCTTTTTCTTTCTGACTTACTTCACTCTGTATGACAGACTCTAGGTCTATCCATCTCATTACAAATAACTCAGTTTCATTTCTTTTTAAGGCTGAGTAATATTCCATTGTGTATATGTGCCACATCTTCTTTATCCATTCGTCCGATGATGGGCGCTTAGGTTCTTTCCATCTCCGCGCTATTGTAAATAGAGCTGCAATGAACATTTTGGTACATGACTCTTTTTGAATTTTGGTTTTCTCAGGGTATATGCCCAGTATGCACGGGCAATTTTAACACTCATTTCCCAACAGGAAAAGGAATTAACCAAAGGCTCAGCATGCCATGCTGGAACAAGATTAGGGCCTGAAGCAATCCTGCGGTTTTGTGGCCAGCTCACAAGAAAACGAGTTGAGGAAAGGAGCTCAGGGGCACTGTCATTCACATACCTGCAGACTTATAAATGACAGAAATCGTACAAAAATATATTGAATTAAGGCTGCGAAGAGGACTTGAAAGTGGGGCAGAATTGCTGGAATCCGATTTCAGGAGGTAGACGTGAATTGCTCTGAAAGCATAAGAGAAGTGGCAGAACCTCGTCAATGAAGCACTTGGTCAAAAAGGGCATATGCATTTTTTACAGGGCCATCATTCACGGGAGTAGGAGGCTCCCAGCATGCTCCAGTGGCCAACAGAGGGCCCACGTTGCCAAGGCGATGTGAGCTAGCCAGGCAGGAGTGACCTGACATCAGAGGGCCCACCTCACAGAATGGTAGGGAACCCAGCCAGGATCAGACTCTCCCCAGAGGGCCCACATCACCAAGGTGATGGGAACCAGGCAGGAGTGTCCTCACACCCGTGGGGCCACATCATCAAAAGTTGAGGTACCCAGCACATGTGGCCTCAAACCAGAGGACCCACATCACCATGGGTTTCGGAGTGAGGCAGGCAGGATTAACCTCACAACACATGTCCCATTGTATACAAAAGGTGAGGAAACCAGCAGTTGGATCTTCCTAGCAGGCGGCCCAGAGCACTGAGGCTATGAGATCCAGGCCGGCATGAACTCACAACAGAGGGCCCTCATTGTGATTCTGTAAGCAACCCAGCCGTTGTGACCTCAGAGCAGAAGGCCCACATCCCCATGGGGAAGGGAAACAAGCAGGAGTGTCATCGCAAGAGTGGGCACACATGAAAAAATGTGGGGAGCCCAGCAATTAGTGCCTGATGCCAGAGGGCCCTCATCACCGAGGGGCGGTGGCTCCCAGCCAGCTCCGACTGCTACCAGAGGGGCGACGTCACCAATGCGGAGTGCGACAACCAGGCAGGAGTGACCTCAGAGCAGAGGGTCAACCTCACAGAAGTGTGAAGAACCAAAGAGGATCAGATTCTCACCAGAGGGCCCACATCACCAAGGGAATGGGAACCAGGCAGGAGTGTCCTCACACTAGTGGGGCCACATCACCAAAAAGTGAGGGACCCAGCACACGTGGCCTCAAACCAGAGGACACACATCACAAGGGAGCTGGGATTGAGGCAGGCAGGAGGAGCCTCAAAACAGAGGGACCATAGAATTAAAGAGGTAAAGAATCCCGCAGTTGGAACCTCCCAGCAGGCGGCCAGGAGCAGCGAGACTATGGGATCCAGGCCGGAGTGATCTCACACCAGAGGGCCGTCATCATGAAACTGTGAGCAACCTAGGCGTTGGGATCTCAGAGCAGAAGGCCCACATTCCCATGGGGTTGGGAACCTGTCAGAAGTGTACTCGCACCACAGGGCATACATCAGAGAATTTAGGGAACCCAAGAGTTAGGGCCTGACGCCAGAGGGCCCTCATTACCAAGGGGAGGAGACTCCAATCAGGCACCAACACCCAACTGAGGTCCCACGTCGCCAAGGTGACGTGTGACAGCCAGGTAGGAGTGACCTCACCGCAGAGGGCCTACCTCACAGAAGGGTGAGGAACACAGCCAGGATAAGACTCTCACCAGAGGGCCCACATCACCAAGGTGATCAGAACCAGGCAGGAGAGTCTTCACACCAGTGTGGCCACATCATAGAAAGGTGAGGAACCCAGCACATGTGGCCTAAACCAGAAGACCCACATCTCCAAGGGGCTCGGAATGAGGCAGGCAGGAGTAGCCTCACAACACAGGGCCTATAGAATAAAAAAGCTGAGGAATCCAGCAATGGGAACCTCCCAGCAGGCGGCCAAGAGCACCAAGTCTATGCGATTCAGGCCGCAGTAAACTCACAGCAGAGGGTCCACATCATGAAACTGCAAGCAACCCAGCCATTTGGACCTCAGAGCAGAAGGTCCACATCCCCAAGGTGTTGGGAGCATGGCAGGAGTGTCCTCGCACCACTTAGCACATATCAGAAAATGTGGGTACCCAGCAGTTAGGGCCTGACGCCAGAGGGCCCTCATCACTGAGGGGAGGAGGCTCCCAGCATCTTCCAACTACCACAAGAGGGCCCACGTCGCCAAGGCGGGGTGTGCCAGCCAGGCAGGAGTGACCTCACAGCAGACGGCCCACCTCAAAGAAGTGTGAGGAACCCAACCAGGATCAGACTCTCACCAGAGGTCCCATATCAGCAAGGGGATGGGAACCAGGCACGAGTGTCCTCACACCAGTGGGGCCACATCACTAAAAGATGAGGAAACTGGCACATGTGACCACAAACCAGAGGACCTACATCACCAAGGGGCTGGGAGTGACACAGGCAGGAGGAGCCTCCCAACACAGGGCCCAAAGAATAAAAAAGGTGAGGAACCCAGCAGTTGGAACTTCCCAGCAGGCGGCCCAGAGTACAGAGGCTATGGGATCTAGGAATGAGTGAACTAACACCAGAGAGCTAACATCAGGAAACTGTAAGCAACCCAGTCGTTGGATCCTCAGAGCAGAAGGCCCATATCGCCATGGGGATGGGAACATTTCACGAGTGTCCTGGCATCACTGGGCTCACATCAGAAAACCTGGGGAGCCCAGCAGTTAGAGCCTGACGCCAGAGGGACCTCATCACCGAGGACAGGAGTCTCCAAAAGGATCCAACTGCCACCAGAGGGCCGACGTCACCAAGGCAATGGGAGCAAGCCAGGCAGGAGTTACCTCAGAGCACAGGGCCCACCTCACAGAACGGTAAGGAACCCAGCCAGGATCAGACTCTCACCAGAGGGGCCACATCACCAAGGGGCTGGGAAACAGGCACGAGTGTCCTCACACCATTGGGGCCACATCATCGAAAGGTGAGGGACCCAGCACACGTGGCCTCACACCAGAGGACACACATCACAACGGGGCTGGGATTGAGGCAGGCAGGAGGAGCCTCAAAACAGAGGGCCCATAGAATAAAAAAGGTGAGGAATCCCGCAGTTGGAACCTCCCAGCAGGCGCCCAGGAGCAGCAAGCCTATGGGATCTAGGCCGGAATGAACGCACATCAGAGGGCCCTCATCATGAAACTGTGAGCACCCCAGCCGTTGGGACCTCAGAGCAGAAGGCCCAAATTCCCATGTGGTTGGGAACCTGACAGGAGTGTACTCGCACCACAGGTCGCACATCTGCAAATTTTGGGAGCCCAGGAGTTAGGGTCTGACGCAAGAGGGCCCTCATTACCGAGGGACGGAGACTCGCAGCAGACACCAACTCCCAACTGAGGGCCCACGTCACCAAGGTGATGTGTGCCAGCCAGGCAGGAGTGACCTCACCGCAGAGTGCCTACCTCACAGAAGGGTGAGGAAACCAGCCAGGATAAGACTCTCACCAGAGGGCCCACATCACCAAGGGGATCGGAACCAGGCAGGAGGGTCCTCACACCAGTGTGGCCACATTATAGAAAGGTGAGGAACCCAGAACATGTGGCCTAAAACAGGGGACCCACATCTCCAAGGGGCTAGGAGTGAGGCAAGCAGGAGTATCCTCACAAAACAGAGCCCACAGAATAAAAGTTGTGAGGAATCCAGCAGTTGGAACCGGCCAGTAGGCCGCCCAGAGCACAGAGTCTATGGGATCCAGGCCACAGCAAACTCACAGCAGAGGTCCCACATCATGAAACTGTGAGCAACCCAGCGGATGGGACCTCAGAGCAGAAGGCCCACATCCCTATGGGGATGGGAACCTGACAGGAGTGTCCTCGGCCCACTTCCACGAATCAGAAATTGTGGGAACCCAGCAGTTAGGACCTGAGGCCAGAGGACCCTCATCACCGAGGGGAGGAGGCTCCCAGCAGGCTCCAACTGCCACCATAAGGCCGATGTCACCAAGGCGGGGAGTGCCAACCAGGCAGGAGTGACCTCAGAGCAGAAAGCCCACCTCACAGAAGTGTGAGGAACCCAACAAGGATCAGACTGTCACCAGAGGGCCAACATCACCAAGGGAATGGGAACCAGGCAGGAGTGTCCTCACACCAGTGGGGCTACATCACCATAATTTGAGGGACCCAGCACACGTGGCCTCAAACCTGAGGACACACATCACCAAGGGGCTGGGAGTGAGGCAGGCCAGAGGATCCTTAAAACAGAGGGACCATAGAATAAAAAAGGTGAGGAATCCCACAGTTGGAACCTCCGGCAGGCAGCCAGGAACAGCGAGGCTATGGGATCTAGGCAGGAGTGAACTCACACCAGAGGGCCCTCATCATGAAACTGTGAGCAACACAGCCGTTGGGACCTCAGAGCAGAAGGCTCACATCCTCATGGGGATGGGAACCTGGCAGGAGTGTCCTTGCACCACTTAGCACGAATCAGAAAATGTGGGAACCCAGCAGTTAGGGCCTGAGGCCAGAGGGCCCTCATCACCGAGGGGAGGAGGCTCCCAGCAGGCTCCAACTGCCACCATATGGCCGACGTTGCCAAGGCGGGGTGTGCCAGCCAGGCAGGAGTGACCTCAGAGCAGAGGGCCCACCTCACAGAAGGGTGAGGAACCTAACCAGGATCAGACTCTCACCAGAGGGCCAACATCACCAAGGTGATGGGAACCAGGCAAGACTATCCTAACAGCAGTGGGGCCAACATCACCAAGGGAATGGGAACCAGGCAAGAGTGTCCTCACACCAGTGTGGCCACATTATAGAATGGTGAGGAACACAGCACATGTGGCCTCAAACAAGGGGACACACATCACGAAGGGGCTGGGAGTGAGGCATGCAGGAGGAGACGCACAACCGAGGGCCCATAGAATAAAAAAGGTGAGGAATCGAGAAGTTGGAAACTCCAAGCTGGAGGCCCAGAGCACTGACACTATGGGATACAGGCCAGAGTGAACACACAGCAAAGGGCCCACATCATTAAACTGTGAGCAACCCAGCAGTTGGGACCACAGAACAGAAGTCCCACATGCCCATGGGGATGGGAACCTGGCAGGAGTGACTCGCACCACTGGGCACACATCAGAAAATGTGTGGAGCCCAGCACTTAGGGCCTGACACCAGAAGGCGCTCATCACTGAGGGGAGGAGGCCCCAGCACACTCCAACTGCCACCAGAGGGTCCACGTCGCCAAGGCGACGTGCGCCAGCCAGGCAGGATTGACCTCACAGCAGAGGGCCCACATCATGAAAGTGTGAGCAACCCAGCCTTTAGGACCTCAGAACAGAAGGCCCACACGCTCATGAGGATGGGAACCTGGCAGGAGTGCCCTCGTACCACTTAGCACGTATCAGAAAATGTGGGAACCCCGCCATTAGGGTCTGACGCCAGAGGGCCTCATCACCGCGGGAAGGAGGCTCCCAGCAGGTTCCAACTGCCACCAGGGTGCCGAAGTCAACAAGGCGGGTTGTGCCAGCCAGGCAGGAGTGACCTCAGAGAAGAGGGCTCACCTCACGGATGTGTGAGGAACCCAACCAGGATCAGAGTCTCACCAGAGGGCCCACATCACCAAGGGGATGGGAACCAGGCAGGAGTGTCCACACACCAGTGGGGCCACATCATCAAAAGATGAGGAACCCATCACATATGGCCTCAAACCTGAGGACATACATCACCATGTGGCTGGGAGTGAGGCAGGTATCTGGAGGGGCACATTTAACTCTAATTTCCCACCAGGAAGAGGAATTAACCAAAGGCTCAGAGTGCCGTGCCGGACCCTGATTATGGCCTGAAGCAAACCTGCAGTTTTGTGGCCAGCTTACAAGGAAGCGAGTTAAGAAAGGAGCTCAGGGGCACTGTAATTCACAAAGCTGCAGAGATAAATGACAGCTATTGGCAAAAATATATCGAAGTAAGTCTGCAAAGAGGACTTGAAAACGAGGCAGAATTGCAGGAATCATATTTCAAGAGGTAGATTGGAATTGCATTTAAAGCATATGAAAAGCGGCAGATCTTTGACAGTGATGCACATGGACAAAAAGTGCGTATACATTTTTCCTGAATATATTCAGGAAAAAACGCATATGAACATTTTGGCCAACCAAGCACTCCAGCAATGGAAATCCACACTACAATGAAGTCACATTTCCCATTCGTCAAAAAGGCCATCTGAATAAAGTGTAAAAACCAGAAACACAGGACAGGCCATGGAGAACAGGGAGCCATGTTATGCTGATGGGCGGGATGTAAATTGCCAACAGACACTCTGGAGATGTTCATGGTGTATCCTGAAACATCTAAAAAACAAAGCTACAGAGCCTAGGGCACTTCCACTTTTGGCCCTATAGCTTAGGAAAATTAAAATCAACAAGACACAGCCAACACAAAATTTAGGGCTGCTGTGTTTACAAGAACCTCGAGTCCAGTACAAATTAAGTATCCCAGAAAGAAAAAAATGGATAAAGAAGTTGTGCTACTTACGTACAACGGAATATCACTCAGCAGTGAAATCAATGTCATCAGGCCTGTAGCAGCAAATTGAGTGGATTTAATTATGATGATTCTAAGAGAAATATGTCACACAAAGAAAGATAATTATCATAAGATATCACTAATAGAGGGAGTGTAAACTTGGCTACACATAAACTGAATTACAAAACCGAACAGAGTCTCACATTTAGATAAAAACCTTATGCTTGCTTAAGGGGAAAGTTGAGTTGGGCTGCTGTATAAAAACAGATTGAAATTAGCACACATACCATTCCATAAGCCAAATACGTAATAAACAAGACCTACTCTTTGCTCAACGAAATAGACTCATCCATGGTGTATCACCTCACACCTATTAGAATGGGCATCATCAGAAAATCTACAAACAACAAATGCTGGAAACGGTGTGGAGATAAGGAATCCTCTTCCACTATTGTTGGGAACGTAAATTGATACAGTCACTGTGGAGAACATTATGGAGTTTCTTATAAAACTAAGAATAGAATTACCATATGATACAGCAATCCCTCTACTGGGCATATACCCAGACAAAACCATAAATCAAAAAGAGACATTCACCACAATGTTCATTGCATCACTATTTACACTATCCAGGAAATGGAAGCAACCTAAATGCCCACAGACAGACGAATGCATAAAGATGTGGTACATATATAAAATGGAATATTACTAAGCCATAAAAAGGAATGAAATTGGGACATTTGTAGAGACGTTGATGGATCTAGAGACTGTCATACAGAGTGAAGTAAGTCAGAAAGAGAAAAACAAATCTTGTATATTAATGCATATATGTGGAACCTAGAAAAATTGTACAGATGAACCGTTTTGCAAGGCAGAAATAGAGCAATACATGTATACAACAAACGTATGGACAACAAGGGGGGAAAGCTGTTGGGGATGGTGGTGGGAGGAGTTGAGATATTGGGATTGGTATGTATACATTTATATGTATAAAGTAGATAACCAAAAACAACCTGCTGTATAAAAATATAAAATTAAATTCAAAATAAAAAAATAAAATTAAAAAAAGTAAAACAGAAAAACTATTCTTTCCTTCACATACATGTATTTATATGAATAAATTATTTCCATGCTTATATCTGTAAATACACAAAAGAGGAATAAAATCTACCTTGAACCAAAAACGAAAAAAAGATAAAAAAGAACAGAACCCACCAGTTACACAGAGGAAAACCGTTTCAGGGCACTTGCTCCAATTGCAAACAATTCTGAAGTTGGTCAGTGGTGGGGAATCATCTCCCATTCAGCCAGCATGCTCCTCGCAACAAGCGTCCTCACTGCAAAGCTGGGGGACCGTGCCGAGGTATCTGTGAGTAAACGTGGGCCGAGCCCCAGGCCAGCTGCTGCTGAAATGTTCCCACCCTTCCAAGGCTAAACACCTGAATATGTACAAGGACTTGAAAACCTAGAGGAAGGGCCATGGAGCCACATGAGGGACAGCATGCCAGCCGACTTGGTGCCTGCAGGCCAGCCAGGATGGTCCTGGCCCTGGGTGCTCTTCTGGAAGCTCTCCATTTCCCTGCCTGAGATACCCCTGCTGTCCCGGCCCCCACTGCTTTCTTCCTTCCTCACCTGTGCCCAGGGAGAAATTCCAGCGGCAGGTGTGGGTGACACATCCTCTTCTTTAGCAGGTAGCATCTTGGCAACTGTTGCAGAAAGTCCAGCAGAGCCCCACTCACACTGGGACACCCACAAAGCCGTGGCCTCTCACTCCCTCCCACCAGCCCAGCCCCGAGACTGCTGACAGGGCAGAGAAAATGGCGTCAGGCACAGCTGCAGGGGCTCTTGCTGCCTGGAGCGGTGTTTATATTGATCTCAACCCAGGCACACCTGGGGAGGGCTGGCCGGCACGGTCAGGCTTCCCAAGCCAGCCAATAATCACCCCTCAGGGGCTCACAGTTGCTGAAAATGGAACTTGCTGAATTGGCCAGGTCCAAGGAACAGGTGTGGGCTCCTGAGAGTCAGGATAGACAAGGGGCTGCAGCTCTGGCTTGTTTTCTAATTATATTATCTGGCCCATGAGTGGGAGACAACTTCAAGAAAACCCTCTCCTAATGAGAGGAACCCAGGAGTCAGGGAGAGGAGGGGTGGGTGGTGGTTGGAGACAGAGGCCTGGTGCCCCGGGTGCAGTGGAAGTCTCTGGAAGACCAGGTGGAGGAGGCCGCACAGAGTGATTCCCAGGGTCACAGACCTGTCAGAGCTGCTGTTTGTTAGTTCAAGTCCTGCTCTGAGGTGCTCTGTGTCAGATCTGAGCGACAGGTGAGCTGGGAGTGCTCTGCAATGAGGGCTATGTGCACGGTTCCTGTGTGCCCAGCCCTGCCAAGGTACCTGCAAGGGTAGCTCTGTATCCTGGGAGGGGCCTGACCACGGGAGCCCCATGGACTGCAGAGGACCTGCCCAGGGAATCCCATATCCTGGGAGGGGCCTGAACACGAGAGCCCCGTGGGCTGGGGTGGGGGTAGGGTACCTGCCCAGGTGAGCTCCATATCCTGGGATTGGCCTGACCTCGAGAGCCCCATGGGCTGCTGGAGTCCTGGTAAAGGATGTCAGGACAGTCAGTGAAGCCACTGAGGATATACCTCCAGTAGTTCCTAAATCCTACACCCTGCTGGTCATTCTACCAACCACCAGGACTTGGTATTCTGTATTAGTCTTCACTGATGCCTTCTTTTGTATTCCATTAGTCCCAGAGTCACAAGAAATTTTGGCTTGTGAGTGACAGGACTCAACATACAACTAAAACAATACTTCCAGGCTGTCTTGCCCCAAGGGTTCAAAAATTCCCACACCATCTTTGGGGAAAGCTCAGCTAAAGACCTAAAAGTTCTACCTCTGGAAAAGGAAACACTCCTTCAATATTCAGACGACATTCTGATCGCCAGCCCTACTAAGGAGGCCTCAGAACTACCAAGCCAATAAAGGATAGAAGTTGTCCACGAAAAAGCTCAAGTATCACAGACTACGGTGACCTGCCTGGGCTTCATTCTCACAGAAGGTCGGAGAAGCCCATCCCAGGAAAGGGAAGAAACAATTTACAGCCTTACCCCTTTCTGAAACTAGAAGACAGCTTAGGGGTTCCTGGGGAAGCCAGGGTTTCCTGCCTCTGGATCCCTAACTACAGTCTACTAGCTGGGCCTCTATATGAAACACTGAAAGGAAAAGATGATGATCCTTTTGAATAGAATCCAGAAGTGGCCTTTCAAGAATGGAAAGAGCAGTCAATTCAGACCCTTGCCCTGGAACTCCCTAATTTAGCTAAACCCTTTGACCTTTACATTCCTGGTGAAAGGTGAATCGCCATTGGAGTATTAGTGCAAAAACTGGGACCACTTGAAATGGAACAATGCAAGAATGCCATCCAGGTAGGATAAACTATGGTCACCAAGGGGCTTGGCCCACCGCCACATCTGGCCAAGATACTGGTGGTATCTGAAAACCTGGAAATCAGCAGCCCAAAAGGCCACCTCCCTTCTAAGGGAAACGGAACCCACGTGGTGATCCTAACCCCCAACCATGCCCTGAAGTTGCAGGGTTTGCTCCGTGGGCACACTGACCTCGATTGAGGAGGCCCTCCAACTCCAACCTCCAGAGAGATAACCGGGGGCAACGGGGCACCATGACGACCCGTGTGACCATCACTTGACCTGGAGTTTCTCTCATAAAACAACAAGAGTGTGTCCCAAAAGAGTAGACTACTGCTTGCAGTACTTACTGTACCCAGAGGGGAGCTAATAATCTTGGCGGGGGAACCGTATATCATGCTGTCACCATAGAAAAGCCTACAGACACCCTGATGATGGTGGCCAATAAGACCGGCTGGACTCCTGTTTACTTCCAAAGGCTCTTGACTCAGTGACCATCATGATCCTTCATCACCACTGACCCTGGACTGTCTGGGAGCTGAGCGGGCAGGATCCTGACACCTGGTGCTGTTTTTACGTTAATTCAGGGGCCTAATGGAAGAAAGCGCAGACTGTTGGTCAGAGCATCTAGGCTGGCAGAAACGGTCAGTCAGAGCATCTAGGCTGGCAGAAACGGTCAGCCTAAGGTGGCCGAACAAATGTGGGGCGGAGTGAAACTGGACCTCACAGCGCCACTGCACATCTCCTTTCTGGACCCTTAAAGGTCATTAGAATCTATAACACTTCCAATACTGGTGCTCAGGTGGACGAGCAGGGAGGCAGGAGGCCTGGGGACAATCAACGTCACCTGGAGGCTGCTGGGGAGAAGTTCTGACCCTCGCCCACGGGTATGAAGCCTCCTAACTCAGCACTCAGCAGTTACAGAAGAAGGGTCTGCACCCGCAGCACTCCAAGAATGAGGAAAGGGACAAAAGGCAGAAGAGAAGTTTGTCCCAGGCAAAGCCCCTTAAAAATGCCTGGGAGATAAAAATAGAATCTGGGCAATAAAATAAAGTCTAACCATTTTTATCCTTTGTGCTTTGTCTAATTTCAGGTGCTCCTAGTGTCCCGCATACAGAGGTTCCACACCCGGCACTTCAGACCAGATTTCCTAGAGCAGAATGGCTCGATGACACTTCAGCTCCTGGGGCCCAGTTCAGACTCCGTGACATAGAGCCTGAGCTGCAGCCAACCAGGTCCTCGAGAGCTCAGCCCCCTCCCTCCCAGTGACTCTGACAGGATCTCTACACAGCAGCCCAGCCCACAGCCCACAGGGTAGCACCTCTCCATTCTCTGATCAAAATATAAAGTTTCCTTTGCTTTTGAACCAAACTCAGTCTCGATCTATTGGCTCCAATGACACTGGGCAGGGGGACACTTGTTGGCGTCCACTCTGGAAGATCAGTAACAGAAATTGAGAACATTGTAACTTCAATGAACAGATGTGTGAGCCAAACTGTAATTAACATAGAACAGTGTATAAGGCTCGGGTAAAATAAGATGTTTCTAACACTTCCATTTGATATTTCCATCACTTTCTTATAAGCAAGTTCAGTGAAAAGGTTTGTCTTCTTTGTCAGGTCAATATTAGAGAAACAAAGTGATTTCTTTCCAAGGATGTACATCTAATAATCTTGGTTAAAGCTTCAATCTTGTTTTAAATGCTTTTGCATTGAAAATGATACCTCTCTTTCAGCTCCCCCATTTCTGAGAAGCATAAAATCTTATAATTTATTTATTACCAAAGGGAAATGGTAGGAGGAGGGATAAATTAACAGTTTGGGATTAACACATACACACTGCTATGTATGAAATCATCAGCAAGGAACTACTGTATAGCACAGGGAACTACACTCAATATTTTGCAATAACCTATAAGGGGAAATGATCTGAAAAAGAATAGATATTTTTATTGACATCATCCATCAATGACAGTAAAAATGGAATCTAAGGGAAGACAGTGGTGAGTGCTTCTGACCCTGAAGACTTCAATCATCTAAAGTTTGGACTCTGCCTACTTCCCAAGGCCCTTAATGAACATATGTGTAGCCGTAGCTTAAAAAATTCCCCAGTTTGGGTTGCGGAGAGACACTGATATTTAAAATCCCCTGGTGTTCTCCTCACATGAATGGGACCCTTCCTACACCTAAAACATGCCTGTCACACCCAGAGGATGGTATACCGTCTGATCGGGAAAAGTTTGGAAAAGGCATCTCATCTCCTCATCTCTTGGTGCTAGGGTTCACCACTCCAGCGTCTTTACTAACAGTCTCCCCACTTGGAGATGTCAGCACTGTCAACATCCTGTTACATACAGTTTGGAATTTGTCCAGAGGATGAAGCAGAAGGAGGAGGAACAATGAGAGACAAGTCCTAGGTGTTCGGACAGGCACATGCCACTCTAATTTCCAATCAGGAAGACGAATTGACCAAAGGCTAGGGTTGCCCATGGAAACAGAATAGGGCTTGAGGAATCCTGATGCTTTGTGGCCAGTTCCCATAAACACAAGTTGGAAAATGGAACTCAGGGGCACTAAAATTCACAAAACTGCAGAATTGAAAATATCTATCACTGAAAAATGTCTTGAGGAAAGTCAGAGAAAAGGACTTGTAAGCAACGGAGAATGGCAGGAAAGGGATTGGAAGAGGTAGAAAGGACTCGCCATTAAGCACAAGAAAAGGGGCTGAACATTGCCAACATTGCAGTTGGCCAAAAAGGGTGTATGCGTCTTTTTCTGTATATATTCAAGAAAAGGGCATACACTTTTTTAGCCAACCAAACAGGTGGGCACTGGAAATCAATACTACAAAACATATCACTTTGCATCAGTCAGAAGAGCCGTCCTCATAAAGTGTAAACACCAGAAATGCAGGACAGGGCAAGGAGAAAAGGGAGCCCTGTGAGTCTTATAGTGGAAATGTATATTGCCAACGGTCACTCTGGATAAGTCTATTGTGTTTACTAAAGCATCTAAAAAATGAGCTACCGAGCACAGGGCACTTGCACTCATGGACGTATATCTTGGGAAAAACAAAAATCGAGAGGACACAGGCACCCCAATGTTTACCACCTCTCTGTTTAAAAGATCTTCGACTAGGATATAACTTAAATGTATCTGCAGAGAAAAAACGGACAGAGATGTGGTGCTTATGTAGAGTGGAATATTACTCAGCCTGGAAATCAATGAAATACGGCCAGTTATAACAACTCCAGAGGAGTTACGTGTGATCATTCGAAGTCACATAATTCAAAAAGAAAAAGACATAAGATATCACTAATACATGGAATGTTAACATGGCTACACATGAACTGAATTACAAAAGAGAAGAGGGTTTCAAATTAAGAAAACCAACTTATGCTTCCTTAAGGGGAAAGGTGAGTTGGGGTGCTGCATAAAAGCAGAGATTGAAATTAGCACAGATACCATTCCATAAGCCAAATATGTAATAGTCAAGACCTACTCCTTGCTCAATGAAATGGACTCAACACGCCATATTCAATTCCTAAGAATATAACGGATTAGTAAGAATCTTAAAACCCATGGACTTATATGTCTCCGTAAGAGAATCAAGCGCGTGTACAGCGGCATAAACGAAGCAGTGAAAATCCGATAAATCCCATTATTAAAATAAATTTCAAAAACAAAACACAATGACAGTGAAATAGGTAGCAATTCTTAAATAATTCACTCAGGGCATGTGATGCAACCTGGATTTACCACATCTACACCCAGAGCTGGTTGAGACATAAGGCTGGACACTTCAGGCTGATAGCATTGGTGAGTTTCAGTGAACAAATGCAGATCCTTTGAAGTCATACTGCATGGTACCCATTCCAAGGGTCCCAACTCTCCAGGTTCAAGGGATGCTTTCTTCAGCTAAAACATGCGTGGGAAACGCCGAGTATGGTCCACTGTGTGATTAGGAAACGATTTAAAATGCATCTCAGTTTTCGTATCCTGGTCCTCGGGTTCACCATTCCAGACGGTTTACTAACACTCTCCCCGCTTGGAGAGTCAGTGCCTTTAACCTCCTGTTTGGCACAGCTTGCAATTTCTGCGCAAGATGAACAGGAATAGGGAGAACCAATGAGAGACTAGCTATAGGTGTCTGCACGGGCAAATGTAAGGCTCATTTCCCACCAGGAAGAGGAATTAACCAAAGGCTCAGCGTGCCCTGCCAGAAACAGATTAGGGCCTGAAGCAATCCTGCGGTTTTTTGCCCAGCTCACAAGAAAGCGATTTGAAGAAAGGAGCTCAGGGGCACTGTAATTCACAAACCTGCAGAGTTATAAATGACAGCTATCCTCCAAAAATATATTGAAGTAAGCCTGCGAAGGGGACTTGAAAGCGGGGCAGAATTTCAGGAAAACGATTGCAGGGGTAGACTGGAATTGCCCTGAAAGCATAGGAAAAGAGGCAGAACGTCGACAATGATGCACTTGGCCAAAAAGGGCGTATGCGTTTTTTCCTGAATATATTCAGGAAAAAACGCATACGCCCTTTTTGGCCAACCAAGCAAGCCTGTAACGGAAATCTGCACCACAATGAACTCTCACTGCCCCCCGGGCAAAAGGGCCATCTGAAAAAAGTGTAAATTCCAGAAATGTATGACAGGATATGGAGAACAGGGAGCCTTGTTATGCTGATTGGCAGGATGTAAATTGCCAGCAGCCACCCTGGAGAAGTGTATGGTGTTTCCTGAAAAACGTAAGGAACAAAGCAACACAGCCTATGGCAATTGCACTTCTGGTCCTATTCCTTAGGGAAATTAAAATCAAAAACAGAGAGCCACCCCAAAGTTTGGGATGGCTGTGTTCCCCAGAAGCTCGTCTACAGTACCAGGTAAATATCCCAGAAAGCAAAAAATGGATAAAGAAGTTGTGGCACGTATGTGCAATGCAATATCACTCAGCAATGAAATCTGTGTCATCAGGCCCGTAGCGGCATATTGAGTGGATTCAGATACGGTGATTCTACGTGAACTACGTCACACAGAAAAAGAAACATCATAAGATATCACTAATACACGGAATGTAAACTTGACTACACATGAACTGAATTACAAAACAGAACAGGATCTCAAATTTAGAAAACCACCTAGTGCTTGCTTATGGGGAAAGGTGCCTTGGGGTGCTGCATAAAACCAGAGACTGAAATTAGCACAGATAACTTTCCATAAGCCAAATATGTAATAGACAAGACCTACTCCTTGCTCAACGAAATGGAACCAACACCACATATTCAACGCCTAGGAATATACCTGACTAGGAAGAATCTTAAAACCCATGGATATATATGTCTCCATAAGAGAATCAAGCGTGTGTACAGCGGCCGAAACGCAGCAGTGAAAATCCGATAAATCCCATTATCAAAATAAATTTCGAAAACAAAACACAAAGACAGTGAAATACAGAGCAATTCTTAAATAATTCACTCAGGGCATGTGATGCAACCGGGATTGACCACATCTACACCCAGAGCTGGTTGAGACATAAGGCTGGACACTTCAGGCTGATAGCATTGGTGAGTTTCGGTGAGCAAATGCAGACCCTTTGAAATCATACTGCATGGTACCCATTCCATGGGTCCCAACTCTCCAGGTTCAAGGGATTCTTCCTCCAGCTAAAACATGCATGGGAAACCCAGAGTATCGTCCACCGTGTGATTGGGAAACGATTTAAAATGCATCTCAGTTTTCGTATCCTGGTCCTGGGGTTCACCATTCCAGATGCTTTACTAACACTCTCTCCGCTTGGAGAGTCAGTGCCTTTAACCTCCTCTTTGGCACAGCTTGGAATTTCTGTGCAAGATGAACAGGAATAGGGAGAACCAATGAGAGACTAGCTGTAGGTGTCTGCACGGGCAAATGTAATGCTCATTGCCTACCAGGAAGAGGAATTAAACCAAGGCTCAGTGTGCCCCGCTGGAAACAGATTAGGACCTGAAGCAATCCTGCGGTTTTGTGCCCAGCTCACAAGAAAGCAAGTTGAAGAAAGGAGCTCAGGGGCACTGTAATTCACAAACCTGCAGAGTTATAAATGACAGCTATCCTCCAAAAGTATATTGAAGTAAGCCTGCGAAGGGGACTTGAAAGCGGGGCAGAATTTCAGGAAAACGATTGCAGGGTGTAGACAGGAATTGCCCTGAAAGCATAGGAAAAGAGGCAGAACGTCGACAATGATGCACTTGGCCAAAAAGTGCGTATGCGTTTTTTCCTGAATATATTCAGGAAAAAACGCATATGCACTTTTTGGCCAACCAAGCAAGCCTGTAAAGGAAATCTGCACTACAATGAAGTCTCACTGCCCCCCGGGCAAGAGGGCCATCTGAAAAAAGTGTAAAATCCAGAAAGGTAGGACAGGATATGGAGAACAGGGAGCCTTGTTATGCTGATTGGCAGGATGTAAATTGCCAGCAGCCACCCTGGAGAAGTGTATGGTGTTTCCTGAAACACATAAGAAACAAACCAACAAAGCCTATGGCACTTCCACTTATGGTCCTATAGCTTACGGAAATTAAAATCAAAAACAGACAGCCACCCCAATATTTGGGACGGCTGTGTTCACAAGAAGCTCGTCTACAGTATCAGGTAAATATCCCAGAAAGCAAAAAATGGATAAAGAAGTTGTGGCACGTACGTACAATGCAATATCACTCAGCAATGAAATCTGTGTCATCAGGCCCGTAGCGGCATAGTGAGTGGATGCAGGTACGGTGATTCTACGTGAACTACGTCACACAGAAAAAGAAACATCATAAGATATCACTAATACACGGAATGTAAACTTGACTACACATGAACTGAATTACAAAACAGAACAGGGTCTCAAATTTAGAAAACCAACTAGTGCTTGCTTATGGGAAAAGGTGCCTTGGGGTGCTGCATAAAACCAGAGACTGAAATTAGCACAGATAACTTTCCGTAAGCCAAATATGTATTAGACAAGACCTACTCCTTGCTCAACTAAATGGACCCAACACCACATATTGAACGCCTAGGAATATACCTGACTAGGAAGAATCTTAAAACCCATGGATATATATGTCTCCGTAAGAGAATCAAGCGTGTGTACAGCGGCCGAAACGCAGCAGTGAAAATCCGATAAATCCCATTATCAAAATAAATTTCGAAAACAAAACACAAAGACAGTGAAATAGAGAGCAATTCTTAAATAATTCACTTAGGGCATGTGATGCAACCGGGATTTACCACATCTACACCCAGAGTTGGTTGAGACATAAGGCTGGACACTTCAGGCTGATAGCATTGGTGAGTTTCGGTGAGCAAATGCAGACCCTTTGAAGTCATACTGCATGGTACCCATTCCATGGGTCCCAACTCTCCAGGTTCAAGGCATTCTTCCTCCAGCTAAAACATGCATGGGAAACCCAGAGTATCGTCCACCGTGTGATTGGGAAACGATTTAAAATGCATCTCAGTTTTCGTATCCTGGTCCTCGGTTTCACCATTCCAGATGCTTTACTAAAACTCTCCCCACTTGGAGAGTCAGTGCCTTTAACCTCCTGTTTGGCACAGCTTGCAATTTCTGTGCAAGATGAACAGGAATAAGGAGAACCAATGAGAGACTAGCTGTAGGTGTCTGCACGGGCAAATGTAACGCTCATTGCCCACCAGGAAGAGGAATTAAAAAAAGGCTCAGCGTGCCCTGCTGGAAACAGATTAGGGCCTGAAGCAATCCTGCGGTTTTGTGCCCAGCTCACAAGAAAGCGAGTTGAAGAAAGGAGCTCAGGGGCACTGTAATTCACAAATCTGCAGAGTTATAAATGACAGCTATCCTCCAAAAATATATTGAAGTAAGCCTGCGAAGGGGATTTGAAAGCGGGGCAGAATTTCAGGAAAACGATTGCAGGGGGTAGACTGGAATTGCCCTGAAAGCATAGGAAAAGAGGCAGAACGTTGACAATGATGCACTTGGCCAAAAAGGGCGTATGCGTTTTTTCCTGAATATATTCAGGAAAAAACGCATACGCCCTTTTTGGCCAACCAAGCAAGCCTGTAAAGGAAATCTGCACTACAATGAAGTCTCACTGCCCCCCCGGGCAAAAGGGCCATCTGAAAAAAGTGTAAAATCCAGAAAGGTAGGACAGGATATGGAGAACAGGGAGCCTTGTTATGCTGATTGGCAGGATGTAAATTGCCAGCAGCCACCCTGGAGAAGTGTATGGTGTTTCCTGAAACACGTAAGAAACAAAGCAACACAGCCTATGGCACTTCCACTTATGGTCCTATAGCTTACGGAAATTAAAATCAAAAACAGACAGCCACCCCAATATTTGGGACGGCTGTGTTCACAAGAAGCTCGTCTACAGTATCAGGTAAATATCCCAGAAAGCAAAAAATGGATAAAGAAGTTGTGGCACGTACGTACAATGCAATATCACTCAGCAATGAAATCTGTGTCATCAGGCCTGTAGCGGCATAGTGAGTGGATGCAGGTACGGTGATTCTACGTGAACTACGTCACACAGAAAAAGAAACATCATAAGATATCACTAATACACGGAATGTAAACTTGACTACACATGAACTGAATTACAAAACAGAACAGGGTCTCAAATTTAGAAAACCAACTAGTGCTTGCTTATGGGGAAAGGTGCCTTGGGGTGCTGCATAAAACCAGAGACTGAAATTAGCACAGATAACTTTCCATAAGGCAAATATGTAATAGACAAGACCTACTCCTTGCTCAACGAAATGGACCCAATACCACATATTCAACGCCTAGGAATATACCTGACTAGGAAGAACCTTAAAACCCATGGATATATATGTCTCCGTAAGAGAATCAAGCGTGTGTACAGCGGCCGAAACGCAGCAGTGAAAATCCGATAAATCCCATTATCAAAATAAATTTCGAAAACAAAACACAAAGACAGTGAAATAGAGAGCAATTCTTAAATAATTCACTCAGGGCATGTGTTGCAACCGGGATTGACCACATCTACACCCAGAGCTGGTTGAGACATAAGGCTGGACACTTCAGGCTGATAGCATTGGTGAGTTTCGGTGAGCAAATGCAGACCCTTTGAAGTCATACTGCATGGTACCCATTCCATGGGTCCCAACTCTCCAGGTTCAAGGGATTCTTCCTCCAGCTAAAACATGCATGGGAAACCCAGAGTATCGTCCACCGTGTGATTGGGAAACGATTTAAAATGCATCTCAGTTTTCGTATCCTGGTCCTCGGGTTCACCATTCCAGATGCTTTACTAACACTCTCCCCGCTTGGAGAGTCAGTGCCTTTAACCTCCTGTTTGGCACAGCTTGCAATTTCTGTGCAATTTGAACAGGAATAGGGAGAACCAATGAGAGACTAGCTGTACGTGTCTGCACGGGCAAATGTAACGCTCATTGCCCACCAGGAAGAGGAATTAAACAAAGGCTCAGCGTGCCCTGCTGAAAACAGATTAGGGCCTGAAGCAATCCTGTGGTTTTGTGCTCAGCTCACAAGAAAGCGAGTTGAAGAAAGGAGCTCAGGGCCACTGTAATTCACAAACCTGCTGAGTTATAAATGACAGCTATCCTCCAAAAATATATTGAAGTAAGCCTGCGAAGGGGACTTGAAAGCGGGGCAGAATTTCAGGAAAACGATTGCAGGGGGTAGACTGGAATTGCCCTGAAAGCATAGGAAAAGAGGCAGAACGTCGACAATGATGCACTTGGCCAAAAAGGGCGTATGCGTTTTTTCCTGAATATATTCAGGAAAAAACGCATACGCCCTTTTTGGCCAACCAAGCAAGCCTGTAAAGGAAATCTGCACTACAATGAAGTCTCACTGCCCCCTGGGCAAAAGGGCCATCTGAAAAAAGGGTAAAATCCAGAAAGGTAGGACAGGATATGGAGAACAGGGAGCCTTGTTATGCTGATTGGCAGGATGTAAATTGCCAGCAGCCACCCTGGAGAAGTGTATGGTGTTTCCTGAAACACGTAAGAAACAAAGCAACACAGCCTATGGCACTTCCACTTATGGTCCTATACCTTACGGAAATTAAAATCAAAAACAGACAGCCACCCCAATATTTGGGACGGCTGTGTTCACAAGAAGCTCGTCTACAGTATAAGGTAAATATCCCAGAAAGCAAAAAATGGATAAAGAAGTTGTGGCACGTACGTACAATGCAATATCACTCAGCAATGAAATCTGTGTCATCAGGCCCGTAGCGGCATAGTGAGTGGATGCAGTTAAGGTGATTCTACGTGAACTACGTCACACAGAAAAAGAAACATCATAAGATATCACTAATACACGGAATGTAAACTTGACTACACATGAACTGAATTACAAAACAGAACAGGGTCTCAAATTTAGAAAACCAACTAGTGCTTGCTTATGGGGAAAGGTGCCTTGGGGTGCTGCATAAAACCAGAGACTGAAATTAGCACAGATAACTTTCCATAAGGCAAATATGTAATAGACAAGACCTACTCCTTGCTCAACGAAATGGACCCAACACCACATATTCAACGCCTAGGAATATACCTGACTAGGAATAATCTTAAAACCCATGGATATATATGTCTCCGTAAGAGAATCAAGCGTGTGTACAGCGGCCGAAACGCAGCAGTGAAAATCCGATAAATCCCATTATCAAAATAAATTTCGAAAACAAAACACAAAGACAGTGAAATAGAGAGCAATTCTTAAATAATTCACTCAGGGCATGTGATGCAACCGGGATTTACCACATCTACACCCAGAGCTGTTTGAGACATAAGGCTGGACACTTCAGGCTGATAGGACTGGTGAGTTTCGGTGAGCAAATGCAGACCCTTTGAAGTCATACTGCATGGTACCCATTCCATGGGTCCCAACTCTCCAGGTTCAAGGGATTTTTCCTCCAGCTAAAACATGCATGGGAAACCCAGAGTATCTTCCACCGTGTGATTGGGAAATGATTTAAAATGCATCTCAGTTTTCGTATCCTGGTCCTCTGGTTCATCATTCCAGATGCTTTACTAACACTCTCCCCGCTTGGAGAGTCAGTGCCTTTAACCTCCTGTTTGGCACAGCTTGCAATTTCTGTGCAAGATGAACAGAAATAGCAAGAACCAATGAGAGACTAGCTGTAGGTGTCTGCACGGGCAAATGTAATGCTCATTGCCCACCAGGAAGTGGAATTAAACAAAGGCTCAGTGTGCCCTGCTAGAAAAAGATTAAGGCCTGAAGCAATCCTGCGGTTTTGTGCCCAGCTCACAAGAAAGCGAGTTGAAGAAAGGAGCTCAGGGGCACTGTAATTCACAAACCTGCGGAGGTATAAATGACAGCTATCCTCCAAAAATATATTGAAGTAAGCCTGCGAAGGGGAATTGAAAGCGGGGCAGAATTTCAGGAAAACGATTGCAGGGGGTAGACTGGAATTGCCCTGAAAGCATAGGAAAAGAGGCACAACGTCGACAATGATGCACTTGGCCAAAAAGGGCGTATGCGTTTTTTCCTGAATATATTCAGGAAAAAACGCATACGCCCTTTTTGGCCAACCAAGCAAGCCTGTAAAGGAAATCTGCACTACAATAAAATCTCACTGCCCCACCTGGCAAAAGGGCCATCTGAAAAAAGTGTAAAATCCAGAAAGGTAGGACAGGATATGGAGAACAGGGAGCCTTGTTATGCTGATTGGCAGGATGTAAATTGCCAGCAGCCACCCTGGAGAAATGTATGGTGTTTCCTGAAACACGTAAGAAATAAAGCAACACAGCCTATGGCACTTCCACTTATGGTCCTATAGCTTACGGAAATTAAAATCAAAAACAGACAGCCACCCCAATATTTGGGACGGCTGTGTTCACAAGAAGCTCGTCTACAGTATCAGGTAAATATCCCAGAAAGCAAAAAATGGATAAAGAAGTTGTGGCACGTACGTACAATGCAATATCACTCAGCAATGACATCTGTGTCATCAGGCCCGTAGCGGCATAGTGAGTGGATGCAGGTACGGTGATTCTACGTGAACTACGTCACACAGAAAAAGAAACATCATAAGATATCACTAATACACGGAATGTAAACTTGACTACACATGAACTGAATTACAAAACAGAACAGGGTCTCAAATTTAGAAAACCAACTAGTGCTTGCTTATGGGGAAAGGTGCCTTGGGATGCTGCATAAAACCAGAGACTGAAATTAGCACAGATAACTTTCCATAAGCCAAATATGTAATAGACAAGACCTACTCCTTGCTCAACGAAATGGACCCAACACCACATATTCAACGCCTAGGAATATACCTGACTAGGAAGAATCTTAAAACCCATGGATATATATGTCTCCGTAAGAGAATCAAGCGTGTGTACAGCGGCCGAAACGCAGCAGTGAAAATCCGATAAATCCCATTATCAAAATAAATTTCTAAAACAAAACACAAAGACAGTGAAATAGAGAGCAATTCTTAAATAATTCATTCAGGGCATGTGATGCAACCGGGATTTACCACATCTACACCCAGAGCTGGTTGAGACATAAGGCTGGACACTTCAGGCTGATAGCACTGGTGAGTTTCGGTGAGCAAATGCAGACCCTTTGAAGTCATACTGCATGGTACCCATTCCATGGGTCCCAACTCTCCAGGTTCAAGGGATTCTTCCTTCAGCTAAAACATGCATGGGAAACACAGAGTATCGTCTACCGTGTGATTGGGAAACGATTTAAAATGCATCTCAGTTTTCGTATCCTGGTCCTCGGGTTCACCATTCCAGATGCTTTACTAACACTCTCCCCGCTTGGAGAGTCAGTGCCTTTAACCTCCTGTTTGGCACAGCTTGCAATTTCTATGCAAGATGAACAGGAATAGTGAGAACCAATGAGAGACTAGCTGTAGGTGTCTGCACGGGCAAATGTAACGCTCATTGCCAACCAGGAAGAGGAATTAAACAAAGGCGCAGCGTGCACTGCTGAAAACAGATTAGGGCCTGAAGCAATCCTGCGGTTTTGTGCCCAGCTCACAAGATAGCGAGTTGAAGAAAGGAGCTCAGGAGCACTGTAATTCACAAACCTGCAGAGTTATAAATGACAGCTATCCTCCAAAAATATATTGAAGTAAGCCTGCGAAGGGGACTTGAAAGCGGGGCAGAATTTCAGGAAAACGATTGCAGGGGGTAGACTGGAATTGCCCTGAAAGCATAGGAAAAGAGGCAGAACGTCGACAATGATGCACTTGGCCAAAAAGGGCGTATGCGTTTTTTCCTGAATATATTCAGGAAAAAACGCATACGCCCTTTTTGGCCAACCAAGCAAGCCTGTAAAGGAAATCTGCACTACAATGAAATCTCACTGCCCCCCACCATCTGAAAAAAGTGTAAAATCCAGAAAGGTAGGACAGGATACGGAGAACAGGGAGCCTTGTTATGCTGATTGGCAGGATGTAAATTGTGAACAGCCACCCTGGAGAAGTGTATGGTGTTTCCTGAAACACGTAAGAAATAAAGCAACACAGCCTATGGCAATTGCAATTATGGTCCTATTGCTTAGGGAAATTAAAATCAAAAACAGAGAGCCTCCCCAAAGTTTGGGACGGCTGTGTTCCCAAGAGGCTCGTCTACAGTACCAGGTAAATATCCCAGAAAGCAAAAAATGGATAAAGATGTTGTGGCACGTACGTGCAATGCAATATCACTCAGCAATGAAATCTGTGTCATCAGGTCCGTAGCGGCATAGTGAGTGGATGCAGGTACGGTGATTCTACGTGAACTACGTCACACAGAAAAAGAAACATCATAAGATATCACTAATACACGGAATGTAAACTTGACTACACATGAACTGAATTACAAAACAGAACAGGGTCTCAAATTTAGAAAACCAACTAGTGCTTGCTTATGGGGAAAGGTGCCTTGGGGTGCTGCATAAAACCAGAGACTGAAATTAGCACAAATAACATTCCATCAGCCAAATATGTAATAGACAAGACCTACTCCTTGCTCAACGAAATGGACTCAACACCACATATTCAATGCCTAGGAATATACCTGACTAGGGAGAATCTTAAAACCCATGGATATATATGTCTCCGTAAGAGAATCAAGCGTGTGTACAGAGGCCGAAACGCAGCAGTGAAAATCCGATAAATCCCATTATCAAAATAAATTTCTAAAACAAAACACAAAGACAGTGAAATAGAGAGCAATTCTTAAATAATTCATTCAGGGCATGTGATGCAACCGGGATTTACCACATCTACACCCAGAGCTGGTTGAGACATAAGGCTGGACACTTCAGGCTGATAGCATTGGTGAGTTTCGGTGAGCAAATGCAGACCCTTTGAAGTCATACTGCATGGTACCCATTCCATGGGTCCCAACTCTCCAGGTTCAAGGGATTCTTCCTTCAGCTAAAACATGCATGGGAAACACACAGTATCGTCTACCGTGTGATTGGGAAACGATTTAAAATGCATCTCAGTTTTCGTATCCTGGTCCTCGGGTTCACCATTCCAGATGCTTTACTAACACTCTCCCCGCTTGGAGAGTCAGTGCCTTTAACCTCCTGTTTGGCACAGCTTGCAATTTCTATGCAAGATGAACAGGAATAGTGAGAACCAATGAGAGACTAGCTGTAGGTGTCTGCACGGGCAAATGTAACGCTCATTGCCGACCAGGAAGAGGAATTAAACAAAGGCGCAGCGTGCACTGCTGAAAACAGATTAGGGCCTGAAGCAATCCTGCGGTTTTGTGCCCAGCTCACAAGATAGCGAGTTGAAGAAAGGAGCTCAGGAGCACTGTAATTCACAAACCTGCAGAGTTATAAATGACAGCTATCCTCCAAAAATATATTGAAGTAAGCCTGCGAAGGGGACTTGAAAGCGGGGCAGAATTTCAGGAAAACGATTGCAGGGGGTAGACTGGAATTGCCCTGAAAGCATAGGAAAAGAGGCAGAACGTCGACAATGATGCACTTGGCCAAAAAGGGCGTATGCGTTTTTTCCTGAATATATTCAGGAAAAAACGCATACGCCCTTTTTGGCCAACCAAGCAAGCCTGTAAAGGAAATCTGCACTACAATGAAATCTCACTGCCTCACACCATCTGAAAAAAGTGTAAAATCCAGAAAGGTAGGACAGGATACGGAGAACAGGGAGCCTTGTTATGCTGATTGGCAGGATGTAAATTGTGAACAGCCACCCTGGAGAAGTGTATGGTGTTTCCTGAAACACGTAAGAAATAAAGCAACACAGCCTATGGCAATTGCAATTATGGTCCTATTGCTTAGGGAAATTAAAATCAAAAACAGAGAGCCACCCCAAAGTTTGGGACGGCTGTGTTCCCAAGAGGCTCGTCTACAGTACCAGGTAAATATCCCAGAAAGCAAAAAATGGATAAAGATGTTGTGGCACGTACGTGCAATGCAATATCACTCAGCAATGAAATCTGTGTCATCAGGCCCGTAGCGGCATAGTGAGTGGATGCAGGTACGGTGATTCTACGTGAACTACGTCACACAGAAAAAGAAACATCATAAGATATCACTAATACACGGAATGTAAACTTGACTACACATGAACTGAATTACAAAACAGAACAGGGTCTCAAATTTAGAAAACCAACTAGTGCTTGCTTATGGGGAAAGGTGCCTTGGGGTGCTGCATAAAACCAGAGACTGAAATTAGCACAAATAACATTCCATCAGCCAAATATGTAATAGACAAGACCTACTCCTTGCTCAACGAAATGGACTCAACACCACATATTCAATGCCTAGGAATATACCTGACTAGGGAGAATCTTAAAACCCATGGATTTATATGTCTCTGTAAGAGAATCAAGCGTGTGTACAGCGGCCGAAATGCAGCAGTGAAAATCCGATAAATCCCATTATCAAAATAAATTTCAAAAACAAAACACAAAGACAGTGAAATAGAGAGCAATTCTTAAATAATTCACTCAGGGCATGTGATGCAACCGGGATTGACCACATCTACATCCAGAGCTGGTTGAGACATAAGGCTGGACCCTTCAGGCTGATAGCATTGGTGAGTTTCGGTGAGCAAATGCAGATCCTTTGAAGTCATACTGCATGGTACCCATTCCATGGGTCCCAACTCTCCAGGTTCAAGGGATTCTTCCTCCACCTAAAACATGCATGGGGAACCCAGAGTATCGTCCATCGTGTGATTGGGAAACGATATAAAATGCATCTCAGTTTTCGTATCCTGGTCCTCGGGTTAACCATTCCAGATGCTTTACTAACACTCTCCCCGCTTGGAGAGTCAGTGCCTTTAACCTCCTGTTTGGCACAGCTTGCAATTTCTGTGCAAGATGAACAGAAATAGGGAGAACCAATGAGAGACTAGCTGTAGGTGTCTGCATGGGCAAATGTAACGGTCATTTCCCACCAGGAAGAGGAATTAAACAAAGGCTCAGCGTGCCCTGCCAGAAACAGATTAGGGCCTGAAGCAATCCTGCGGTTTTGTGCCCAGCTCACAAGAAAGCGAGTTGAAGAAAGGAGCTCAGGGGCACTGTAATTCACAAACCTGCAGAGTTATAAATGACAGCTATCCTCCAAAAATATATTGAAGTAAGCCTGCGAAGGGGACTTGAAAGCGGGGCAGAATTTCAGGAAAACGATTGCAGGGGGTAGACTGGAATTGCCCTGAAAGCATAGGAAAAGAGGCACAACATCGACAATGATGCACTTGGCCAAAAAGGGCGTATGCGTTTTTTCCTGAATATATTCAGGAAAAAACGCATACGCCCTTTTTGGCCAACCAAGCAAGCCTGTAAAGGAAATCTGCACTACAATGAAATCTCACTGCCCCCCGGGCAAAAGGGCCATCTGAAAAAAGTGTAAAATCCAGAAAGGTAGGACAGGATATGGAGAACAGGGAGCCTTGTTATGCTGATTGGCAGGATGTAAATTGCCAGCAGCCACCCTGGAGAAGTGTATGGTGTTTCCTGAAACACGTAAGAAACAAAGCAACACAGCCTATGGCACTTCCACTTATGGTCCTATAGCTTACGGAAATTAAAATCAAAAACAGACAGCCACCCCAATATTTGGGACGGCTGTGTTCAGAAGAAGCTCGTCTACAGTATCAGGTAAATATCCCAGAAAGCAAAAAATGGATAAAGAAGTTGTGGCAGGTACGTACAATGCAATATCACTCAGCAATGAAATCTGTGTCATCAGGCCCGTAGCGGCATAGTAAGTGGATGCAGGTACGGTGATTCTACGTGAACTACATCACAAAGAAAAATAAACATCATAAGATATCACTAATACACGGAATGTAAACTTGACTACACATGAACTGAATTACAAAACAGAACAGGGTCTCAAATTTAGAAAAACAACTAGTGCTTGCTTATGGGGAAAGGTGCCTTGGGGTTCTGCATAAAACCAGAGACTGAAATTAGCACAGATAACTTTCCATAAGCCAAATATGTAATAGACAAGACCTACTCCTTGCTCAACGAAATGGACCCAACACCACATATTCAACGCCTAGGAATATACCTGACTAGGAAGAATCTTAAAATCCATGGATATATATGTCTCCGTAAGAGAATCAAGCGTGTGTACAGCGGCCGAAACGCAGCAGTGAAAATCAGATAAATCCCATTATCAAAATAAATTTCGAAAACAAAACATAAAGACAGTGAAATAGAGAGCAATTCTTAAATAATTCACTCAGGGCATGTGATGCAACCGGGATTGACCACATCTACACCCAGAGCTGGTTGAGACATAAGGCTGGACACTTCAGGCTGATAGCATTGGTGAGTTTCGGTGAGCAAATGCAGACCCTTTGAAGTCATACTGCATGGTACCCATTCCATGGGTCCCAACTCTCCAGGTTCAAGGGATTCTTCCTTCAGCTAAAACATGCATGGGAAACACAGAGTATCGTCTACCGTGTGATTGGGAAACGATTTAAAATGCATCTCAGTTTTCGTATCCTGGTCCTCGGGTTCACCATTCCAGATGCTTTACTAACACTCTCCCCGCTTGGAGAGTCAGTGCCTTTAACCTCCTGTTTGGCACAGCTTGCAATTTCTATGCAAGATGAACAGGAATAGTGAGAACCAATGAGAGACTAGCTGTAGGTGTCTGCACGGGCAAATGTAACGGTCATTGCCGACCAGGAAGAGGAATTAAACAAAGGCTCAGCGTGCACCGCTGAAAACAGATTAGGGCCTGAAGCAATCCTGCGGTTTTGTGCCCAGCTCACAAGAAAGCGAGTTGAAGAAAGGAGCTCAGGAGCACTGTAATTCACAAACCTGCAGAGTTATAAATGACAGCTATCCTCCAAAAATATATTGAAGTAAGCCTGCGAAGGGGACTTGAAAGCGGGGCAGAATTTCAGGAAAACGATTGCAGGGGGTAGACTGGAATTGCCCTGAAAGCATAGGAAAAGAGGCAGAACATCGACAATGATGCAATTGGCCAAAAAGGGCGTATGCGTTTTTTCCTGAATATATTCAGGAAAAAACGCATACGCCCTTTTTGGCCAACCAAGCAAGCCTGTAAATGAAATCTGCACTACAATGAAATCTCACTGCCCCCCACCATCTGAAAAAAGTGTAAAATCCAGAAAGGTAGGACAGGATACGGAGAACAGGGAGCCTTGTTATGCTGATTGGCAGGATGTAAATTGTGAACAGCCACCCTGGAGAAGTGTATGGTGTTTCCTGAAACACGTAAGAAATAAAGCAACACAGCCTATGGCAATTGCAATTATGGTCCTATTGCTTAGGGAAATTAAAATCAAAAACAGAGAGCCACCCCAAAGTTTGGGACGGCTGTGTTCCCAAGAGGCTCGTCTACAGTACCAGGTAAATATCCCAGAAAGCAAAAAATGGATAAAGATGTTGTGGCACGTACGTGCAATGCAATATCACTCAGCAATGAAATCTGTGTCATCAGGCCCATAGCGGCATAGTGAGTGGATGCAGGTACGGTGATTCTACGTGAACTACGTCACACAGAAAAAGAAACATCATAAGATATCACTAATACACGGAATGTAAACTTGACTACACATGAACTGAATTACAAAACAGAACAGGGTCTCAAATTTAGAAAACCAACCAGTGCTTGCTTATGGGGAAAGGTGCCTTGGGGTGCTGCATAAAACCAGAGACTGAAATTAGCACAAATAACATTCCATCAGCCAAATATGTAATAGACAAGACCTACTCCTTGCTCAACGAAATGGACTCAACACCACATATTCAATGCCTAGGAATATACCTGACTAGGGAGAATCTTAAAACCCATGGATTTATATGTCTCTGTAAGAGGATCAAGCGTGTGTACAGCGGCCGAAATGCAGCAGTGAAAATCCGATAAATCCCATTATCAAAATAAATTTCAAAAACAAAACACAAAGACAGTGAAATAGAGAGCAATTCTTAAGTAATTCACTCAGGGCATGTGATGCAACCGGGATTGACCACATCTACCTCCAGAGCTGGTTGAGACATAAGGCTGGACCCTTCAGGCTGATAGCATTGGTGAGTTTCGGTGAGCAAATGCAGATCCTTTGAAGTCATACTGCATGGTACCCATTCCATGGGTCCCAACTCTCCAGGTTCAAGGGATTCTTCCTCCACCTAAAACATGCATGGGGAACCCAGAGTATCGTCCACCGTGTGATTGGGAAACGATATAAAATGCATCTCAGTTTTCGTATCCTGGTCCTCGGGTTCACCATTCCAGATGCTTTACTAACACTCTCCCCGCTTGGAGAGTCAGTGCCTTTAACCTCCTGTTTGGCACAGCTTGCAATTTCTGTGCAAGATGAACAGAAATAGGGAGAACCAATGAGAGACTAGCTGTAGGTGTCTGCATGGGCAAATGTAACGGTCATTTCCCACCAGGAAGAGGAATTAAACAAAGGCTCAGCGTGCCCTGCCAGAAACAGATTAGGGCCTGAAGCAATCCTGCGGTTTTGTGCCCAGCTCACAAGAAAGCGAGTTGAAGAAAGGAGCTCAGGGGCACTGTAATTCACAAACCTGCAGAGTTATAAATGACAGCTATCCTCCAAAAATATATTGAAGTAAGCCTGCGAAGGGGACTTGAAAGCGGGGCAGAATTTCAGGAAAACGATTGCAGGGGGTAGACTGGAATTGCTCTGAAAGCATAGGAAAAGAGGCACAACATCGACAATGATGCACTTGGCCAAAAAGGGCGTATGCGTTTTTTCCTGAATATATTCAGGAAAAAACGCATACGCCCTTTTTGGCCAACCAAGCAAGCCTGTAAAGGAAATCTGCACTACAATGAAATCTCACTGCCCCCCGGGCAAAAGGGCCATCTGAAAAAAGTGTAAAATCCAGAAAGTTAGGACAGGATATGGAGAACAGGGAGCCTTGTTATGCTGATTGGCAGGATGTAAATTGCCTGCAGCCACCCTGGAGAAGTGTATGGTGTTTCCTGAAACACGTAAGAAACAAAGCAACACAGCCTATGGCACTTCCACTTATGGTCCTATAGCTTACGGAAATTAAAATCAAAAACAGACAGCCACCCCAATATTTGGGACGGCTGTGTTCAGAAGAAGCTCGTCTACAGTATCAGGTAAATATCCCAGAAAGCAAAAAATGGATAAAGAAGTTGTGGCACGTACGTACAATGCAATATCACTCAGCAATGAAATCTGTGTCATCAGGCCCGTAGCGGCATAGTAAGTGGATGCAGGTACGGTGATTCTACGTGAACTACATCACACAGAAAAATAAACATCATAAGATATCACTAATACACGGAATGTAAACTTGACTACACATGAACTGAATTACAAAACAGAACAGGGTCTCAAATTTAGAAAACCAACTAGTGCTTGCTTATGGGGAAAGGTGCCTTGGGGTTCTGCATAAAACCAGAGACTGAAATTAGCACAGATAACTTTCCATAAGCCAAATATGTAATAGACAAGACCTACTCCTTGCTCAACGAAATGGACCCAACACCACATATTCAACGCCTAGGAATATACCTGACTAGGAAGAATCTTAAAATCCATGGATATATATGTCTCCATAAGAGAATCAAGCATGTGTACTGCGGCCGAAACGCAGCAGTGAAAATCCGATAAATCCCATTATCAAAATAAATTTCGAAAACAAAACATAAAGACAGTGAAATAGAGAGCAATTCTTAAATAATTCACTCAGGGCATGTGATGCAACCGGGATTGACCACATCTACCTCTAGAGCTGGTTGAGACATAAGGCTGGACACTTCAGGCTGATAGCATTGGTGAGTTTCGGTGAGCAAATGCAGACCCTTTGAAGTCATACTGCATGGTACCCATTCCATGGGTCCCAAATCTCCAGGTTCAAGGGATTCTTCCTCCAGCTAAAACATGCATGGGAAACCCAGAGTATCGTCCACCGTGTGATTGGGAAACGATTTAAAATGCATCTCAGTTTTCGTATCCTGGTCCTCGGGTTCACCATTCCAGATGCTTTACTAACACTCTCCCCGCTTGGAGAGTCAGTGCCTTTAACCTCCTGTTTGGCACAGCTTGCAATTTCTGTGCAAGATGAACAGGAATAGGGAGAACCAATGAGAGACTAGCTGTAGGTGTCTGCACGGGCAAATGTAACGCTCATTGCCCACCACAAGAGGAATTAAACAAAGGCTCAGTGTGCCCTGCTGGAAACAGATTAGGGCCTGAAGCAATCCTGCGGTTTTGTGCCCAGCTCACAAGAAAGCGAGTTGAAGAAAGGAGCTCAGGGGCACTGTACTTCACAAACCTGCAGAGTTATAAATGACAGCTATCCTCCAAAAATATATTGAAGTAAGCCTGCGAAGGGGACTTGAAAGCGGGGCAGAATTTCAGGAAAACGATTGCAAGGGGTAGACTGGAATTGCCCTGAAAGCATAGGAAAAGAGGCACAACGTCGACAATGATGCACTTGGCCAAAAAGGGCGTATGCGTTTTTTCCTGAATATATTCAGGAAAAAACGCATACGCCCTTTTTGGCCAACCAAGCAAGCCTGTAAAGGAAATCTGCACTAAAATGAAGTCTCACAGCCCCCCGGGCAAAAGGGCCATCTGAAAAAAGTGTAAAATCCAGAAAGGTAGGACAGGATATGGAGAACAGGGAGCCTTGTTATGCTGATTGGCAGGATGTAAATTGCCAGCAGCCACCCTGGAGAAGTGTATGGTGTTTCCTGAAACACGTAAGAAACAAAGCAACACAGCCTAGGGCACTTCCACTTATGGTCCTATAGCTTACGGAAATTAAAATCAAAAACAGACAGCCACCCCAATATTTGGGACGGCTGTGTTCACAAGAAGCTCGTCTACAGTATCAGGTAAATATCCCAGAAAGGAAAAAATGGATAAAGAAGTTGTGGCACGTACGTACAATGCAATATCACTCAGCAATGAAATCTGTGTCATCAGGCCCGTAGCGGCATAGTGAGTGGATGCAGGTACGGTGATTCTACGTGAACTACGTCACACAGAAATAGAAACATCATAAGATATCACTAATACACGGAATGTAAACTTGACTACACATGAACTGAATTACCAAACAGAACAGGGTCTCAAATTTAGAAAACCAACTAGTGCTTGCTTATGGGGAAAGGTGCCTTGGGGTGCTGCATAAAACCAGAGACTGAAATTAGCACAGATAACATTCCATAAGCCAAATATGTAATAGACAAGACCTACTCCTTGCTCAACGAAATGGACCCAACACCACATATTCAACGCCTAGGAATATACCTGACTAGGAAGAATCTTAAAACCCATGGATATATTTGTCTCCGTTAGAGAAACAAGCGTGTGTACAGCGGCAGAAACGCAGCAGTGAAAATCCGATAAATCCCATTATCAAAATAAATTTCGAAAACAAAACACAAAGACGGTGAAATAGAGAGCAATCCTTAAATAATTCACTCAGGGCATGTGATGCAACCGGGATTGACCACATCTACACCTAGAGCTGGTTGAGACATAAGGCTGGACACTTCAGGGTGATAGCACTGGTGAGTTTCGGTGAGCAAATGCAGACCCTTTGAAGTCATGCTGCATGGTACGCATTCCATGGGTCCCAACTCTCCAGGTTCAAGGGATTCTTCCTCCAGCTAAAACATGCATGGGAAACCCAGAGTATCGTCCACCGTGTGATTGGGAAACCATTTAAAATGCATCTCAGTTTTCGTATCCTGGTCCTCGGGTTCAACATTCCAGATGCTTTACTAACACTCTCCCCGCTTGGAGAGTCAGTGCCTTTAACCTCCTGTTTGGCACAGCTTGTAATTTCTGTGCAAGTTGAACAGGAATAGGGAGAACCAATGAGAGACTAGCTGTAGGTGTCTGCACGGGCAAATGTAACGCTCATTGCCAACCAGGAAGAGGAATTAAACAAAGGCTCAGCGTGCCCTGCTGAAAACAGATTAGGGCCTGAAGCAATCCTGCGGTTTTGTGCCTAGCTCACAAGAAAGCGAGTTGAAGAAAGGAGCTCAGGGGCACTGTAATTCACAAACCTGCAGAGTTATAAATGACAGCTATCCTCCAATAATATATTGAAGTAAGCCTGCGAAGGGGACTTGAAAGCGGGGCAGAATTTCAGGAAAACGATTGCAGGGGGTAGACTGGAATTGCCCTGAAAGCATAGGAAAAGAGGCAGAACGTCGACAATGATGCACTTGGCCAAAAAGTGCGTATGCGTTTTTTCCTGAATATATTCAGGAAAAAACGCATACGCCCTTTTTGGCCAACCAAGCAAGCCTGTAAAGGAAATCTGCACTACCATGAAATCTCACTGCCCCCCACCATCTGAAAAAAGTGTAAAATCCAGAAAGGTAGGACAGGATACGGAGAACAGGGAGCCTTGTTATGCTGATTGGCAGGATGTAAATTGTGAACAGCCACCCTGGAGAAGTGTATGGTGTTTCCTGAAACACGTAAGAAATAAAGCAACACAGCCTATGGCAATTGCAATTATGGTCCTATTGCTTAGGGAAATTAAAATCAAAAACAGAGAGCCACCCCAAAGTTTGGGACGGCTGTGTTCCCAAGAGGCTCGTCTACAGTACCAGGTAAATATCCCAGAAAGCAAAAAATGGATAAAGATGTTGTGGCACGTACGTGCAATGCAATATCACTCAGCAATGAAATCTGTGTCATCAGGCCCGTAGCGGCATAGTGAGTGGATGCAGGTACGGTGATTCTACGTGAACTACGTCACACAGGAAAAGAAACATCATAAGATATCACTAATACACGGAATGTAAACTTGACTACACATGAACTGAATTACAAAACAGAACAGGGTCTCAAATTTAGAAAACCAACTAGTGCTTGCTTATGGGGAAAGGTGCCTTGGGGTGCTGCATAAAACCAGAGACTGAAATTAGCACAAATAACATTCCATAAGCCAAATATGTAATAGACAAGACCTACTCCTTGCTCAACGAAATGGACTCAACACCACATATTCAATGCCTAGGAATATACCTGACTAGGGAGAATCTTAAAACCCATGGATTTATATGTCTCTGTAAGAGAATCAAGCGTGTGTACAGCGGCCGAAATGCAGCAGTGAAAATCCGATAAATCCCATTATCAAAATAAATTTCAATAACAAAACACAAAGACAGTGAAATAGAGAGCAATTCTTAAATAATTCACTCAGGGCATGTGATGCAACCGGGATTGACCACATCGACACCCAGAGCTGGTTGAGACATAAGGCTGGACCCTTCAGGCTGATAGCATTGGTGAGTTTCGGTGAGCAAATGCAGATCCTTTGAAGTCATACTGCATGGTACCCATTCCATGGGTCCCAACTCTCCAGGTTCAAGGGATTCTTCCTCCACCTAAAACATGCATGGGGAACCCAGAGTATCGTCCACCGTGTGATTGGGAAACGATTTAAAATGCATCTCAGTTTTCGTATCCTGGTCCTCGGGTTCACCATTCCAGATGCTTTACTAACACTCTCCCCGCTTGGAGAGTCAGTGCCTTTAACCTCCTGTTTGGCACAGCTTGCAATTTCTGTGCAAGATGAACAGAAATAGGGAGAACCAATGAGAGACTAGCTGTAGGTGTCTGCATGGGCAAATGTAACGGTCATTTCCCACCAGGAAGAGGAATTAAACAAAGGCTCAGCGTGCCCTGCCAGAAACAGATTAGGGCCTGAAGCAATCCTGCGGTTTTGTGCCCAGCTCACAAGAAAGCGAGTTGAAGAAAGGAGCTCAGGGGCACTGTAATTCACAAACCTGCAGAGTTATAAATGACAGCTATCCTCCAAAAATATATTGAAGTAAGCCTGCGAAGGGGACTTGAAAGCGGGGCAGAATTTCAGGAAAACGATTGCAGGGGGTAGACTGGAATTGCCCTGAAAGCATAGGAAAAGAGGCACAACATCGACAATGATGCACTTGGCCAAAAAGGGCGTATGCGTTTTTTCCTGAATATATTCAGGAAAAAACGCATACGCCCTTTATGGCCAACCAAGCAAGCCTGTAAAGGAAATCTGCACTAAAATGAAATCTCACTGCCCCCCGGGCAAAAGGGCCATCTGAAAAAAGTGTAAAATCCAGAAAGGTAGGACAGGATATGGAGAACAGGGAGCCTTGTTATGCTGATTGGCAGGATGTAAATTGCCAGCAGCCACCCTGGAGAAGTGTATGGTTTTTCCTGAAACACGTAAGAAACAAAGCAACACAGCCTATGGCACTTCCACTTATGGTCCTATAGCTTACGGAAATTAAAATCAAAAACAGACAACCACCCCAATATTTGGGACGGCTGTGTTCACAAGAAGCTCGTCTACAGTATCAGGTAAATATCCCAGAAAGCAAAAAATGGATAAAGAAGTTGTGGCACGTACGTACAATGCAATATCACTCAGCAATGAAATCTGTGTCATCAGGCCCGTAGCGGCATAGTAAGTGGATGCAGGTACGGTGATTCTACGTGAACTACATCACACAGAAAAATAAACATCATAAGATATCACTAATACACGGAATGTAAACTTGACTACACATGAACTGAATTACAAAACAGAACAGGGTCTCAAATTTAGAAAACCAACTAGTGCTTGCTTATGGGGAAAGGCGCCTTGGGGTTCTGCATAAAACCAGAGACTGAAATTAGCACAGATAACTTTCCATAAGCCAAATATGTAATAGACAAGACCTACTCCTTGCTCAACGAAATGGACCCAACACCACATATTCAATGCCTAGGAATATACCTGACTAGGAAGAATCTTAAAATCCATGGATATATATGTCTCCGTAAGAGAATCAAGCGTGTGTACTGCGGCCGAAACGCAGCAGTGAAAATCCGATAAATCCCATTATCAAAATAAATTTCGAAAACACAACATAAAGACAGTGAAATAGAGAGCAATTCTTAAATAATTCAGTCAGGGCATGTGATGCAACCGGGATTGACCACATCTACCTCCATAGCTGGTTGAGACATAAGGCTGGACACTTCAGGCTGATAGCATTGGTGAGTTTCGGTGAGCAAATGCAGACCCTTTGAAGTCATACTGCATGGTACCCATTCCATGGGTCCCAAATCTCCAGGTTCAAGGGATTCTTCCTCAAGCTAAAACATGCATGGGAAACCCAGAGTATCGTCCACCGTGTGATTGGGAAACGATTTAAAATGCATCTCAGTTTTCGTATCCTGGTCCTCGGGTTCACCATTCCAGATGCTTTACTAACACTCTCCCCGCTTGGAGAGTCAGTACCTTTAACCTCCTGTTTGGCACAGCTTGCAATTTCTGTGCAAGATGAACAGGAATAGGGAGAACCAATGAGAGACTAGCTGTAGGTGTCTGCACGGGCAAATGTAACGCTCATTGCCCACCACAAGAGGAATTAAACAAAGGCTCAGTGTGCCTTGCTGGAAACAGATTAGGGCCTTAAGCAATCCTGCGGTTTTGTGCCCAGCTCACAAGAAAGCGAGTTGAAGAAAGGAGCTCAGGGGCACTGTAATTCACAAACCTGCAGAGTTATAAATGACAGCTATCCTCCAAAAATATATTGAAGTAAGCCTGCGAAGGGGACTTGAAAGCGGGGCAGAATTTCAGGAAAACGATTGCAAGGGGTAGACTGGAATTGCCCTGAAAGCATAGGAAAAGAGGCACAACGTCGACAATGATGCACTTGGCCAAAAAGGGCGTATGCGTTTTTTCCTGAATATATTCAGGAATAAACGCATACGCCCTTTTTGGCCAACCAAGCAAGCCTGTAAAGGAAATCTGCACTAAAATGAAGTCTCACTGCCCCCCGGGCAAAAGGGCCATCTGAAAAAGTGTAAAATCCAGAAAGGTAGGACAGGATATGGAGAACAGGGAGCCTTGTTATGCTGATTGGCAGGATGTAAATTGCCAGCAGCCACCCTGGAGAAGTGTATGGTGTTTCCTGAAACACGTAAGAAACAAAGCAACACAGCCTATGGCACTTCCACTTATGGTCTATAGCTTACGGAAATTAAAATCAAAAACAGACAGCCACCCCAATATTTGGGACGGCTGTGTTCACAAGAAGGTCGTCTACAGTATCAGGTAAATATCCCAGAAAGCAAAAAATGGATAAAGAAGTTGTGGCACGTACGTACAATGCAATATCACTCAGCAATGAAATCTGTGTCATCAGGCCCGTAGCGGCATAGTGAGTGGATGCAGGTACGGTGATTCTACGTGAACTACGTCACACAGAAAAAGAAACATCATAAGATATCACTAATACACGGAATGTAAACTTGACTACACATGAACTGAATTACAAAACAGAACAGGGTCTCAAATTTAGAAAACCAACTAGTGCTTGCTTATGGGGAAAGGTGCCTTGGGGTGCTGCATAAAACCAGAGACTGAAATTAGCACAGATAACATTCCATAAGCCAAATATGTAATAGACAAGACCTACTCCTTGCTCAACGAAATGGACCCAACACCACATATTCAACGCCTAGGAATATACCTGACTAGGAAGAATCTTAAAACCCATGGATATATTTGTCTCCGTTAGAGAAACAAGCGTGTGTACAGCGGCTGAAACGCAGCAGTGAAAATCCGATAATTCCCATTATCAAAATAAATTTCGAAAACAAAACACAAAGACGGTGAAATAGAGAGCAATCCTTAAATAATTCACTCAGGGCATGTGATGCAACCGGGATTGACCACATCTACACCCAGAGCTGGTTGAGACATAAGGCTGGACACTTCAGGCTGATAGCATTGGTGAGTTTCGGTGAGCAAATGCAGACCCTTTGAAGTCATACTGCATGGTACCCATTCCATGGTTCCCAACTCTCCAGGTTCAAGGCATTCTTCCTCCAGCTAAAACATGCCTGGGAAACCCAGAGTATCGTCCACCGTGTGATTGGGAAACGATTTAAAATGCTTCTCAGTTTTCATATCCTGGTCCTCGGGTTCACCATTCCAGATGCTTTACTAACACTCTCCCCGCTTGGAGAGTCAGTGCCTTTAACCTCCTCTTTGGCACAGCTTGCAATATCTATGAAAGATGAACAGGAATAGGGAGAACCAATGAGAGACTAGCTGTAGGTGTCTGCACGGGCAAATATAACACTCATTGCCCACCAGGAAGAGGAATTAAACAAAGGCTCAGGGTGCCCTGATTGAAAAAGATTAGGACCTGAAGCAATCCTGCGGTTTTGTGCCCAGCTCACAAGAAAGCGAGTTGAAGAAAGGAGCTCAGGGGCACTGTAATTCACAAACCTGCAGAGTTATAAATGACAGCTATCCTCCAAAAATATATTGAAGTAAGCCTGCGAAGGGGACTTGAAAGCGGGGCAGAGTTTCAGGAAAACGATTGCAGGGGGTAGACTGTAATTGCCCTGAAAGCATAGGAAAAGAGGCAGAACGTCGACAATGATGCACTTGGCCAAAAAGGGCGTATGCGTTTTTTCCTGAATATATTCAGGAAAAAACGCATACGCCCTTTTTGGCCAACCAAGCAAGCCTGTAAAGGAAATCTGCACTACAATGAAGTCTCACTGCCCCCTGGGCAAAAGGGCCATCTGAAAAAAGTGTAAAATCCAGAAAGGTAGGACAGGATATGGAGAACAGGGAGCCTTGTTATGCTGATTGGCAGGATGTAAATTGCCAGCAGCCACGCTGGAGAAGTGTATGGTGTTTCCTGAAACACGAAAGAACCAAAGCAACACAGCCTATGGCACTTCCACTTATGGTCCTATAGCTTACGGATATTAAAATCAAAAACAGACAGCCACCGCAATATTTGGGATGGTTGTGTTCAGAAGAGGCTCGTCTACAGTATCAGGTAAATATCCCAGAAAGCAATAAATGGATAAAGAAGTTGTGGCACGTATGTACAATGCAATATCACTCAGCAATGAAATCTGTGTCATCAGGCCCGTAGCGGCATAGTGAGTGGATGCAGGTACGGTGATTGTACGTGAACTACGTCACACAGAAAAAGAAACATCATAAGATATCACTAATACACGGAATGTAAACTTGACTACACATGAACTGAATTACAAAAGAGAACAGGGTCTCAAATTTAGAAAACCAACTAGTGCTTGCTTATGGGGAAAGGTGCCTTGGGGTGCTGCATAAAACCAGAGACTGAAATTAGCACAGATAACATTCCATAAGCCAAATATGTAATAGACAAGACCTACTCCTTGCTCAACGAAATGGACCCAACACCACATATTCAACGCCTAGGAATATACCTGACTAGGAAGAATCTTAAAACCCATCGATATATTTGTCTCCGTTAGAGAAACAAGCGTGTGTACAGCGGCAGAAACGCAGCAGTGAAAATCCGATAAATCCCATTATCAAAATAAATTTCGAAAACAAAACACAAAGACGGTGAAATAGAGAGCAATTCTTAAATAATTCACTCAGGGCATGTGATGCAACCGGGATTGACCACATCTACACCCAGAGCTGGTTGAGACATAAGGCTGGACACTTCAGGCTGATAGCATTGGTGAGTTTCGGTGAAAAAATGCAGACCCTTTGAAGTCATACTGCATGGTACCCATTCCATGCGTCCCAACTCTCCAGGTTCAAGGGATTCTTCCTCCAGCTAAAACATGCATGGGAAACCCAGAGTATCGTCCACCGTGTGATTGGGAAACGATTCAAAATGCATCTCAGTTTTCGTATCCTGGTCCTCGGGTTCACCATTCCAGATGCTTTACTAACACTCTCCCCGCTTGGAGAGTCAGTGCCTTTAACCTCCTCTTTGGCACAGCTTGCAATTTCTGTGCAAGATGAACAGGAATAGGGAGAACCAATGAGAGACTAGCTGTAGGTGTCTGCACGGGCAAATGTAACGCTCATTGCCGACCAGGAAGAGGAATTAAACAAAGGCTCAGCGTGCTCTGCTGAAAACAGATTAGGGCCTGAAGCAATCCTGCGGTTTTGTGCCCAGCTCACAAGAAAGCGAGTTGAAGAAAGGAGCTCAGGGGCACTGTAATTCACAAACCTGCAGAGTTATAAATGACAGCTATCCTCCAAAAATATATTGAAGTAAGCCTGCGAAGGGGACTTGAAAGCGGGGCAGAATCTCAGGAAAACGATTGCAGGGGGTAGACTGGAATTGCCCTGAAAGCATAGGAAAAGAGGCAGAACGTCGACAATGATGCACTTGGCCAAAAAGGGCGTATGCGTTTTTTCCTGAATATATTCAGGAAAAAACGCATACGCCCTTTTTGGCCAACCAAGAAAGCCTGTAAAGGAAATCTGCACTACAATGAAATCTCACTGCCCCCCACCATCTGAAAAAAGTGTAAAATCCAGAAAGGTAGGACAGGATACGGAGAACAGGGAGCCTTGTTATGCTGATTGGCAGGATGTAAATTGTGAACAGCCACCCTGGAGAAGTGTATGGTGTTTCCTGAAACACGTAAGAAATAAAGCAACACAGCCTATGGCAATTGCAATTATGGTCCTATTGCTTAGGGAAATTAAAATCAAAAACAGAGAGCCACCCCAAAGTTTGGGACGGCTGTGTTCCCAAGAGGCTCGTCTACAGTACCAGGTAAATATCCCAGAAAGCAAAAAATGGATAAAGATGTTGTGGCACGTACGTGCAATGCAATATCACTCAGCAATGAAATCTGTGTCATCAGGCCCGTAGCGGCATAGTGAGTGGATGCAGGTACGGTGATTCTACGTGAACTACGTCACACAGAAAAAGAAACATCATAAGATATCACTAATACACGGAATGTAAACTTGACTACACATGAACTGAATTACAAAACAGAACAGGGTCTCAAATTTAGAAAACCAACTAGTGCTTGCTTATGGGGAAAGGTGCCTTGGGGTGCTGCATAAAACCAGAGACTGAAATTAGCACAAATAACATTCCATAAGCCAAATATGTAATAGACAAGACCTACTCCTTGCTCAACGAAATGGACTCAACACCACATATTCAATGCCTAGGAATATACCTGACTAGGGAGAATCTTAAAACCCATGGATTTATATGTCTCTGTAAGAGAATCAAGCGTGTGTACAGCGGCCGAAATGCAGCAGTGAAAATCCGATAAAAACCATTATCAAAATAAATTTCAAAAACAAAACACAAAGACAGTGAAATAGAGAGCAATTCTTAAATAATTCACTCAGGGCATGTGATGCAACCGGGATTGACCACATCTACACCCAGAGCTGGTTGAGACATAAGGCTGGACCCTTCAGGCTGATAGCATTGGTGAGTTTCGGTGAGCAAATGCAGATCCTTTGAAGTCATACTGCATGGTACCCATTCCATGGGTCCCAACTCTCCAGGTTCAAGGGATTCTTCCTCCACCTAAAACATGCATGGGGAACCCAGAGTATCGTCCACCGTGTGATTGGGAAACGATTTAAAATGCATCTCAGTTTTCGTATCCTGGTCCTCGGGTTCACCATTCCAGATGCTTTACTAACACTCTCCCCGCTTGGAGAGTCAGTGCCTTTAACCTCCTGTTTGGCACAGCTTGCAATTTCTGTGCAAGATGAACAGAAATAGGGAGAACCAATGAGAGACTAGCTGTAGGTGTCTGCCTGGGCAAATGTAACGGTCATTTCCCACCAGGAAGAGGAATTAAACAAAGGCTCAGCGTGCCCTGCCAGAAACAGATTAAGGCCTGAAGCAATCCTGCGGTTTTGTGCCCAGCTCACAAGAAAGCGAGTTGAAGAAAGGAGCTCAGGGGCACTGTAATTCACAAACCTGCAGAGTTATAAATGACAGCTATCCTCCAAAAATATATTGAAGTAAGCCTGCGAAGGGGACTTGAAAGCGGGGCAGAATTTCAGGAAAACGATTGCAGGGGGTAGACTGGAATTGCCCTGAAAGCATAGGAAAAGAGGCACAACGTCGACAATGATGCACTTGGCCAAAAAGGGCGTATGCGTTTTTTCCTGAATATATTCAGGAAAAAACGCATACGCCCTTTTTGGCCAACCAAGCAAGCCTGTAAAGGAAATCTGCACTACAATGAAATCTCACTGCCCCCCGGGCAAAAGGGCCATCTGAAAAAAGTGTAAAATCCAGAAAGGTAGGACAGGATATGGAGAACAGGGAGCCTTGTTATGCTGATTGGCAGGATGTAAATTGCCAGCAGCCACCCTGGAGAAGTGTATGGTGTTTCCTGAAACACGTAAGAAACAAAGCAACACAGCCTATGGCACTTCCCCTTATGGTCCTATAGCTTACGGAAATTAAAATCAAAAACAGACAGCCACCCCAATATTTGGGACGGCTGTGTTCACAAGAAGCTCGTCTACAGTATCAGGTAAATATCCCAGAGAGCAAAAAATGGATAAAGAAGTTGTGGCACGTACGTACAATGCAATATCACTCAGCAATGAAATCTGTGTCATCAGGCCCGTAGCAGCATAGTAAGTGGATGCAGGTACGGTGATTCTACGTGAACTACATCACACAGAAAAATAAACATCATAAGATATCACTAATACACGGAATGTAAACTTGACTACACATGAACTGAATTACAAAACAGAACAGGGTCTCAAATTTAGAAAACCAACTAGTGCTTGCTTATGGGGAAAGGTGCCTTGGGGTTCTGCATAAAACCAGAGACTGAAATTAGCACAGATAACTTTCCATAAGCCAAATATGTAATAGACAAGACCTACTCCTTGCTCAACGAAATGGACCCAACACCACATATTCAACGCCTAGGAATATACCTGACTAGGAAGAATCTTAAAATCCATGGATATATATGTCTCCGTAAGAGAATCAAGCGTGTGTACTGCGGCCGAAACGCAGCAGTGAAAATCCGATAAATCCCATTATCAAAATAAATTTCGAAAACAAAACATAAAGACAGTGAAATAGAGAGCAATTCTTAAATAATTCACTCAGGGCATGTGATGCAACCGGGATTGACCACATCTACCGCCAGAGCTGGTTCAGACATAAGGCTGGACACTTCAGGCTGATAGCATTGGTGAGTTTCGGTGAGCAAATGCAGACCCTTTGAAGTCATACTGCATGGTACCCATTCCATGGGTCCCAAATCTCCAGGTTCAAGGGATTCTTCCTCCAGCTAAAACATGCATGGGAAACCCAGAGTATCGTCCACCGTGTGATTGGGAAACGATTTAAAATGCTTCTCAGTTTTCGTATCCTGGTCCTCGGGTTCACCATTCCAGATGCTTTACTAACACTCTCCCCGCTTGGAGAGTCAGTGCCTTTAACCTCCTGTTTGGCACAGCTTGCAATTTCTGTGCAAGATGAACAGGAATAGGGAGAACCAATGAGAGACTAGCTGTAGGTGTCTGCACGGGCAAATGTAACGCTCATTGCCCACCACAAGAGGAATTAAACAAAGGCTCAGTGTGCCCTGCTGGAAACAGATTAGGGCCTGAAGCAATCCTGCGGTTTTGTGCCCAGCTCACAAGAAAGCGAGTTGAAGAAAGGAGCTCAGGGGCACTGTACTTCACAAACCTGCAGAGTTATAAATAACAGCTATCCTCCAAAAATATATTGAAGTAAGCCTGTGAAGGGGACTTGAAAGCGGGGCAGAATTTCAGGAAAACGATTGCAAGGGGTAGACTGGAATTGCCGTGAAAGCATAGAAAAAGAGGCACAACGTCGACAATGATGCACTTGGCCATAAAGGGCGTATGCGTTTTTTCCTGAATATATTCAGGAATAAACGCATACGCCCTTTTTGGCCAACCAAGCAAGCCTGTAAAGGAAATCTGCACTAAAATGAAGTCTCACTGCCCCCCGGGCAAAAGGGCCATCTGAAAAAACTGTAAAATCCAGAAAGGTAGGACAGGATATGGAGAACAGGGAGCCTTGTTATGCTGATTGGCAGGATGTAAATTGCCAGCAGCCACCCTGGAGAAGTGTATGGTGTTTCCTGAAACACGTAAGAAACAAAGCAACACAGCCTAGGGCACTTCCACTTATGGTCCTATAGCTTACGGAAATTAAAATCAAAAACCGACAGCCACCCCAATATTTGGGACGGCTGTGTTCACAAGAAGCTCGTCTACAGTATCAGGTAAATATCCCAGAAAGGAAAAAATGGATAAAGAAGTTGTGGCACGTACGTACAATGCAATATCACTCAGCAATGAAATCTGTGTCATCAGGCCCGTAGCGGCATAGTGAGTGGATGCAGGTACGGTGATTCTACGTGAACTACGTCACACAGAAAAAGAAACATCATAAGATATCACTAATACACGGAATGTAAACTTGACTACACATGAACTGAATTACAAAAGAGAACAGGGTCTCAAATTTAGAAAACCAACTAGTGCTTGCTTATGGGGAAAGGTGCCTTGGGGTGCTGCATAAAACCAGAGACTGAAATTAGCACAGATAACATTCCATAAGCCAAATATGTAATAGACAAGACCTACTCCTTGCTCAACGAAATGGACCCAACACCACATATTCAACGCCTAGGAATATACCTGACTAGGAAGAATCTTAAAACCCATGGATATATTTGTCTCCGTTAGAGAAACAAGCGTGTGTACAGCGGCAGAAACGCAGCAGTGAAAATCCGATAAATCCCATTATCAAAATAAATTTTGAAAACAAAACACAAAGACGGTGAAATAGAGAGCAATCCTTAAATAATTCACTCAGGGCATGTGATGCAACCGTGATTGACCACATCTACACCCAGAGCTGGTTGAGACATAAGGCTGGACACTTCAGGGTGATAGCACTGGTGAGTTTCGGTGAGCAAATGCAGACCCTTTGAAGTCATACTGCATGGTACGCATTCCATGGGTCCCAACTCTCCAGGTTCAAGGGATTCTTCCTCCAGCTAAAACATGCATGGGAAACCCAGATTATCGTCCACCGTGTGATTGTGAAACCATTTAAAATGCATCTCAGTTTTCGTATCCTGGTCCTCGGGTTCAACATTCCAGATGCTTTACTAACACTCTCCCCGCTTGGAGAGTCAGTGCCTTTAACCTCCTGTTTGTCACAGCTTGTAATTTCTGTGCAAGTTGAACAGGAATAGGGAGAACCAATGAGAGACTAGCTGTAGGTGTCTGCACGGGCAAATGTAATGCACATTGCCGACCAGGAAGAGGAATTAAACAAAGGCTCAGCGTGCCCTGCTGAAAACAGATTAGGGCCTGAAGCAATCCTGCGGTTTTGTGCCCAGCTCACAAGAAAGCGAGTTGAAGAAAGGAGCTCAGGGGCACTGTAATTCACAAACCTGCAGAGTTATAAATGTCAGCTATCCTCCAATAATATATTGAAGTAAGCCTGCGAAGGGGACTTGAAAGCGGGGCAGAATTTCAGGAAAACGATTGCAGGGGGTAGACTGGAATTGCCCTGAAAGCATAGGAAAAGAGGCAGAACGTCGACAATGATGCACTTGGCCAAAAAGGGCGTATGCGTTTTTTCCTGAATATATTCAGGAAAAAACGCATACGCCCTTTTTGGCCAACCAAGCAAGCCTGTAAAGGAAATCTGCACTACCATGAAATCTCACTGCCCCCCACCATCTGAAATAAGTGTAAAATCCAGAAAGGTAGGACAGGATACGGAGAACAGGGAGCCTTGTTATGCTGATTGGCAGGATGTAAATTGTGAACAGCCACCCTGGAGAAGTGTATGGTGTTTCCTGAAACACGTAAGAAATAAAGCAACACAGCCTATGGCAATTGCAATTATGGTCCTATTGCTTAGGGAAATTAAAATCAAAAACAGAGAGCCACCCCAAAGTTTGGGACGGCTGTGTTCCCAAGAGGCTCGTCTACAGTACCAGGTAAATATCCCAGAAAGCAAAAAATGGATAAAGATGTTGTGGCACGTACGTGCAATGCAATATCACTCAGCAATGAAATCTGTGTCATCAGGCCCGTAGCGGCATAGTGAGTGGATGCAGGTACGGTGATTCTACGTGAACTACGTCACACAGGAAAAGAAACATCATAAGATATCACTAATACACGGAATGTAAACTTGACTACACATGAACTGAATTACAAAACAGAACAGGGTCTCAAATTTAGAAAACCAACTAGTGCTTGCTTATGGGGAAAGGTGCCTTGGGGTGCTGCATAAAACCAGAGACTGAAATTAGCACAAATAACATTCCATAAGCCAAATATGTAATAGACAAGACCTACTCCTTGCTCAACGAAATGGACTCAACACCACATATTCAATGCCTAGGAATATACCTGACTAGGGAGAATCTTAAAACCCATGGATTTATATGTCTCTGTAAGAGAATCAAGCGTGTGTACAGCGGCCGAAATGCAGCAGTGAAAATCCGATAAATCCCATTATCAAAATAAATTTCAAAAACAAAACACAAAGACAGTGAAATAGAGAGCAATTCTTAAATAATTCACTCAGGGCATGTGATGCAACCGGGATTGACCACATCTACACCCAGAGCTGGTTGAGACATAAGGCTGGACCCTTCAGGCTGATAGCATTGGTGAGTTTCGGTGAGCAAATGCAGATCCTTTGAAGTCATACTGCATGGTACCCATTCCATGGGTCCCAACTCTCCAGGTTCAAGGGATTCTTCCTCCACCTAAAACATGCATGGGGAACCCAGAGTATCGTCCACCGTGTGATTGGGAAACGATTTAAAATGCATCTCAGTTTTCGTATCCTGGTCCTCGGGTTCACCATTCCAGATGCTTTACTAACACTCTCCCCGCTTGGAGAGTCAGTGCCTTTAACCTCCTGTTTGGCACAGCTTGCAATTTCTGTGCAAGATGAACAGAAATAGGGAGAACCAATGAGAGACTAGCTGTAGGTGTCTGCATGGGCAAATGTAACGGTCATTTCCCACCAGGAAGAGGAATTAAACAAAGGCTCAGCGTGCCCTGCCAGAAACAGATTAGGGCCTGAAGCAATCCTGCGGTTTTGTGCCCAGCTCACAAGAAAGCGAGTTGAAGAAAGGAGCTCAGGGGCACTGTAATTCACAAACCTGCAGAGTTATAAATGACAGCTATCCTCCAAAATTATATTGAAGTAAGCCTGCGAAGGGGACTTGAAAGCGGGGCAGAATTTCAGGAAAACGATTGCAGGGGGTAGACTGGAATTGCCCTGAAAGCATAGGAAAAGAGGCACAACATCGACAATGATGCACTTGGCCAAAAAGGGCGTATGCGTTTTTTCCTGAATATATTCAGAAAAAAACGCATACGCCCTTTTTGGCCAACCAAGCAAGCCTGTAAAGGAAATCTGCACTACAATGAAATCTCACTGCCCCCCGGGCAAAAGGGCCATCTGAAAAAAGTGTAAAATCCAGAAAGGTAGGACAGGATATGGAGAACAGGGAGCCTTGTTATGCTGATTGGCAGGATGTAAATTGCCAGCAGCCACCCTGGAGAAGTGTATGGTGTTTCCTGAAACACGTAAGAAACAAAGCAACACAGCCTATGGCACTTCCACTTATGGTCCTATAGCTTACGGAAATTAAAATCAAAAACAGACAGCCACCCCAATATTTGGGACGGCTGTGTTCACAAGAAGCTCGTCTACAGTATCAGGTAAATATCCCAGAAAGCAAAAAATGGATAAAGAAGTTGTGGCACGTACGTACAATGCAATATCACTCAGCAATGAAATCTGTGTCATCAGGCCCGTAGCGGCATAGTAAGTGGATGCAGGTACGGTGATTCTACGTGAACTACATCACACAGAAAAATAAACATCATAAGATATCACTAATACACGGAATGTAAACTTGACTACACATGAACTGAATTACAAAACAGAACAGGGTCTCAAATTTAGAAAACCAACTAGTGCTTGCTTATGGGGAAAGGTGCCTTGGGGTTCTGCATAAAACCAGAGACTGAAATTAGCACAGATAACTTTCCATAAGCCAAATATGTAATAGACAAGACCTACTCCTTGCTCAACGAAATGGACCCAACACCACATATTCAATGCCTAGGAATATACCTGACTAGGAAGAATCTTAAAATCCATGGATATATATGTCTCCGTAAGAGAATCAAGCGTGTGTACTGCGGCCGAAACGCAGCAGTGAAAATCCGATAAATCCCATTATCAAAATAAATTTCGAAAACAAAACACAAAGACAGTGAAATAGAGAGCAATTCTTAAATAATTCACTCAGGGCATGTGATGCAACCGGGATTGACCACATCTACCTCCAGAGCTGGTTGAGACATAAGGCTGGACACTTCAGGCTGATAGCATTGGTGAGTTTCGGTGAGCAAATGCAGACCCTTTGAAGTCATACTGCATGGTACCCATTCCATGGGTCCCAAATCTCCAGGTTCAAGGGATTCTTCCTCAAGCTAAAACATGCATGGGAAACCCAGAGTATCGTCCACCTTGTGATTGGGAAACGATTTAAAATGCATCTCAGTTTTCGTATCCTGGTCCTCGGGTTCACCATTCCAGATGCTTTACTAACACTCTCCCCGCTTGGAGAGTCAGTACCTTTAACCTCCTGTTTGGCACAGCTTGCAATTTCTGTGCAAGATGAACAGGAATAGGGAGAACCAATGAGAGACTAGCTGTAGGTGTCTGCACGGGCAAATGTAACGCTCATTGCCCACCACAAGAGGAATTAAACAAAGGCTCAGTGTGCCTTGCTGGAAACAGATTAGGGCCTGAAGCAATCCTGCGGTTTTGTGCCCAGCTCACAAGAAAGCGAGTTGAAGAAAGGAGCTCAGGGGCACTGTACTTCACAAACCTGCAGAGTTATAAATGACAGCTATCCTCCAAAAATATATTGAAGTAAGCCTGCGAAGGGGACTTGAAAGCGGGGCAGAATTTCAGGAAAACGATTGCAAGGGGTAGACTGGAATTGCCCTGAAAGCATAGGAAATGAGGCACAACGTCGACAATGATGCACTTGGCCAAAAAGGGCGTATGCGTTTTTTCCTGAATATATTCAGGAATAAACGCATACGCCCTTTTTGGCCAACCAAGCAAGCCTGTAAAGGAAATCTGCACTAAAATGAAGTCTCACTGCCCCCCGGGCAAAAGGGCCATCTGAAAAAAGTGTAAAATCCAGAAAGGTAGGACAGGATATGGAGAACAGGGAGCCTTGTTATGCTGATTGGCAGGATGTAAATTGCCAGCAGCCACGCTGGAGAAGTGTATGGTGTTTCCTGAAACACGAAAGAACCAAAGCAACACAGCCTATGGCACTTCCACTTATGGTCCTATAGCTTACGGATATTAAAATCAAAAACAGACAGCCACCCCAATATTTGGGATGGTTGTGTTCAGAAGAGGCTCGTCTACAGTATCAGGTAAATATCCCAGAAAGCAATAAATGGATAAAGAAGTTGTGGCACGTACGTACAATGCAATATCACTCAGCAATGAAATCTGTGTCATCAGGCCCGTAGCGGCATAGTGAGTGGATGCAGGTACGGTGATTGTACGTGAACTACGTCACACAGAAAAAGAAACATCATAAGATATCACTAATACACGGAATGTAAACTTGACTACACATGAACTGAATTACAAAAGAGAACAGGGTCTCAAATTTAGAAAACCAACTAGTGCTTGCTTATGGGGAAAGGTGCCTTGGGGTGCTGCATAAAACCAGAGACTGAAATTAGCACAGATAACTTTCCATAAGCCAAATATGTAATAGACAAGACCTACTCCTTGCTCAACGAAATGGACCCAACACCACATATTCAACGCCTAGGAATATACCTGACTAGGAAGAACCTTAAAACCCATGGATATATATGTCTCCGTAAGAGAATCAAGCGTGTGTACAGCGGCCGAAACGCAGCAGTGAAAATCCGATAAATCCCATTATCAAAATAAATTTCGAAAACAAAACACAAAGACAGTGAAATAGAGAGCAATTCTTAAATAATTCCCTCAGGGCATGTGATGCAACCGGGATTGACCACATCTACACCCAGAGCTGGTTGAGACATAAGGCTGGACACTTCAGGCTGATAGCATTGGTGAGTTTCGGTGAGCAAATGCAGACCCTTTGAAGTCATACTGCATGGTACCCATTCCATGCGTCCCAACTCTCCAGGTTCAAGGGATTCTTCCTCCAGCTAAAACATGCATGGGAAACCCAGAGTATCGTCCACCGTGTGATTGGGAAACGATTCAAAATGCATCTCAGTTTTCGTATCCTGGTCCTCGGGTTCACCATTCCAGATGCTTTACTAACACTCTCCCCGCTTGGAGAGTCAGTGCCTTTAACCTCCTCTTTGGCACAGCTTGCAATTTCTGTGCAAGATGAACAGGAATAGGGAGAACCAATGAGAGACTAGCTGTAGGTGTCTGCACGGGCAAATGTAACGCTCATTGCCGACCAGGAAGAGGAATTAAACAAAGGCTCAGCGTGCTCTGCTGAAAACAGATTAGGGCCTGAAGCAATCCTGCGGTTTTGTGCCCAGCTCACAAGAAAGCGAGTTGAAGAAAGGAGCTCAGGGGCACTGTAATTCACAAACCTGCAGAGTTATAAATGACAGCTATCCTCCAAAAATATATTGAAGTAAGCCTGCGAAGGGGACTTGAAAGCGGGGCAGAATCTCAGGAAAACGATTGCAGGGGGTAGACTGGAATTGCCCTGAAAGCATAGGAAAAGAGGCAGAACGTCGACAATGATGCACTTGGCCAAAAAGGGCGTATGCGTTTTTTCCTGAATATATTCAGGAAAAAACGCATACGCCCTTTTTGGCCAACCAAGAAAGCCTGTAAAGGAAATCTGCACTACAATGAAATCTCACTGCCCCCCACCATCTGAAAAAAGTGTAAAATCCAGAAAGGTAGGACAGGATACGGAGAACAGGGAGCCTTGTTATGCTGATTGGCAGGATGTAAATTGTGAACAGCCACCCTGGAGAAGTGTATGGTGTTTCCTGAAACACGTAAGAAATAAAGCAACACAGCCTATGGCAATTGCAATTATGGTCCTATTGCTTAGGGAAATTAAAATCAAAAACAGAGAGCCACCCCAAAGTTTGGGACGGCTGTGTTCCCAAGAGGCTCGTCTACAGAACCAGGTAAATATCCCAGAAAGCAAAAAATGGATAAAGATGTTGTGGCACGTACGTGCAATGCAATATCACTCAGCAATGAAATCTGTGTCATCAGGCCCGTAGCGGCATAGTGAGTGGATGCAGGTACGGTGATTCTACGTGAACTACGTCACACAGAAAAAGAAACATCATAAGATATCACTAATACACGGAATGTAAACTTGACTACACATGAACTGAATTACAAAACAGAACAGGGTCTCAAATTTAGAAAACCAACTAGTGCTTGCTTATGGGGAAAGGTGCCTTGGGGTGCTGCATAAAACCAGAGACTGAAATTAGCACAAATAACATTCCATAAGCCAAATATGTAATAGACAAGACCTACTCCTTGCTCAACGAAATGGACTCAACACCACATATTCAATGCCTAGGAATATACCTGACTAGGGAGAATCTTAAAACCCATGGATTTATATGTCTCTGTAAGAGAATCAAGCGTGTGTACAGCGGCCGAAATGCAGCAGTGAAAATCCGATAAAAACCATTATCAAAATAAATTTCAAAAACAAAACACAAAGACAGTGAAATAGAGAGCAATTCTTAAATAATTCACTCAGGGCATGTGATGCAACCGGGATTGACCACATCTACACCCAGAGCTGGTTGAGACATAAGGCTGGACCCTTCAGGCTGATAGCATTGGTGAGTTTCGGTGAGCAAATGCAGATCCTTTGAAGTCATACTGCATGGTACCCATTCCATGGGTCCCAACTCTCCAGGTTCAAGGGATTCTTCCTCCACCTAAAACATGCATGGGGAACCCATAGTATCGTCCACCGTGTGATTGGGAAACGATTTAAAATGCATCTCAGTTTTCGTATCCTGGTCCTCGGGTTCACCATTCCAGATGCTTTACTAACACTCTCCCCGCTTGGAGAGTCAGTGCCTTTAACCTCCTGTTTGGCACAGCTTGCAATTTCTGTGCAAGATGAACAGAAATAGGGAGAACCAATGAGAGACTAGCTGCAGGTGTCTGCATGGGTAAATGTAACGCTCATTGCCCACCAGGAAGAGGAATTAAACAAAGGCTCAGCGTGCCATGCCAGAAACAGATTAGGGCCTGAAGCAATCCTGCGGTTTTGTGCCCAGCTCACAAGAAAGCGAGTTGAAGAAAGGAGCTCAGGGGCACTGTAATTCACAAACCTGCAGAGTTATAAATGACAGCTATCCTCCAAAAATATATTGAAGTAAGCCTGCGAAGGGGACTTGAAAGCGGGGCAGAATTTCAGGAAAACGATTGCAGGGGGTAGACTGGAATTGCCCTGAAAGCATAGGAAAAGAGGCACAACGTCGACAATGATGCACTTGGCCAAAAAGGGCGTATGCGTTTTTTCCTGAATATATTCAGGAAAAAACGCATACGCCCTTTTTGGCCAACCAAGCAAGCCTGTAAAGGAAATCTGCACTACAATGAAATCTCACTGCCCCCTGGGCAAAAGGGCCATCTGAAAAAAGTGTAAAATCCAGAAAGGTAGGACAGGATATGGAGAACAGGGAGCCTTGTTATGCTGATTGGCAGGATGTAAATTGCCAGCAGCCACCCTGGAGAAGTGTATGGTGTTTCCTGAAACACGTAAGAAACAAAGCAACACAGCCTATGGCACTTCCACTTATGGTCCTATAGCTTACGGAAATTAAAATCAAAAACAGACAGCCACCCCAATATTTGGGACGGCTGTGTTCACAAGAAGCTCGTCTACAGTATCAGGTAAATATCCCAGAGAGCAAAAAATGGATAAAGAAGTTGTGGCACGTACGTACAATGCAATATCACTCAGCAATGAAATCTGTGTCATCAGGCCCGTAGCGGCATACTAAGTGGATGCAGGTACGGTGATTCTACGTGAACTACATCACACAGAAAAATAAACATCATAAGATATCACTAATACACGGAATGTAAACTTGACTACACATGAACTGAATTACAAAACAGAACAGGGTCTCAAATTTAGAAAACCAACTAGTGCTTGCTTATGGGGAAAGGTGCCTTGGGGTTCTGCATAAAACCAGAGACTGAAATTAGCACAGATAACTTTCCATAAGCCAAATATGTAATAGACAAGACCTACTCCTTGCTCAACGAAATGGACCCAACACCACATATTCAACGCCTAGGAATATACCTGACTAGGAAGAATCTTAAAATCCATGGATATATATGTCTCCGTAAGAGAATCAAGCGTGTGTACTGCGGCAGAAACGCAGCAGTGAAAATCCGATAAATCCCATTATCAAAATAAATTTCGAAAACAAAACATAAAGACAGTGAAATAGAGAGCAATTCTTAAATAATTCACTCAGGGCATGTGATGCAACCGGGATTGACCGCATCTACCGCCAGAGCTGGTTGAGACATAAGGCTGGACACTTCAGGCTGATAGCATTGGTGAGTTTCGGTGAGCAAATGCAGACCCTTTGAAGTCATACTGCATGGTACCCATTCCATGGGTCCCAAATCTCCAGGTTCAAGGGATTCTTCCTCCAGCTAAAACATGCATGGGAAACCCAGAGTATCGTCCACCGTGTGATTGGGAAACGATTTAAAATGCTTCTCAGTTTTCGTATCCTGGTCCTCGGGTTCACCATTCCAGATGCTTTACTAACACTCTCCCCGCTTGGAGAGTCAGTGCCTTTAACCTCCTGTTTGGCACAGCTTGCAATTTCTGTGCAAGATGAACAGGAATAGGGAGAACCAATGAGAGACTAGCTGTAGGTGTCTGCACGGGCAAATGTAACGCTCATTGCCCACCACAAGAGGAATTAAACAAAGGCTCAGTGTGCCCTGCTGGAAACAGATTAGGGCCTGAAGCAATCCTGCGGTTTTGTGCCCAGCTCACAAGAAAGCGAGTTGAAGAAAGGAGCTCAGGGGCACTGTACTTCACAAACCTGCAGAGTTATAAATAACAGCTATCCTCCAAAAATATATTGAAGTAAGCCTGCGAAGGGGACTTGAAAGCGGGGCAGAATTTCAGGAAAACGATTGCAAGGGGTAGACTGGAATTGCCGTGAAAGCATAGAAAAAGAGGCACAACGTCGACAATGATGCACTTGGCCATAAAGTGCGTATGCGTTTTTTCCTGAATATATTCAGGAATAAACGCATACGCCCTTTTTGGCCAACCAAGCAAGCCTGTAAAGGAAATCTGCACTAAAATGAAGTCTCACTGCCCCCCGGGCAAAAGGGCCATCTGAAAAAAGTGTAAAATCCAGAAAGGTAGGACAGGATATGGAGAACAGGGAGCCTTGTTATGCTGATTGGCAGGATGTAAATTGCCAGCAGCCACCCTGGAGAAGTGTATGGTGTTTCCTGAAACACGTAAGAAACAAAGCAACACAGCCTAGGGCACTTCCACTTATGGTCCTATAGCTTACGGAAATTAAAATCAAAAACCGACAGCCACCCCAATATTTGGGACGGCTGTGTTCACAAGAAGCTCGTCTACAGTATCAGGTAAATATCCCAGAAAGGAAAAAATGGATAAAGAAGTTGTGGCACGTACGTACAATGCAATATCACTCAGCAATGAAATCTGTGTCATCAGGCCCGTAGCGGCATAGTGAGTGGATGCAGGTACGGTGATTCTACGTGAACTACGTCACACAGAAAAAGAAACATCATAAGATATCACTAATACACGGAATGTAAACTTGACTACACATGAACTGAATTACAAAAGAGAACAGGGTCTCAAATTAAAAAACCAACTAGTGCTTGCTTATGGGGAAAGGTGCCTTGGGGTGCTGCATAAAACCAGAGACTGAAATTAGCACAGATAACATTCCATAAGCCAAATATGTAATAGACAAGACCTACTCCTTGCTCAACGAAATGGACCCAACACCACATATTCAACGCCTAGGAATATACCTGACTAGGAAGAATCTTAAAACCCATGGATATATTTGTCTCCGTTAGAGAAACAAGCGTGTGTACAGCGGCCGAAACGCAGCAGTGAAAATCCGATAAATCCCATTATCAAAATAAATTTCGAAAACAAAACACAAAGACGGTGAAATAGAGAGCAATCCTTAAATAATTCACTCAGGGCATGTGATGCAACCGGGATTGACCACATCTACACCCAGAGCTGGTTGAGACATAAGGCTGGACACTTCAGGCTGATAGCATTGGTGAGTTTCGGTGAGCAAATGCAGACCCTTTGAAGTCATACTGCATGGTACCCATTCCATGGGTCCCAACTCTCCAGGTTCAAGGGATTCTTACTCCAGCTAAAACATGCATGGGAAACCCAGAGTATCGTCCACCGTGTGATTGGGAAACGATTTAAAATGCATCTCAGTTTTCGTATCCTGGTCCTCGGGTTCACCATTCCAGATGCTTTACTAACACTCTCCCCGCTTGAGGAGTCAGTGCCTTTAACCTCCTGTTTGGCACAGCTTGCAATTTCTGCGCAAGATGAACAGGAATAGGGAGAACCAATGAGAGACTAGCTATAGGTGTCTGCACGGGCAAATGTAAGGCTCATTTCCCACCAGGAAGAGGAATTAACCAAATGCTCAGGGTGCCCTGCCGGAAACAGATTAGGGCCTGAAGCAATCCTGCGGTTTTGTGCCCAGCTCACAAGAAAGCGAGTTGAAGAAAGGAGCTCAGGGGCACTGTAATTCACAAACCTGCAGAGTTATAAATGACAGCTATCCTCCAAAAATATATTGAAGTAAGCCTGCGAAGGGGACTTGAAAGCGGGGCAGAGTTTCAGGAAAACGATTGCAGGGGGTAGACTGGAATTGCCCTGAAAGCATAGGAAAAGAGGCAGAACGTCGACAATGATGCACTTGGCCAAAAAGGGCGTATGCGTTTTTTCCTGAATATATTCAGGAAAAAACGCATACGCCCTTTTTGGCCAACCAAGCAAGCCTGTAAAGGAAATCTGCACTACAATGAAGTCTCACTGCCCCCTGGGCAAAAGGGCCATCTGAAAAAAGTGTAAAATCCAGAAAGGTAGGACAGGATATGGAGAACAGGGAGCCTTGTTATGCTGATTGGCAGGATGTAAATTGCCAGCAGCCACGCTGGAGAAGTGTATGGTGTTTCCTGAAACACGAAAGAACCAAAGCAACACAGCCTATGGCACTTCCACTTATGGTCCTATAGCTTACGGATATTAAAATCAAAAACAGACAGCCACCCCAATATTTGGGATGGTTGTGTTCAGAAGAAGCTCGTCTACAGTATCAGGTAAATATCCCAGAAAGCAATAAATGGATAAAGAAGTTGTGGCACGTACGTACAATGCAATATCACTCAGCAATGAAATCTGTGTCATCAGGCCCGTAGCGGCATAGTGAGTGGATGCAGGTACGGTGATTGTACGTGAACTACGTCACACAGAAAAAGAAACATCATAAGATATCACTAATACACGGAATGTAAACTTGACTACACATGAACTGAATTACAAAACAGAACAGGGTCTCAAATTTAGAAAACCAACTAGTGCTTGCTTATGGGGAAAGGTGCCTTGGGGTGCTGCATAAAACCAGAGACTGAAATTAGCACAGATAACATTCCATAAGCCAAATATGTAATAGACAAGACCTACTCCTTGCTCAACGAAATGGACCCAACACCACATATTCAACGCCTAGGAATATACCTGACTAGGAAGAATCTTAAAACCCATGGATATATTTGTCTCTGTTAGAGAAACAATCGTCTGTACAGCGGCCGAAACGCAGCAGTGAAAATCCGATAAATCCCATTATCAAAATAAATTTCGGAAACAAAACACAAAGACGGCGAAATAGAGAGCAATCCTTAAATAATTCACTCAGGGCATGTGATGCAACCGGGATTGACCACATCTACACCCAGAGCTGGTTGAGACATAAGGCTGGACACTTCAGGCTGATAGCATTGGTGAGTTTTGGTGAGCAAATGCAGACCCTTTGAACTCATACTGCATGGTACCCATTCCATGGGTCCCAACTCTCCAGGTTCAAGGGATTCTTCCTCCAGCTAAAACATGCCTGGGAAACCCAGAGTATCGTCCACCGTGTGATTGGGAAACGATTTAAAATGCATCTCAGTTTTCATATCCTGGTCCTTGGGTTCACCATTCCAGATGCTTTACTAACACTCTCCCCGCTTGGAGAGTCAGTGCCTTTAACCTCCTCTTTGGCACAGCTTGCAATATCTATGAAAGATGAACAGGAATAGGGAGAACCAATGAGAGACTAGCTGTAGGTGTCTGCACGGGCAAATATAACACTCATTGCCCACCAGGAAGAGGAATTAAACAAAGGCTCAGTGTGCCCTGCTGGAAAGAGATTAGGAACTGAAGCAATCCTGCGGTTTTGTGTCCAGCTCACAAGAAAGCGAGTTGAAGAAAGGAGCTCAGGGGCACTGTAATTCACAAACCTGCAGAGTTATAAATGACAGCTAACCTCCAAAAATATATTGAAGTAAGCCTGCGAAGGGGACTTCAAAGCGGGGCAGAATTTCAGGAAAACGATTGCAGGGGGTAGACTGGAATTGCCCTGAAAGCATAGGAAAAGAGGCAGAACGTCGACAATGATGCACTTGGCCAAAAAGGGCGTATGCGTTTTTTCCTGAATATATTCAGGACAAAACGCATACGCCCTTTTTGGCCAACCAAGCAAGCCTGTAAAGGAAATCTGCACTACAATGAACTCTCATTGCCCCGCGGGCAAAAGGGCTATCTGAAAAAAGTGTAAAATCCAGAAAGGTAGGACAGGATATGGAGAACAGGGAGCCTTGTTATGCTGATTGGCAGGATGTAAATTGCCAGCAGCCACCCTGGAGAAGTGTATGGTGTTTCCTGAAACACAAAAGAAACAAAGCAACACAGCCTATGGCACTTCCACTTATGGTCCTATAGCTTACGGAAATTAAAATCAAAAACAGACAGCCACCCCAATATTTGGGACGGCTGTGTTCACAAGAAGCTCGTCTACAGTATCAGGTAAATATCCCAGAAAGCAAAAAATGGATAAAGAAGTTGTGGCACGTACGTACAATGCAATATCACTCAGCAATGAAATCTGTGTCATCAGGCCCGTAGCGGCATAGTGAGTGGATGCAGGTACGGTGATTCTACGTGAACTACGTCACACAGAAAAAGAAACATCATAAGATATCACTAATACACGGAATGTAAACTTGACTACACATGAACTGAATTACAAAACAGAACAGGGTCTCAAATTTAGAAAACCAACTAGTGCTTGCTTATGGGGAAAGGTGCCTTGGGGTGCTGCATAAAACCAGAGACTGAAATTAGCACAGATAACTTTCCATAAGCCAAATATGTAATAGACAAGACCTACTCCTTGCTCAACGAAATGGACCCAACACCACATATTCAACGCCTAGGAATATACCTGACTAGGAAGAAGCTTAAAACCCATGGATATATATGTCTCCGTAAGAGAATCAAGCGTGTGTACAGCAGGCGAAACGCAGCAGTGAAAATCCGATAAATCCCATTATCAAAATAAATGTCGAAAACAAAACACAAAGACAGTGAAATAGAGAGCAATTCTTAGATAATTCACTCAGGGCATGTGATGCAACCGGGATTGACCACATCTACACCCAGAGCTGGTTGAGACATAAGGCTGGACACTTCAGGCTGATAGCATTGGTGAGTTTCGGTGAGCAAATTCAGACCCTTTGAAGTCATACTGCATGGTACCCATTCCATGGGTCCCAACTCTCCAGGTTCAAGGGATTCTTACTCCAGCTAAAACATGCATGGGAAACCCAGAGTATCGTCCACCGTGTGATTGGGAAACGATTTAAAATGCATCTCAGTTTTCGTATCCTGGTCCTCGGGTTCACCATTCCAGATGCTTTACTAACACTCTCCCCGCTTGAGGAGTCAGTGCCTTTAACCTCCTGTTTGGCACAGCTTGCAATTTCTGCGCAAGATGAACAGGAATAGGGAGAACCAATGAGAGACTAGCTATAGGTGTCTGCACGGGCAAATGTAAGGCTCATTTCCCACCAGGAAGAGGAATTAACCAAAGGCTCAGGGTGCCCTGCCGGAAACAGATTAGGGCCTGAAGCAATCCTGCGGTTTTGTGCCCAGCTCACAAGAAAGCGAATTGAAGAAAGGAGCTCAGGGGCACTGTAATTCACAAACCTGCAGAGTTATAAATGACAGCTATCCTCCAAAAATATATTGAAGTAAGCCTGCGAAGGGGACTTGAAAGCGGGGGAGAGTTTCAGGAAAACGATTGCAGGGGGTAGACTGGAATTGCCCTGAAAGCATAGGAAAAGAGGCAGAACGTCGACAATGATGCACTTGGCCAAAAAGGGCGTATGCGTTTTTTCCTGAATATATTAAGGAAAAAACGCATACGCACTTTTTGGCCAACCAAGCAAGCCTGTAAAGGAAATCTGCACTACAATGAAGTCTCACTGCCCCCTGGGCAAAAGGGCCATCTGAAAAAAGTGTAAAATCCAGAAAGGTAGGACAGGATATGGAGAACAGGGAGCCTTGTTATGCTGATTGGCAGGATGTAAATTGCCAGCAGCCACGCTGGAGAAGTGTATGGTGTTTCCTGAAACACGAAAGAACCAAAGCAACACAGCCTATGGCACTTCCACTTATGGTCCTATAGCTTACGGATATTAAAATCAAAAACAGACAGCCACCCCAATATTTGGGATGGTTGTGTTCAGAAGAAGCTCGTCTACAGTATCAGGTAAATATCCCAGAAAGCAATAAATGGATAAAGAAGTTGTGGCACGTACGTGCAATGCAATATCACTCAGCAATGAAATCTGTGTCATCAGGCCCGTAGCGGCATAGTGAGTGGATGCAGGTACGGTGATTGTACGTGAACTACGTCACACAGAAAAAGAAACATCATAAGATATCACTAATACACGGAATGTAAACTTGACTACACATGAACTGAATTACAAAAGAGAACAGGGTCTCAAATTTAGAAAACCAACTAGTGCTTGCTTATGGGGAAAGGTGCCTTGGGGTGCTGCATAAAACCAGAGACTGAAATTAGCACAGATAACTTTCCATAAGCCAAATATGTAATAGACAAGACCTACTCCTTGCTCAACGAAATGGACCCAACACCACATATTCAACGCCTAGGAATATACCTGACTAGGAATAACCTTAAAACCCATGGATATATATGTCTCCGTAAGAGAATCAAGCATGTGTACAGCGGCCGAAACGCAGCAGTGAAAATCCGATAAATCCCATTATCAAAATAAATTTCGAAAACAAAACACAAAGACAGTGAAATAGAGAGCAATTCTTAAATAATTCACTCAGGGCATGTGATGCAACCGGGATTGACCACATCTACACCAAGAGCTGGTTGAGACATAAGGCTGGACACTTCAGGCTGATAGCATTGGTGAGTTTCGGTGAACAAATGCAGACCCTTTGAAGTCATACTGCATGGTACCCATTCCATGCGTCCCAACTCTCCAGGTTCAAGGGATTCTTCCTCCAGCTAAAACATGCATGGGAAACCCAGAGTATCGTCCACCGTGTGATTGGGAAACGATTCAAAATGCATCTCAGTTTTCGTATCCTGGTCCTCGGGTTCACCATTCCAGATGCTTTACTAACACTCTCCCCGCTTGGAGAGTCAGTGCCTTTAACCTCCTCTTTGGCACAGCTTGCAATTTCTGTGCAAGACGAACAGGAATAGGGAGAACCAATGAGAGACTAGCTGTAGGTGTCTGCACGGGCAAATGTAACGCTCATTGCCCACCAGGAAGAGGAATTAAACAAAGGCTCAGTGTGCCCTGCTGGAAACAGATTAGGGCCTGAAGCAATCCTGCGGTTTTGTGCCCAGCTCACAAGAAAGCAAGTTGAAGAAAGGAGCTCAGGGGCACTGTAATTCACAAACCTGCAGAGTTATAAATGACAGCTATCTTCCAAAAGTATATTGAAGTAAGCCTGCGAAGGGGACTTGAAAGCAGGGCAGAATTTCAGGAAAACGATTGCAGGGGGTAGACTGGAATTGCCCTGAAAGCATAGGAAAAGAGGCAGAACATCGACAATGATGCACTTGGCCAAAAAGTGCGTATGCGTTTTTTCCTGAATATATTCAGGAAAAAACGCATACGCACTTTTTGGCCAACCAAGCAAGCCTGTAAAGGAAATCTGCACTACAATGAAGTCTCACTGCCCCCCGGGCAAAAGGGCCATCTGAAAAAAGTGTATAATCCAGAAATGTATGACAGGATATGGAGAACAGGGAGCCTTGTTATGCTGATTGGCAGGATGTAAATTGCCAACAGCCACCCTGGAAAAATGTATGGTGTTTCCTGAAACACGTAAGAAATAAAGCAACACAGCCTATGGCAATTGCACTTATGGTCCTATTCCTTAGGGAAATTAAAATCAAAAACAGAGAGCCACCCCAAAGTTTGGGACGGCTGTGTTCCCAAGAAGCTCGTCTACAGTACCAGGTAAATATCCCAGAAAGCAAAATATGGATAAAGAAGTTGTGGCACGTACGTGCAATGCAGTATCACTCAGCAATGAAATCTGTGTCATCAGGCCCGTAGCGGCATAGTGAGTGGATGCAGGTACGGTGATTCTACGTGAACTACGTCACACAGAAAAAGAAACATCGTAAGTTATCACTAATACACAGAATGTAAACTTGACTACACATGAACTGAATTACAAAACAGAACAGGGTCTCAAATTTAGAAAACCAACTAGTGCTTGCTTATGGGGAAAGGTGCCTTGGGGTGCTGCATAAAACCAGAGACTGAAATTAGCACAGATAACATTGCATAAGCCAAATATGTAATAGACAAGACCTACTCCTTGCTCCACGAAATGGACTCAACACCACATATTCAACGCCTAGGAATATACCTGACTAGGAAGAAGCTTAAAACCCAGGGATATATATGTCTCCGTAAGAGAATCAAGCGTGTGTACAGCGGCCGATACGCAGCAGTGAAAATCCGATAAATCCCATTATCAAAATAAATTTCGAAAACAAAACACAAAGACAGTGAAATAGAGAGCAATTCTTAAATAATTCACTCAGGGCATGTGATGCAACCGGGATTGACCACATCTACACCCAGAGCTGGTTGAGACATAAGGCTGGACACTTCAGGCTGATAGCATTGGTGAGTTTCGGTGAGCAAATGCAGACCCTTTGAAGTCATACTGCATGGTACCCATTCCATGGGTCCCAACTCTCCAGGTTCAAGGGATTCTTCCTCCAGCTAAAACATGCATGGGAAACCCAGAGTATCGTCCACCGTGTGATTGGGAAACGATTTAAAATGCATCTCAGTTTTCGTATCCTGGTCCTCGGGTTCACCATTCCAGATGCTTTACTAACACTCTCCCCACTTGGAGAGTCAGTGCCTTTAACCTCCTCTTTGGCACAGCTTGCAATTTCTGTGCAAGATGAACAGGAATAGGGAGAACGAATGAGAGACTAGCTGTAGGTGTCTGCACGGGCAAATGTAACGCTCATTGCCCACCAGGAAGAGGAATTAAACAAAGGCTCAGTGTGCCCTGCTGGAAACAGATTAGGGCCTGAAGCAATCCTGCGGTTTTGTGCCCAGCTCACAAGAAAGCGAGTTGAAGAAAGGAGCTCAGGGGCACTGTAATTCACAAACCTGCAGAGTTTTAAATGACAGCTATCCTCCAAAAACATATTGAAGTAAGCCTGCGAAGGGGACTTGAAAGCGGGGCAGAGTTTCAGGAAAACGATTGCAGGGGGTAGACTGGAATTGCCCTGAAAGCATAGGAAAAGAGGCAGAACGTCGACAATGATGCACTTGGCCAAAAAGGGCGTATGCGTTTTTTCCTGAATATATTCAGGAAAAAACGCATACGCCCTTTTTGGCCAACCAAGCAAGCCTGTAAAGGAAATCTGCACTACAATGAAGTCTCACTGCCCCCTGGGCAAAAGGGCCATCTGAAAAAAGTGTAAAATCCAGAAAGGTAGGACAGGATATGGAGAACAGGGAGCCTTGTTATGCTGATTGGCAGGATGTAAATTGCCAGCAGCCACGCTGGAGAAGTGTATGGTGTTTCCTAAAACACGAAAGAACCAAAGCAACACAGCCTATGGCACTTCCACTTATGGTCCTATAGCTTACGGATATTAAAATCAAAAACAGACAGCCACCCCAATATTTGGGATGGCTGTGTTCAGAAGAAGCTCGTCTACAGTATCAGGTAAATATCCCAGAAAGCAATAAATGGATAAAGAAGTTGTGGCACGTACGTACAATGCAATATCACTGAGCAATGAAATCTGTGTCATCAGGCCCGTAGCGGCATAGTGAGTGGATGCAGGTACGGTGATTGTACGTGAACTACGTCACACAGAAAAAGAAACATCATAAGATATCACTAATACACGGAATGTAAACTTGACTACACATGAACTGAATTACAAAAGAGAACAGGGTCTCAAATTTAGAAAACCAACTAGTGCTTGCTTATGGGGAAAGGTGCCTTTGGGTGCTGCATAAAACCAGAGACTGAAATTAGCACAGATAACTTTCCATAAGCCAAATATGTAATAGACAAGACCTACTCCTTGCTCAACGAAATGGACCCAACACCACATATTCAACGCCTAGGAATATACCTGACTAGGAAGAACCTTAAAACCCATGGATATATATGTCTCCGTAAGAGAATCAAGCGTGTGTACAGCGGCCGAAACGCAGCAGTGAAAATCCGATAAATCCCATTATCAAAATAAATTTCGAAAACAAAACACAAAGACAGTGAAATAGAGAGCAATTCTTAAATAATTCACTCAGGGCATGTGATGCAACCGGGATTGACCACATCTACACCCAGAGCTGGTTGAGACATAAGGCTGGACACTTCAGGCTGATAGCATTGGTGAGTTTCGGTGAACAAATGCAGACCCTTTGAAGTCATACTGCATGGTACCCATTCCATGCGTCCCAACTCTCCAGGTTCAAGGGATTCTTCCTCCAGCTAAAACATGCATGGGAAACCCAGATTATCGTCCACCGTGTGATTGGGAAACGATTCAAAATGCATCTCAGTTTTCGTATCCTGGTCCTCGGGTTCACCATTCCAGATGCTTTACTAACACTCTCCCCGCTTGGAGAGTCAGTGCCTTTAACCTCCTCTTTGGCACAGCTTGCAATTTCTGTGCAAGATGAACAGGAATAGGGAGAACCAATGAGAGACTAGCTGTAGGTGTCTGCACGGGCAAATGTAACGCTCATTGCCGACCAGGAAGAGGAATTAAACAAAGGCTCAGCGTGCCCTGCTGAAAACAGATTAGGGCCTGAAGCAATCCTGCGGTTTTGTGCCCAGCTCACAAGAAAGCGAGTTGAAGAAAGGAGCTCAGGGGCACTGTAATTCACAAACCTGCAGAGTTATAAATGACAGCTATCTTCCAAAAGTATATTGAAGTAAGCCTGCGAAGGGGACTTGAAATCAGGGCAGAATTTCAGGAAAACGATTGCAGGGGGTAGACTGGAATTGCCCTGAAAGCATAGGAAAAGAGGCAGAACGTCGACAATGATGCACTTGGCCAAAAAGTGCGTATGCGTTTTTTCCTGAATATATTCAGGAAAAAACGCATACGCACTTTTTGGCCAACCAAGCAAGCCTGTAAAGGAAATCTGCACTACAATGAAGTCTCCCTGCCCCCCGGGCAAAAGGGCCATCTGAAAAAAGTGTAAAATCCAGAAAGGTAGGACAGGATATGGAGAACAGGGAGCCTTGTTATGCTGATTGGCAGGATGTAAATTGCCAACAGCCACCCTGGAAAAATGTATGGTGTTTCCTGAAACACGTAAGAAATAAAGCAACACAGCCTATGGCAATTGCAATTATGGTCCTATTCCTTAGGGAAATTAAAATCAAAAACAGAGAGCCACCCCAAAGTTTGGGACGGCTGTGTTCCCAAGAAGCTCGTCTACAGTACCAGGTAAATATCCCAGAAAGCAAAAAATGGATAAAGAAGTTGTGGCACGTACGTGCAATGCAGTATCACTCAGCAATGAAATCTGTGTCATCAGGCCCGTAGCGGCATAGTGAGTGGATGCAGGTACGGTGATTCTACGTGAACTACGTCACACAGAAAAAGAAACATCATAAGTTATCACTAATACACAGAATGTAAACTTGACTACACATGAACTGAATTACAAAACAGAACAGGGTCTCAAATTTAGAACACCAACTAGTGCTTGCTTATGGGGAAAGGTGCCTTGGGGTGCTGCATAAAACCAGAGACTGAAATTAGCACAGATAACATTCCATAAGCCAAATATGTAATAGACAAGACCTACTCCTTGCTCAACGAAATGGACTCAACACCACATATTCAACGCGTAGGAATATACCTGACTAGGAAGAAGCTTAAAACCCAGGGATATATATGTCTCCGTAAGAGAATCAAGCGTGTGTACAGCGGCCGATACGCAGCAGTGAAAATCCGATAAATCCCATTATCAAAATAAATTTCGAAAACAAAACACAAAGACAGTGAAATAGAGAGCAATTCTTAAATAATTCACTCAGGGCATGTGATGCAACCGGGATTGACCACATCTACACCCAGAGCTGGTTGAGACATAAGGCTGGACACTTCAGGCTGATAGCATTGGTGAGTTTCGGTGAGCAAGTGCAGACCCTTTGAAGTCATACTGCATGGTACCCATTCCATGGGTCCCAACTCTCCAGGTTCAAGGGATTCTTCCTCCAGCTAAAACATGCATGGGAAACCCAGAGTATCGTCCACCGTGTGATTGGGAAACGATTTAAAATGCATCTCAGTTTTCGTATCCTGGTCCTCGGGTTCACCATTCCAGATGCTTTACTAACACTCTCCCCACTTGGAGAGTCAGTGCCTTTAACCTCCTGTTTCGCACAGCTTGCAATTTCTGTGCAAGATGAACAGGAATAGGGAGAACCAATGAGAGACTAGCTGTAGGTGTCTGCACGGGCAAATGTAACGCTCATTGCCCACCAGGAAGAGGAATTAAACAAAGGCTCAGTGTGCCCTGCTGGAAACAGATTAGGGCCTGAAGCAATCCTGCGGTTTTGTGCCCAGCTCACAAGAAAGCGAGTTGAAGAAAGGAGCTCAGGGGCCCTGTAATTCACAAACCTGCAGAGTTATAATTGACAGCTATCCTCCAAAAATATATTGAAGTAAGCCTGCGAACGGGACTTGAAAGCGGGGCAGAATTTCAGGAAAACGATTGCAGGGGGTAGACTGGAATTGCCCTGAAAGCATAGGAAAAGAGGCACAACGTCGACAATGATGCACTTGGCCAAAAAGGGCGCATGCATTTTTTCCTGAATATATTCAGGAAAAAACGCATACGCACTTTTTGGCCAACCAAGCAAGCCTGTAAAGGAAATCTGCACTACAATGAAATCTCACTGCCCCCCCGGGCAAAAGGGCCATCTGAAAACAGTGTAAAATCCAGAAAGGTAGGACAGGATATGGAGAACAGGGAGCCTTGTTATGCTGATTGGCAGGATGTAAATTGTGAACAGCCACCCTGGAGAAGTGTGTGGTGTTTCCTGAAACACGTAAGACATAAAGCAACACAGCCTATGGCAATTGCACTTATGGTCCTATTGCTTATGGAAACTAAAATCAAAAACAGAGAGCCACCCCAAAGTTTGGGACGGCTGTGTTCCCAGAAGCTCGTCTACAGTACCAGGGAAATATCCCAAAAAGCAAAAAATGGATAAAGAAGTTGTGGCACGTACGTGCAATGCAATATCACTCAGCAATGAAATCTGTGTCATCAGGCCCGTAGCGGCATAGTGAGTGGATGCAGGTACGGTGATTCTACGTGAACTACGTCACACAGAAAAAGAAACATCATAAGATATCACTAATACACGGAATGTAAACTTGACTACACATGAACTGAATTACAAAACAGAACAGGGTCTCAAATTTAGAACACCAACTAGTGCTTGCTTATGGGGAAAGGTGCCTTGGGGTGCTGCATAAAACCAGAGACTGAAATTAGCACAGATAACTTTCCATAAGCCAAATATGTAATAGACAAGACCTACTCCTTGCTCAACGAAATGGACCCAACACCACATATTCAATGCCTAGGAATATACGTGACTAGGAAGAGTCTTAAAACCCATGGATATATATGTCTCCGTAAGAGAATCAAGCGTGTGTACAGCGGCCGAAACGCAGCAGTGAAAATCCGATAAATCCCATTATCAAAATAAATTTCGAAAACAAAACACAAAGACAGTGAAATAGAGAGCTATTCTTAAATAATTCACTCAGGGCATGAGATGCAACCGGGATTTAACACATCTACACCCAGAGCTGGTTGAGACATAAGGCTGGACACTTCAGGCTGATAGCATTGGTGAGTTTCGGTGAGCAAATGCAGACCCTTTGAAGTCATACTGCATGGTACCCATTTCATAGGTCCCAACTCTCCAGGTTTAAGGGATTCTTCCTCCAGCTAAAACATGCATGGGAAACGCAGAGTATCGTCCACCGTGTGATTGGGAAATGATTTAAAATGCATCTCAGTTTTCGTATCCTGGTCCTCGGGTTCACCATTCCAGATGCTTTACTAACACTCTCCCCGCTTGGAGAGTCAGTGCCTTTAACCTCCTCTTTGGCACAGCTTGCAATTTCTGTGCAAGATGAACAGTAATAGGGAGAACCAATGAGAGACTAGCTGTAGGTGTCTGCACGGGCAAATGTAACACTCATTGCCCACCAAGAAGAGGAATTAAACAAAGGCTCAGTGTGCCCTGCTGGAAACAGATTATGGCCTGAAGCAATCCTGCGGTTTTGTGCCCAGCTCACAAGAAAGCGAGTTGAAGAAAGGAGCTCAGGGGCACTGTAATTCACAAACCTGCAGAGTTATAAATGACAGCTATCTTCCAAAAGTATATTGAAGTAAGCCTGCGAAGGGGACTTGAAAGCGGGGCAGAATTTCAGGAAAACGATTGCAGGGGGTAGACTGGAGTTGCTCTAAAAGCATAGGAAAAGAGGCACAACGTCGACAATGATGCACTTGGCCAAAAAGTGCGTATGCGTTTTTTCCTGAATATATTCAGGAAAAAACGCATACGCCCTTTTTGGCCAACCAAGCAAGCCTGTAAAGGAAATCTGCACTACAATGAAGTCTCACTGCCCCCAGGGCAAAAGGGCCATCTGAAAAAAGTGTAAAATCCAGAAAGGTAGGACAGGATATGGAGAACAGGGAGCCTTGTTATGCTGATTGGCAGGATGTATATTGCCAGCAGCCACCCTGGAGAAGTGTATGGTGTTTCCTGAAACACGTAAGAAACAAAGCAACACAGCCTATGGCACTTCCACTTATGGTCCTATAGCTTACGGAAATTAAAATCAAAAACAGACAGCCACCCCAATATTTGGGATGGCTGTGTTCACAAGAAGCTCGTCTACAGTATCAGGTAAATATCCCAGAAAGCAAAAAATGGATAAAGAAGTTGTGGCACGTACGTGCAATGCAATATCACTCAGCAATGAAATCTGTGTCATCAGGCCCATAGCAGCATAGTGAGTGGATGCAGGTACGGTGATTTTACGTGAACTACGTCACACAGAAAAAGAAACATCATAAGATATCACTAATACACGGAATGTAAACTTGACTACACATGAACTGAATTACAAAACAGAACAGGGTCTCAAATTTAGAAAACCAACTAGTGCTTGCTTATGGGGAAAGGTGCCTTGGGGTGCTGCATAAAACCAGAGACTGAAATTAGCACAGATAACTTTCCATAAGCCAAATATGTAATAGACAAGACCTACTCCTTGCTCAACGAAATGGATCCAACACCACATATTCAACGCCTAGGAATATACCTGACTAGGAAGAAGCTTAAAACCCATGGATATATATGTCTCTGTAAGAGAATCAAGCGTGTGTACTGCGGCCGAAATGCAGCAGTGAAAATCCGATAAATCCCATTATCAAAATAAATTTCGAAACCAAAACACAAAGACAGTGAAATAGAGAGCAATTCTTAAATAATTCACTCAGGGCATGTGATGCAACCGGGATTGACCACATCTACACCCAGAGCTGGTTGAGACATAAGGCTGGACACTTCAGGCTGGTAGCATTGGTGAGATTCGTTGAGCAAATGCAGACCCTTTGAAGTCACACTGCATGGTACTCATTCCATGGGTCCCAACTCTCGAGGTTCAAGGGATTCTTCCTCCAGCTAAAACATGCATGGGAATCCCAGAGTATCGTCCACCGTGTGATTGGGAAACGATTTAAAATGCATCTCAGTTTTCGTATCCTGGTCCTCGGGTTCACCATTCCAGATGCTTTACTAACACTCTCCCTGCTTGGAGAGTCAGTGCCTTTAACCTCCTGTTTGGCACAGCTTGCAATTTCTGTGCAAGATGAACAGGCATAGGGAGAACCAATGAGAGACTAGCTGTAGGTGTCTGCACGGGCAAATGTAACGCTCATTTCCCAACAGGAAGAGGAATTAAACAAAGGCTCAGTGTGCCCTGCCGGAAACAAATTAGGGCCTGAAGCAATCCTGCGGTTCTGTGCCCAGCTCACTAGAAAGCGAGTTGAAGAAAGGAGCTCAGGGGCACTGTAATTCACAAACCTGCAGAGTTATAAATGACAGCTATCCTCCAAAAATATATTGAACTAAGCCTGCGAAGGGGACTTGAAAGCGGGCCAGAATTTCAGGAAAACGATTGCAGGGGGTAGACTGGAATTGCACTGAAAGCATAGGAAAAGAGGCAGAACGTCGACAATGATGCACATGGCCAAAATGGGCGTATTCGTTTTTTCCTGAATATATTCAGGAAAAAACGCATACGCACTTTTTGACAACCAAGCAAGCCTGTAAAGGAAATCTGCACTACAATGAAGTCTCACTGCCCCCCGGGCAAAAGGGCCATCTGAAAAAAGTGTAAAATCCAGAAAGGTAGGACAGGATATGGAGAACAGGGAGCCTTGTTATGCTGATTGGCAGGATGTAAATTGCCAGCAGCCACCCTGGAGAAGTGTATGGTGTTTCCTGAAACACGTAAGAAACAAAGCAACACAGCCTATGGCACTTCCACTTATGGTCCTATAGCTTACGGAAATTAAAATCAAAATCAGACAGCCACCCCAATATTTGGGACGGCTGTGTTCACAAGAAGCTCGTCTACAGTTTCAGGTAAATATCCCAGAAAGCAAAAAATGGATAAAGAAGTTGTGGCACGTACGTAGAATGCAATATCACTCAGCAATGAAATCTGTGTCATCAGGCCCGTAGCGGCATAGTGAGTGGATGCAGGTATGGTGATTCTACGTGAACTACGTCACACAGAAAAAGAAACATCATAAGATATCACTAATACACGGAATGTAAACTTGACTACACACGAACTGAATTACAAAACAGAACAGGGTCTCAAATTTAGAAAACCAACTAGTACTTGCTTATGGGGAAAGGTGCGTTGGGGTGCTGCATAAAACCAGAGACTGAAATTAGCACAGATAACTTTCCATAAGCCAAATATGTAATAGACAAGACCTACTCCTTGCTCAACGAAATGGACCCAACACCACATATTCAACGCGTAGGAATATACCTGACTAGGAAGAATCTTAAAACCCATGGATATATATGTCTCCGTAAGAGAATCAAGCGTGTGTACAGCGGCCGAAACGCAGCAGTGAAAATCCGATAAATCCCATTATCAAAATAAATTTCGAAAACAAAACACAAAGACAGTGAAATAGAGAGCAATTCTTAACTAATTCACTCAGGGCATGTGATGCAACCGGGATTGACCACATCTACACCCAGAGCTGGTTGAGACATAAGGCTGGACACTTCAGGCTGATAGCATTGGTGAGTTTCGGTGAGCAAATGCAGACCCTTTGAAGTCATACTGCATGGTACCCATTCCATGGGTCCCAACTCTCCAGGTTCAAGGGATTCTTCCTCCAGCTATAACATGCATGGGAAACCCAGAGTATCGTCCACCGTGTGATTGGGAAACGATTTAAAATGCATCTCAGTTTTCGTATCCTGGTCCTCGGGTTCACCATTCCAGATGCTTTACTAACACTCTCCCCGCTTGGAGAGTCAGTGCCTTTAACCTCCTCTTTGGCACAGCTTGCAATTTCTATGCAAGTTGAACAGGAATAGGGAGAACCAAAGAGAGACTAGCTATAGGTGTCTGCACGGGCAAATGTAATGCTCATTTCTCACCAGGAAGAGGAATTAACCAAAGGCTCAGCGTGCCCTGCCGGAAACAGATTAGGGCCTGAAGCAATCCTGCGGTTTTGTGCCCAGCTCAAAAGAAAGCGAGTTGAAGAAAGGAGCTCAGGGGCACTGTAATTCACAAACCTGCAGAGTTATAAATGACAGCTATCCTCCAAAAATATATTGAAGTAAGCCTGCGAAGGGGACTTGAAAGCGGGGCAGAGTTTCAGGAAAACCATGGCAGGGGGTAGACTGGAATTGCCCTGAAAGCATAGGAAAAGAGGCACAACGTCGACAATGATGCACTTGGCCAAAAAGTGTGTATGCGTTTTTTCCTGAATATATTCAGGAAAAAACGCATACGCCCTTTTTGGCCAACCAAGCATGCCTGTAAAGGAAATCTGCACTACAATGAAGTCTCACTGCACCCCGGGCAAAAGGGCCATCTGAAAAAAGTGTAAAATCCAGAAAGGTAGGACAGGATATGGAGAACAGGGAGCCTTGTTATGCTGATTGGCAGGATGTAAATTGTGAACTGCCACCCAGGAGAAGTGTATGGTGTTTCCTGAAACACGTAAGAAATAAAGCAACGCAGCCTATGGCAATTGCACTTATGGTCCTATTGCTTAGGGAAATTAAAATCAAAAACAGAGAGCCACCCCAAATTTTGGGACGGCTGTGTTCCCAAGAAGCTCGTCTACAGTACCAGGTAAATATCCCAGAAAGCAAAAAATGGATAAAGAAGTTGTGGCACGTACGTTCAATGCAATATCACTCAGCAATGAAATCTGTGTCATCAGGCCCGTAGCGGCATAGTGAGTGGATGCAGGTATGGTGATTCTACGTGAACTACGTCACACAGAAAAAGAAACATCATAAGATATCACTAATACACGGAATGTAAACTTGACTACACACGAACTGAATTACAAAACAGAACAGGGTCTCAAATTTAGAAAACCAACTAGTACTTGCTTATGGGGAAAGGTGCGTTGGGGTGCTGCATAAAACCAGAGACTGAAATTAGCACAGATAACTTTCCATAAGCCAAATATGTAATAGACAAGACCTACTCCTTGCTCAACGAAATGGACCCAACACCACATATTCAACGCGTAGGAATATACCTGACTAGGAAGAATCTTAAAACCCATGGATATATATGTCTCCGTAAGAGAATCAAGCGTGTGTACAGCGGCCGAAACGCAGCAGTGAAAATCCGATAAATCCCATTATCAAAATAAATTTCGAAAACAAAACACAAAGACAGTGAAATAGAGAGCAATTCTTAACTAATTCACTCAGGGCATGTGATGCAACCGGGATTGACCACATCTACACCCAGAGCTGGTTGAGACATAAGGCTGGACACTTCAGGCTGATAGCATTGGTGAGTTTCGGTGAGCAAATGCAGACCCTTTGAAGTCATACTTCATGGTACCCATTCCATGGGTCCCAACTCTCCAGGTTCAAGGGATTCTTCCTCCAGCTATAACATGCATGGGAAACCCAGAGTATCGTCCACCGTGTGATTGGGAAACGATTTAAAATGCATCTCAGTTTTCGTATCCTGGTCCTCGGGTTCACCATTCCAGATGCTTTACTAACACTCTCCCCGCTTGGAGAGTCAGTGCCTTTAACCTCCTCTTTGGCACAGCTTGCAATTTCTATGCAAGTTGAACAGGAATAGGGAGAACCAAAGAGAGACTAGCTATAGGTGTCTGCACGGGCAAATGTAATGCTCATTTCTCACCAGGAAGAGGAATTAACCAAAGGCTCAGCGTGCCCTGCCGGAAACAGATTAGGGCCTGAAGCAATCCTGCGGTTTTGTGCCCAGCTCAAAAGAAAGCGAGTTGAAGAAAGGAGCTCAGGGGCACTGTAATTCACAAACCTGCAGAGTTATAAATGACAGCTATCCTCCAAAAATATATTGAAGTAAGCCTGCGAAGGGGACTTGAAAGCGGGGCAGAGTTTCAGGAAAACCATTGCAGGGGGTAGACTGGAATTGCCCTGAAAGCATAGGAAAAGAGGCACAACGTCGACAATGATGCACTTGGCCAAAAAGTGTGTATGCGTTTTTTCCTGAATATATTCAGGAAAAAACGCATACGCCCTTTTTGGCCAACCAAGCATGCCTGTAAAGGAAATCTGCACTACAATGAAGTCTCACTGCACCCCGGGCAAAAGGGCCATCTGAAAAAAGTGTAAAATCCAGAAAGGTAGGACAGGATATGGAGAACAGGGAGCCTTGTTATGCTGATTGGCAGGATGTAAATTGTGAACTGCCACCCAGGAGAAGTGTATGGTGTTTCCTGAAACACGTAAGAAATAAAGCAACGCAGCCTATGGCAATTGCACTTATGGTCCTATTGCTTAGGGAAATTAAAATCAAAAACAGAGAGCCACCCCAAATTTTGGGACGGCTGTGTTCCCAAGAAGCTCGTCTACAGTACCAGGTAAATATCCCAGAAAGCAAAAAATGGATAAAGAAGTTGTGGCACGTACGTTCAATGCAATATCACTCAGCAATGAAATCTGTGTCATCAGGCCCGTAGCGGCATAGTGAGTTGATGCAGCTACGGTGATTCTACGTGAACTACGTCACACAGAAAAAGAAACATCATAAGATATCACTAATACACGGAATGTAAACTTGACTACACATGAACTGAATTACAAAACAGAACAGGGTATCAAATTTAGAAAACCAACTAGTGCTTGCTTATGGGGAAAGGTTCCTTGGGGTGCTGCATAAAACAAGAGACTGAAATTAGCACAGATAACTTTCCATAAGCCAAATATGTAATAGACAAGACCTACTCCTTGCTCAACGAAATGGACCCAACACCACATATTCAACGCCTAGGAATATACCTGACTAGGAAGAATCTTAAAACCCATGGATATATATGTCTCCGTAAGAGAATCAAGCGTGTGTACAGCGGCCGAAACGCAGCAGTGAAAATCCGATAAATCCCATTATAAAAATAAATTTCGAAAACAAAACACAAAGACAGTGAAATAGAGAGCAATTCTTAAATTATTCACTCAGGGCATGTGATGCAACCGGGATTGACCACATCTACACCCAGAGCTGGTTGAGACATAAGGCTGGACACTTCAGGCTGATAGCATTGGTGAGTTTCGGTGAGCAAATGCAGACCCTTTGAAGTCATACTGCATGGTACCCATTCCATGGGTCCCAACTCTCCAGGTTCAAGGGATTCTTCCTCCAGCTAAAACATGCATGGGAAACCCAGAGTATCGTCCACCGTGTGATTGGGAATCGATTTAAAATGCATCTCAGTTTTCGTATCCTGGTCCTCGGGTTCACCATTCCAGATGCTTTACTAACACTCTCCCTGCTTGGTGAGTCAGTGCCTTTTACCTCCTCTTTGGCACAGCTTGCAATTTCTGTGCAAGATGAACAGGAATAGGGAGAACCAATGAGAGACTAGCTGTAGGTGTCTGCACGGGCAAATGTAACGCTCATTGCCGACCAGGAAGAGGAATTAAATAAAGGCTCAGTGTGCCCTGCTGGAAACAGATTAGGGCCTGAAGCAATCCTGTGGTTTTGTGCCCAGCTCACAAGAAAGCGAGTTGAAGAAAGGAGCTCAGGGGCACTGTAATTCACAAACCTGCAGAGTTATAAATGACAGCTATCCTCCAAAAGTATATTAAAGTAAGCCTGCGAAGGGGACTTGAAAGCAGGGCAGAATTTCAGGAAATCGATTGCAGGGCGTAGACTGGAATTGCCCTGAAAGCATAGGAAAAGAGGCAGAACGTCGACAATGATGCACTTGGGCAAAAAGGGCGTATGCGTTTTTTCCTGAATATATTCAGGAAAAAACGCATACGCCCTTTTTGGCCAACCAAGCAAGCCTGTAAAGGAAATCTGCACTACAATGAAGTCTCACTGCCCCCCGGGCAAAAGGGCCATCTGAAAAAAGTGTAAAATCCAGAAAGGTAGGACAGGATATGGAGAACAGGGAGCCTTGTTATGCTGATTAGCAGGATGTAAATTGCCAGCAGCCACCCTGGAGAAGTGTATGGTGTTTCCTGAAACACGTAAGAAACAAAGCAACACAGCCTATGGCACTTCCACATATGGTCCTATAGCTTACGGAAATTAAAATCAAAAACAGACAGCCACCTCAATATTTGGGACGGCTGTGTTCACAAGAAGCTCGTCTACAGTATCAGGTAAATATCCCAGAAAGCAAAAAATGGATAAAGAAGTTGTGGCACGTACGTACAATGCAATATCACTCAGCAATGAAATCTGTGTCATCAGGCCCGTAGCGGCATAGTGAATGGATGCAGGTACGGTGATTCTACGTGAACTACGTCACACAGAAAAAGAAACATCATAAGATATCACTAATACACGGAATGTAAACTTGACTACACATGAACTGAATTACAAAACAGAACAGGGTCTCAAATTTAGAAAACCAACTAGTGCTTGCTTATGGGGAAAGGTGCCTTGGGGTGCTGCATAAAACCAGAGACTGAAATTAGCACAGATAACTTTCCATAAGCCAAATATGTAATAGACTAGACCTACTCCTTGCTCAACGAAATGGACACAACACCACATATTCAACGCCTAGGAATATACCTGACTAGGAAGAATCTTAAAACCCATGGATATATATGTCTCCATAAGAGAATCAAGCGTGTGTACTGCGGCCGAAACGCAGCACTGAAAATCCGATAAATCCCATTATCAAAATAAATTTCGAAAACAAAACACAAAGACAGTGAAATAGAGAGCAATTCTAAAATAATTCACTCAGGGCATGTGATGCAACCGGGATTGACCACATCTACACCCAGAGCTGGTTGAGACATAAGGCTGGACACTTCAGGCTGATAGCATTGGTGAGTTTCGGTGAGCAAATGCAGACCCTTTGAAGTCATACTGCATGGTACCCATACCATGGGTCCCAACTCTGCAGGTTCAAGGGATTCTTCCTCCAGCTAAAACATGCATGGGAAACCCAGAGTATCATCCACCGTGTGATTGGGAAACGATTTAAAATGCATCTCAGTTTTCGTATCCTGGTCCTCGGGTTCACCATTCCATATGTTTTACTAGCACTCTCCCCGATTGGAGAGTCAGTGCCTTTAACCTCCTGTTTGGCACAGCTTGCAATTTCTGTACAAGATGAACAGGAATAGGGAGAACCAATGAGAGACTAGCAGGAGGTGTCTGCACGGGCAAATGTAATGCTCATTGCCCACCAGGAAGAGGAATTAAACAAAGGCTCAGTGTGCCCTGCTGGAAACAGATTAGGGCCTGAAGCAATCCTGCGGTTTTGTGCCCAGCTCACAAGAAAGCGAGTTGAAGAAAGGAGCTCAGGGGCACTGTAATTCAAAAACCTGCAGAGTTATAAGTAACAGCTATCCTCCAAAAATATATTGAAGTAAGCCTGCGAAGGGGACTGGAAAGCGGGGCAGAATTTCAGGAAAACGATTGCAGGGGGTAGACAGGAATTGCCTTGAAAGCATAGGAAAAGAGGCAAAATGTCGACAATGATGCACTTGGCCAAAAAGTGCGTATGCGTTTTTTCCTGAATATATACAGGAAAAAATGCATACGCACTTTTTGGCCAACCAAGCAAGCCTGTTAAGAAATCTGCACTACAATGAAGTCTCACTGCTCCCCGGGCAAAAGGGCCATCTGAAAAAAGTGTAAAATCCAGAAAGGTAGGACAGGATATGGAGAACAGTGAGCCTTGTTATGCCGATTGGCAGGATGTAAATTGCCAACAGCCACCCTGGAGAAGTGTATGGTGTTTCCTGAAACACGTAAGAAATAAAGCAACACAGCCTATGGCACTTGCACTTATGGTCCTATAGCTTAGGGAAATTAAAATCAAAAACAGACAGCCACCCCAATGTTTGGGACGGCTGTGTTCACAGGAAGCTCGTCTACAGTACCAGGTAAATATCCCAGAAAGCAAAAAATGGATAAAGAAGTTGTGGCACGTACGTGCAATGCAGTATCACTCAGCTATTAAATCTGTGTCATCAGGCCCGTAGCGGTTAGTGAGTGGATGCATGTACGGTGATTCTACGTGAACTACGTCACACAGAAATAGAAACATCATAAGATATCACTGATACACGGAATGTAAACTTGACTACACATGAACTGAATTACAAAACAGAACAGCGTCTCAAATTTAGAAAACCAACTAGAGCTTGCTTATGGGGAAAGGTGCGTTGGGGTCCTGCATAAAACCAGAGACTGAAATTAGCACAGATAACTTTCCATAAGCCAAATATATAATAGACAAGACCTACCACTTGCTCAAAGAAATAGACCCAACACCAAACGTTCAACGCCTAGGAATATACATGACTAAGAAGAATCTTAAAACCCATGGATATATATGTTTCCGTAAGAGAATCAAGCGTGTGTACAGCGGTCGAAACGCAGCAGTGAAAATCCGATAAATCCCATTATCAAAATAAATTTCGAAAACAAAACACAAAGACAGTGAAATAGAGAGCAATTCTTAAATAATTCACTCAGGGCATGTGATGCAACCGGGATTGACCACATCTACACCCAGAGCTGGTTGAGACATAAAACTAGACACTTCAGGCTGATAGCATTGGTGAGGTTCGGTGAGTAAATGCAGACCCTTTGAAGTCATACTGCATGGTACCCATTCCTTGGGTCCCAACACTCCAGGTTCTGGGGATTCTTCCTCCAGCTAAAACATGCATGGGAAACCCAGAGTATCTTCCACCGTGTGATTGGGAAACGATTTAAAATGCATCTCAGTTTTCGTATCCTGGTCCTCCGGTTCACCATTCCAGATGCTTTACTAACACTCTCCCCGCTTGGAGAGTCAGCGCCTTTAACCTCCTGTTTGGCACAGCTTGCAATTTCTGTACAAGATGAACAGGAATAGGGAGAACCAATGAGAGACTAGCTGTACGTGTCTGCACGGGCAAATGTAACGCTCATTTCCCACCAGGAAGAGGAATTAACCAAAGGCTCAGCAGCCCTGCTGGAAACAGATTAGTGCCTGAAGCAATCCTGCGGTTTTGTGCCCAGCTTACAAGAAAGCGAGTTGAAGAAAGGAGCTCAGTGGCACTGTAATTCACAAACCTGCAGAGTTATAAATGACAGCTATCTTCCAAAAGTATATTGAAGTAAGCCTGCGAAGGGGACTTGAAAGCGGGGCAGAATTTCAGGAAAACGATTGCAGGCGGTAGACTGGAATTGCCCTGAAAGCATAGGAAAAGAGGCACAACGTCGACAATGATGCACTTGGCCAAAAAGGGCGTATGCGTTTTTTCCTGAATATATTCAGGAAAAAACGCATATGCACTTTTTGGCCAACCAAGCAAGCCTGTAAAGGAAATCTGCACTACAATGAAGTCTCACTGCACCCCTGACAAAAGGGCCAACTGAAAAAAGTGTAAAATCCAGAAAGGTAGGACAGGATATGGAGAACAGGGAGCCTAGTTATGCTGATTGGGAGAATGTAAATTTCCAACAGCCACCCTGGAGAAGTGTATGGTGTTTCATGAAACACGTAGGAAATAAAGGAACACAGCCTATGGCAATTGCACTTATGGTCCTCTTGCTTAGGGAAATTAAAATCAAAAACAGAGATCCACCCCAAAGTTTGGGACGGCTGTGTTCCGAAGAAGCTCGTCTACAGTTACAGGTAAATATCCCAGAAAGCAAAAAATGGATAAAGAAGTTGTGGCACGTACGTGCAATGCAATATCACTCAGCAATGAAATGTGTGTCATCAGGCCCGTAGCGGCATAGTGAGTGGATGCAGGTATGGTGATTCTACGTGAACTACATCACACAGAAAAAGAAACATCATAAGATATCACTAATACACGGAATGTAAACTTGACTACACATGAACTGAATTACAAAACAGAACAGGGTCACAAATTTAGAAAACCAACTAGTGCTTGCTTATGGGGAAAGGTGCCTTGGGGTGCTGCATAAAACCAGAGACTGAAATTAGCACAGATAACTTTCCATAAGCCAAATATGTAATAGACAAGACCTACTCCTTGCTCAACGAAATGGACCCAACACCACATATTCAACGCCTAGGAATATACCTGACTAGGAAGAATCTTAAAACCCATGGTTATATATGTCTCCGTAAGAGAATCAAGCGTGTGTACAGCGGCATGAACGCAACAGTGTAAATCCGATAAATCCCATTATCAAACTAAATTTCAAAAACAAAACACAAAGACAGTGAAATAGAGAGCAATTCTTAAACAATTCACTCAGGGCATGTGATGCAACCGGGATTGACCACATCTACACCCACAGCTGGTTGAGACATAAGGCTGGACACTTCAGGCTGATAGCATTGGTGAGTTTCGGTGAGCAAATGCAGACCCTTTGAAGTCATACTGCATGGTACCCATTCCATGGGTCCAGACTCTCCAAGTTCAAGGGATTCTTCCTCCAGCTAAATCATGCATGGGAAACCCAGACTATCGTCCACCGTGTGATTCGGAAACGATTTAAAATGCATCTCAGTTTTCGTATCCTGGTCCTCGGTTTCACCATTCCAGATGCTTTACTAACACTCTCCCCGCTTGGAGAGTCAGTGCCTTTAACCTCCTCTTTGGCACAGCTTGCAATTTCTGTGCAAGATGAACAGGAATAGGGAGAACCAATGAGAGACTAGCTGTAGGTGTCTGCACGGGCAAATGTAATGCTCATTTCCCACCAGGAAGAGGAATTAACCAAACGCTCAGCGTGCCCTGCTGGAAAGAGATTAGTGCCTGAAGCAATCCTGCGGTTTTGTGCCCAGCTCACAAGATAGCGAGTTGAAGAAAGGAGCTCAGGGTCACTGTAATTCACAAACCTGCAGAGTTATAAATGACAGCTATCCTCCAAAAAAATATTGAAGTAAGCCTGCAAAGGGGACTTGAAAGCGGGGCAGAAATTCAGGAAAACGATTGAAGGGTTAAACTGGAATTGCACTTAAAGAATAGGAAAAGAGGCAGAACGTCGATAATGATGCACTTGTCCAAAAAGTGCGGATGCTTTTTTCCCTAAATATAGTCAGGAAAAAACGCATACGCACTTTTTGGCCAACCAAGCAAGCTTGTAAATAAACCTGCACTACAATGAAGTCTCAGTGCCCCCCAGGGCAAAAGGGCCATTTAAAAATATTGTATAATCCAGAAAAGGAGGACAGGCAATGGAAAACAGGGATCCTTATTATGCTGATGCATATGATGTAAATTGCCGACAGCCATTCTGGAGAAGTGTTATGTGTTTCCTGAAACACGTAAGAAACAAAGCAACACAGCCTATGGCACTTCCACTTATGGTCCTACAGCTTAGGGAAATTAAATTCAAAAACACCCAGCCACCTCAAAGTTTGGGACCTCTCTGTTCACAAGAACCTCGATTACAGTACCAGGTAAATATCTCAGAGAGCAAACAATGGATAAAGAAGTTGTGGTACGTACGTACAATGGAATATCACTCAGCAATGAAATCTTGTCATCAGGCCCGTAGTGGCATAGTGAGTGGATACAGGTATGGTGTTTCTACGTGAAATAAGTCACACATAAAAAGAAACATCATAAAATATCACTAATACACAGTATGTAAACTTGACTACACATGAACTGAATTACAAAACAGAACAGTCTCAAATTTAGAAAACCAACTTGTGCTTTCTTATGGAGAAAGGTGCGTTGGAGTGCTGCATAAAACCAGAGACTGAAATTAGCACAGATACCGTTCCATAAGCCAAATATGTAATAGACAAGACCTACTCCTTGCTCAACGAAATGGACTCAACACCACATATTCAACACCTAGGAATATACCTGACTAGGAAGAATCTTAAAACCCGTGGATATTTATGTCTCCGTAAGAGAATCAATAGTGTGTACAGCGGCATTAATGCAGCAGTGAAAATCTGATAAATCCCAGTGTCAAAAAAAAATTTCAAAAACAAAACACAATGACAGTGAGATAGAGAGCAATTCTTAAATAACTCACACAGGGCATGTGATGCAACCTGGTTTACCACATCTACACCCAGAGCTGGGTGAAAGATAAGGCTGGACCCTTTGGGCTGATAGCATTGGTGAGGTTCAGTGAGCAAATGCAGACCCTTTGATGTCATACTGCCTGGTACCCATTCCATGGTTCCCAACTCTCCAGGTTCAAGGGATTCTTCCTTCTGCTAAAATTTGCATGCGAAACCCAGAGTATGCTCCACCGTGTGACTGGGAAACCTTTTTACATGCATGTCTGTTTTCGTCCCCTGGTACTCAGGTTCACCATTCCAGAACTTTTTCTTACACTCTCCCCATTTGGAGAGTCAGTGCCTTTAACCTCCTGTTTGGCACTGTTTGCAATTTCTGCGCAAGATGAACAGGAATACGGAGAACCAATGGGAGATTATCTGTAGGTGTGTGCACGGGCAAATATTTTTTTTAACATCTTTATTGGGGTATAATTGCTTTACAATGGTGTGTTAGTTTTTGCTTTATAACAAAGTGAATCAGCTATACATATACATATGCTCCCTGTGTCTTCCCTCTTGTGTCTCCCTCCCTCCCTCTCTCCCCCTTCCACCCCTCCAGGCTGTCCCAACGCCCCGAGCTAATATCCCTGTGCCTTGCGGCTGCTTCCCCCTTGCTATCTACCTTACTACATTTGTTAGTGTGTATATGTCCATGACTCTCTCTCGCCCTGTCAAAACTCACCATTCCCCCTCCCCATATCCTCAATTCCGTTCTCCAGTAGGTCTGCGCCTCTATTCCTGTCTTATCCCTAGGTTCTTCATGACATTTTTTTCCTTTAAATTCCATATATATGTGTTAGCATACGCTATTTGTCTTTTTCTTTCTGACTTACTTCACTCTGTATGACAGACTCTAGGTCTATCCATCTCATTACAAATAACTCAGTTTCATTTCTTTTTAAGGCTGAGTAATATTCCATTGTGTATATGTGCCACATCTTCTTTATCCATTCGTCCGATGATGGGCGCTTAGGTTCTTTCCATCTCCGCGCTATTGTAAATAGAGCTGCAATGAACATTTTGGTACATGACTCTTTTTGAATTTTGGTTTTCTCAGGGTATATGCCCAGTATGCACGGGCAATTTTAACACTCATTTCCCAACAGGAAAAGGAATTAACCAAAGGCTCAGCATGCCATGCTGGAACAAGATTAGGGCCTGAAGCAATCCTGCGGTTTTGTGGCCAGCTCACAAGAAAGCGAGTTGAGGAAAGGAGCTCGGGGCACTGTCATTCACATACCTGCAGACTTATAAATGACAGAAATCGTACAAAAATATATTGAATTAAGGCTGCGAAGAGGACTTGAAAGTGGGGCAGAATTGCTGGAATCCGATTTCAGGAGGTAGACGTGAATTGCTCTGAAAGCATAAGAGAAGTGGCAGAACCTCGTCAATGAAGCACTTGGCCAAAAAGGGCATATGCATTTTTTCCAGGGCCATCATTCACGGGAGTAGGAGGCTCCCAGCATGCTCCAGTGGCCAACAGAGGGCCCACGTCGCCAAGGCGATGTGAGCTAGCCAGGCAGGAGTGACCTGACATCAGAGGGCCCACCTCACAGAATGGTAGGGAACCCAGCCAGGATCAGACTCTCCCCAGAGGGCCCACATCACCAAGGTGATGGGAACCAGGCAGGAGTGTCCTCACACCCGTGGGGCCACATCATCAAAAGTTGAGGTACCCAGCACATGTGGCCTCAAACCAGAGGACCCACATCACCATGGGTTTCGGAGTGAGGCAGGCAGGATTAACCTCACAACACATGTCCCATTGTATACAAAATGTGTGGAAACCAGCAGTTGGATCTTCCTAGCAGGCGGCCCAGAGCACTGAGGCTATGAGATCCAGGCCGGCATGAACTCACAACAGAGGGCCCTCATTGTGATTCTGTAAGCAACCCAGCCGTTGTGACCTCAGAGCAGAAGGCCCACATCCCCATGGGGAAGGGAAACAAGCAGGAGTGTCATCGCAAGAGTGGGCACACATGAAAAAATGTGGGGAGCCCAGCAATTAGTGCCTGATGCCAGAGGGCCCTCATCACCGAGGGGCGGTGGCTCCCAGCCAGCTCCGACTGCTACCAGAGGGGCGACGTCGCCAATGCGGAGTGCGACAACCAGGCAGGAGTGACCTCAGAGCAGAGGGTCAACCTCACAGAAGTGTGAAGAACAAAAGAGGATCAGTTTCTCACCAGAGGGCCCACATCACCAAGGGAATGGGAACCAGGCAGGAGTGTCCTCACACTAGTGGGGCCACATCACCGAAAAGTGAGGGACCCAGCACACGTGGCCTCAAACCAGAGGACACACATCACAAGGGAGCTGGGATTGAGGCAGGCAGGAGGAGCCTCAAAACAGAGGGACCATAGAATTAAAAAGGTGAAGAATCCCGCAGTTGGAACCTCCCAGCAGGCGGCCAGGAGCAGCGAGACTATGGGATCCAGGCCGGAGTGATCTCACACCAGAGGGCCGTCATCATGAAACTGTGAGCAACCTAGGCGTTGGGATCTCAGAGCAGAAGGCCCACATTCCCATGGGGTTGGGAACCTGTCAGAAGCGTACTCGCACCACAGGGCACACATCAGAGAATTTAGGGAACCCAGGAGTTAGGGCCTGACGCCAGAGGGCCCTCATTACCAAGGGGAGGAGACTCCAATCAGGCACCAACACCCAACTGAGGTCCCACGTCGCCAAGGTGACGTGTGACAGCCAGGTAGGAGTGACCTCACCGCAGAGGGCCTACCTCACCGAAGGGTGAGGAACACAGCCAGGATAAGACTCTCACCAGAGGGCCCACATCACCAAGGTGATCAGAACCAGGCAGGAGAGTCTTCACACCAGTGTGGCCACATCATAGAAAGGTGAGGAACCCAGCACATGTGGCCTAAACCAGAAGACCCACATCTCCAAGGGGCTCGGAATGAGGCAGGCAGGAGTAGCCTCACAACACATGGCCCATAGAATAAAAAAGCTGAGGAATCCAGCAATGGGAACCTCCCAGCAGGCGGCCAAGAGCACCAAGTCTATGCGATTCAGGCCGCAGTAAACTCACAGCAGAGGGTCCACATCATGAAACTGCGAGCAACCCAGCCATTTGGACCTCAGAGCAGAAGGTCCACATCCCCAAGGTGATGGGAGCATGGCAGGAGTGTCCTCGCACCACTTAGCACATATCAGAAAATGTGGGTACCCAGCAGTTAGGGCCTGACGCCAGAGGGCCCTCATCACTGAGGGGAGGAGGCTCCCAGCATGTTCCAACTACCACAAGAGGGCCCACGTCACCAAGGCGGGGTGTGCCAGCCAGGCAGGAGTGACCTCACAGCAGACGGCCCACCTCAAAGAAGTGTGAGGAACCCAACCAGGATCAGACTCTCACCAGAGGGCCCATATCACCAAGGGGACGGGAACCAGGCACGAGTGTCCTCACACCAGTGGGGCCACATCACTAAAAGATGAGGAAACTGGCACATGTGGCCACAAACCAGAGGACCTACATCACCAAGGGGCTGGGAGTGACACAGGCAGGAGGAGCCTCCCAACACAGGGCCCAAAGAATAAAAAAGGTGAGGAACCCAGCAGTTGGAACTTCCCAGCAGGCGGCCCAGAGTACAGAGGCTATGGGATCTAGGAATGAGTGAACTAACACCAGAGAGCTAACATCAGGAAACTGTGAGCAACCCAGTCGTTGGAACCTCAGAGCAGAAGGCCCATATCGCCATGGGGATGGGAACATTTCACGAGTGTCCTGGCATCACTGGGCTCACATCAGAAAACCTGGGGAGCCCAGCCGTTAGAGCCTGACACCAGAGGGACCTCATCACCGAGGACAGGAGTCTCCAAAAGGATCCAACTGCCACCAGAGGGCCGACGTCACCAAGGCAATGGGAGCAAGCCAGGCAGGAGTTACCTCAGAGCACAGGGCCCACCTCACAGAACGGTAAGGAACCCAGCCAGGATCAGACTCTCACCAGAGGGGCCACATCACCAAGGGGCTGGGAAACAGGCACGAGTGTCCTCACACCATTGGGGCCACATCATCGAAAGGTGAGGGACCCAGCACACGTGGCCTCACACCAGAGGACACACATCACAACGGGGCTGGGATTGAGGCAGGCAGGAGGAGCCTCAAAACAGAGGGCCCATAGAATAAAAAAGGTGAGGAATCCCACAGTTGGAACCTCCCAGCAGGCGCCCAGGAGCAGCAAGCCTATGGGATCTAGGCCGGAATGAACGCACATCAGAGGGCCCTCATCATGAAACTGTGAGCACCCCAGCCGTTGGGACCTCAGAGCAGAAGGCCCAAATTCCCATGGGGTTGGGAACCTGACAGGAGTGTACTCGCACCACAGGTCGCACATCTGCAAATTTTGGGAGCCCAGGAGTTAGGGTCTGACGCAAGAGGGCCCTCATTACCGAGGGATGGAGACTCGCAGCAGACACCAACTCCCAACTGAGGGCCCACGTCACCAAGGTGATGTGTGCCAGCCAGGCAGGAGTGACCTCACCGCAGAGGGCCTACCTCACAGAAGGGTGAGGAAACCAGCCAGGATAAGACTCTCACCAGAGGGCCCACATCACCAAGGGGATCGGAACCAGGCAGGAGGGTCCTCACACCAGTGTGCCACATTATAGAAAGGTGAGGAACCCAGAACATGTGGCCTAAAACAGGGGACCCACATCTCCAAGGGGCTAGGAGTGAGGCAAGCAGGAGTATCCTCACAAAACAGAGCCCACAGAATAAAAGTTGTGAGGAATCCAGCAGTTGGAACCGGCCAGTAGGCCGCCCAGAGCACAGAGTCTATGGGATCCAGGCCACAGCAAACTCACAGCAGAGGTCCCACATCATGAAACTGTGAGCAACCCAGCGGATGGGACCTCAGAGCAGAAGGCCCACATCCCTATGGGGATGGGAACCTGACAGGAGTGTCCTCGGCCCACTTCCACGAATCAGAAAATGTGGGAACCCAGCAGTTAGGACCTGAGGCAAGAGGACCCTCATCACCGAGGGGAGGAGGCTCCCAGCAGGCTCTAACTGCCACCATAAGGCCGATGTCACCAAGGCGGGGTGTGCCAACCAGGCAGGAGTGACCTCAGAGCAGAAAGCCCACCTCACAGAAGTGTGAGGAACCCAACAAGGATCAGACTGTCACCAGAGGGCCAACATCACCAAGGGAATGGGAACCAGGCAGGAGTGTCCTCACACCAGTGGGGCTACATCACCATAATTTGAGGGACCCAGCACACGTGGCCTCAAACCTGAGGACACACATCACCAAGGGGCTGGGAGTGAGGCAGGCCAGAGGATCCTCAAAACAGAGGGACCATAGAATAAAAAAGGTGAGGAATCCCACAGTTGGAACCTCCGGCAGGCAGCCAGGAGCAGCGAGGCTATGGGATCTAGGCAGGAGTGAACTCACACCAGAGGGCCCTCATCATGAAACTGTGAGCAACACAGCCGTTGGGACCTCAGAGCAGAAGGCTCACATCCCCATGGGGATGGGAACCTGGCAGGAGTGTCCTTGCACCACTTAGCACGAATCAGAAAATGTGGGAACCCAGCAGTTAGGGCCTGAGGCCAGAGAGCCCTCATCACCGAGGGGAGGAGGCTCCCAGCAGGCTCCAACTGCCACCATATGGCCGACGTTGCCAAGGCGGGGTGTGCCAGTTAGGCAGGAGTGAGCTCAGAGCAGAGGGCCCACCTCACAGAAGGGTGAGGAACCTAACCAGGATCAGACTCTCACCAGAGGGCCAACATCACCAAGGTGATGGGAACCAGGCAAGACTGTCCTAACAGCAGTGGGGCCAACATCACCAAGGGAATGGGAACCAGGCAAGAGTGTCCTCACACCCGTGTGGCCACATTATAGAAAGGTGAGGAACACAGCACATGTGGCCTCAAACAAGGGGACACACATCACGAAGGGGCTGGGAGTGAGGCATGCAGGAGGAGACGCACAACCGAGGGCCCATAGAATAAAAAAGGTGAGGAATCGAGAAGTTGGAAACTCCAAGCTGGAGGCCCAGAGCACTGACACTATGGGATACAGGCCAGAGTGAACACACAGCAAAGGGCCCACATCATGAAACTGTGAGCAACCCAGCAGTTGGGACCACAGAACAGAAGTCCCACATGCCCATGGGGATGGGAACCTGGCAGGAGTGACTCGCACCACTGGGCACACATCAGAAAATGTGTGGAGCCCAGCACTTAGGGCCTGACACCAGAAGGCCCTCATCACTGAGGGGAGGAGGCCCCAGCACACTCCAACTGCCACCAGAGGGTCCACATCGCCAAGGCGACGTGCGCCAGCCAGGCAGGATTGACCTCACAGCAGAGGGCCCACATCATGAAAGTGTGAGCAACCCAGCCGTTAGGACCTCAGAACAGAAGGCCCACACGCTCATGAGGATGGGAACCTGGCAGGAGTGCCCTCGTACCACTTAGCACGTATCAGAAAATGTGGGAACCCCGCCATTAGGGTCTGACGCCAGAGGGCCTCATCACCGCGGGAAGGAGGCTCCCAGCAGGCTCCAACTGCCACCAGGGTGCCGAAGTCAACAAGGCGGGTTGTGCCAGCCAGGCAGGAGTGACCTCAGAGAAGAGGGCTCACCTCACGGATGTGTGAGGAACCCAACCAGGATCAGAGTCTCACCAGAGGGCCCACATCACCAAGGGGATGGGAACCAGGCAGGAGTGTCCACACACCAGTGGGGCCACATCATCAAAAGATGAGGAACCCATCACATATGGCCTCAAACCTGAGGACATACATCACCATGTGGCTGGGAGTGAGGCAGGTATCTGGAGGGGCACATTTAACTCTAATTTCCCACCAGGAAGAGGAATTAACCAAAGGCTCAGAGTGCCGTGCCGGACCCTGATTATGGCCTGAAGCAAACCTGCAGTTTTGTGGCCAGCTTACAAGGAAGCGAGTTAAGAAAGGAGCTCAGGGGCACTGTAATTCACAAACCTGCAGAGATAAATGACAGCTATTGGCAAAAATATATCGAAGTAAGTCTGCAAAGAGGACTTGAAAACGAGGCAGAATTGCAGGAATCATATTTCAAGAGTTAGATTGGAATTGCATTTAAAGCATATGAAAAGCGGCAGATCTTTGACAGTGATGCACATGAACAAAAAGTGCGTATACATTTTTCCTGAATATATTCAGGAAAAAACGCATATGAACATTTTGGCCAACCAAGCACTCCAGCAATGGAAATCCACACTACAATGAAGTCACATTTCCCATTCGTCAAAAAGGCCATCTGAATAAAGTGTAAAAACCAGAAACACAGGACAGGCCATGGAGAACAGGGAGCCGTGTTATGCTGATGGGCGGGATGTAAATTGCCAACAGACACTCTGGAGATGTTCATGGTGTATCCTGAAACATCTAAAAAACAAAGCTACAGAGCCTAGGGCACTTCCACTTTTGGCCCTATAGCTTAGGAAAATTAAAATCAACAAGACACAGCCAACACAAAATTTAGGGCTGCTGTGTTTACAAGAACCTCGAGTCCAGTACAAATTAAATATCCCAGAAAGAAAAAAATGGATAAAGAAGTTGTGCTACTTACGTACAACGGAATATCACTCAGCAGTGAAATCAATGTCATCAGGCCTGTAGCAGCAAATTGAGTGGATTTACTTATGATGATTCTAAGAGAAATATATCACACAAAGAAAGATAATTATCATAAGATATCACTAATAGAGGGAGTGTAAACTTGGCTACACATAAACTGAATTACAAAACCGAACAGAGTCTCACATTTAGATAAAAACCTTATGCTTGCTTAAGGGGAAAGTTGAGTTGGGCTGCTGTATAAAAACAGATTGAAATTAGCACACATACCATTCCATAAGCCAAATACGTAATAAACAAGACCTACTCTTTGCTCAACGAAATAGACTCATCCATGGTGTATCACCTCACACCTATTAGAATGGGCATCATCAGAAAATCTACAAACAACAAATGCTGGAAACGGTGTGGAGATAAGGAATCCTCTTCCACTATTGTTGGGAACGTAAATTGATACAGTCACTGTGGAGAACATTATGGAGTTTCTTATAAAACTAAGAATAGAATTACCATATGATACAGCAATCCCTCTACTGGGCATATACCCAGACAAAACCATAAATCAAAAAGAGACATTCACCACAATGTTCATTGCATCACTGTTTACACTATCCAGGAAATGGAAGCAACCTAAATGCCCACAGACAGACGAATGCATAAAGATGTGGTACATATATAAAATGGAATATTACTAAGCCATAAAAAGGAATGAAATTGGGACATTTGTAGAGACGTTGATGGATCTAGAGACTGTCATACAGAGTGAAGTAAGTCAGAAAGAGAAAAGCAAATCTTGTATATTAATGCATATATGTGGAACCTAGAAAAATTGTACAGATGAACCGTTTTGCAAGGCAGAAATAGAGCAATACATGTATACAACAAACGTATGGACAACAAGGGGGGAAAGCTGTTGGGGATGGTGGTGGGAGGAGTTGAGATATTGGGATTGGTATGTATACATTTATATGTATAAAGTAGATAACCAAAAACAACCTGCTGTATAAAAATATAAAATTAAATTCAAAATAAAAAAATAAAATTAAAAAAAGTAAAACAGAAAAATATTCTTCCCTTCACATACATGTATTTATATGAATAAATTATTTCCATGCTTATATCTGTAAATACACAAAAGAGGAATAAAATCTACCTTGAACCAAAAACGAAAAAAAGATAAAAAAGAACAGAACCCACCAGTTACACAGAGGAAAACCGTTTCAGGGCACTTGCTCCAATTGCAAACAATTCTGAAGTTGGTCAGTGGTGGGGAATCATCTCCCATTCAGCCAGCATGCTCCTCGCAACAAGCATCCTCACTGCAAAGCTGGGGGACCGTGCCGAGGTATCTGTGAGTAAACGTGGGCCGAGCCCCAGGCCAGCTGCTGCTGAAATGTTCCCACCCTTCCAAGGCTAAACACCTGAATATGTACAAGGACTTGAAAACCTAGAGGAAGGGCCATGGAGCCACATGAGGGACAGCATGCCAGCCGACTTGGTGCCTGCAGGCCAGCCAGGATGGTCCTGGCCCTGGGTGCTCTTCTGGAAGCTCTCCATTTCCCTGCCTGAGATACCCCTGCTGTCCCGGCCCCCACTGCTTTCTTCCTTCCTCACCTGTGCCCAGGGAGAAATTCCAGCGGCAGGTGTGGGTGACACATCCTCTTCTTTAGCAGGTAGCATCTTGGCAACTGCTGCAGAAAGTCCAGCAGAGCCCCACTCACACTGGGACACCCACAAAGCCGTGGCCTCTCACTCCCTCCCACCAGCCCAGCCCCGAGACTGCTGACAGGGCAGAGAAAATGGCGTCAGGCACAGCTGCAGGGGCTCTTGCTGCCTGGAGCGGTGTTTATATTGATCTCAACCCAGGCACACCTGGGGAGGGCTGGCCGGCACGGTCAGGCTTCCCAAGCCAGCCAATAATCACCCCTCAGGGGCTCACAGTTGCTGAAAATGGAACTTGCTGAATTGGCCAGGTCCAAGGAACAGGTGTGGGCTCCTGAGAGTCAGGATAGACAAGGGGCTGCAGCTCTGGCTTGTTTTCTAATTATATTATCTGGCCCATGAGTGGGAGACAACTTCAAGAAAACCCTCTCCTAATGAGAGGAACCCAGGAGTCAGGGAGAGGAGGGGTGGGTGGTGGTTGGAGACAGAGGCCTGGTGCCCCGGGTGCAGTGGAAGTCTCTGGAAGACCAGGTGGAGGAGGCCGCACAGAGTGATGCCCAGGGTCACAGACCTGTCAGAGCTGCTGTTTGTTAGTTCAAGTCCTGCTCTGAGGTGCTCTGTGTCAGATCTGAGCGACAGGTGAGCTGGGAGTGCTCTGCAATGAGGGCTATGTGCACGGTTCCTGTGTGCCCAGCCCTGCCAAGGTACCTGCAAGGGTAGCTCTGTATCCTGGGAGGGGCCTGACCATGGGAGCCCCATGGACTGCAGAGGACCTGCCCAGGGAATCCCATATCCTGGGAGGGGCCTGAACACGAGAGCCCCGTGGGCTGGGGTGGGGGTAGGGTACCTGCCCAGGTGAGCTCCATATCCTGGGATTGGCCTGACCTCGAGAGCCCCATGGGCTGCTGGAGTCCTGGTAAAGGATGTCAGGACAGTCAGTGAAGCCACTGAGGATATACCTCCAGTAGTTCCTAAATCCTACACCCTGCTGGTCATTCTACCAACCACCAGGACTTGGTATTCTGTATTAGTCTTCACTGATGCCTTCTTTTGTATTCCACTAGTCCCAGAGTCACAAGAAATTTTGGCTTGTGAGTGACAGGACTCAACATACAACTAAAACAATACTTCCAGGCTGTCTTGCCCCAAGGGTTCAAAAATTCCCACACCATCTTTGGGGAAAGCTCAGCTAAAGACCTAAAAGTTCTACCTCTGGAAAAGGAAACACTCCTTCAATATTCAGACGACATTCTGATCGCCAGCCCTACTAAGGAGGCCTCAGAACTACCAAGCCAATAAAGGATAGAAGTTGTCCACGAAAAAGCTCAAGTATCACAGACTACGGTGACCTGCCTGGGCTTCATTCTCACAGAAGGTCGGAGAAGCCCATCCCAGGAAAGGGAAGAAACAATTTACAGCCTTACCCCTTTCTGAAACTAGAAGACAGCTTAGGGGTTCCTGGGGAAGCCAGGGTTTCCTGCCTCTGGATCCCTAACTACAGTCTACTAGCTGGGCCTCTATATGAAACACTGAAAGGAAAAGATGATGATCCTTTTGAATAGAATCCAGAAGTGGCCTTTCAAGAATGGAAAGAGCAGTCAATTCAGACCCTTGCCCTGGAACTCCCTAATTTAGCTAAACCCTTTGACCTTTACATTCCTGGTGAAAGGTGAATCGCCATTGGAGTATTAGTGCAAAAACTGGGACCACTTGAAATGGAACAATGCAAGAATGCCATCCAGGTAGGATAAGCTATGGTCACCAAGGGGCTTGGCCCACCGCCACATCTGGCCAAGATACTGGTGGTATCTGAAAACCTGGAAATCAGCAGCCCAAAAGGCCACCTCCCTTCTAAGGGAAACGGACCCCACGTGGTGATCCTAACCCCCAACCATGCCCTGAAGTTGCAGGGTTTGCTCCGTGGGCACACTGACCTCGATTGAGGAGGCCCTCCAACTCCAACCTCCAGAGAGATAACCGGGGGCAACGGGGCACCATGACGACCCGTGTGACCATCACTTGACCTGGAGTTTCTCTCATAAAACAACAAGAGTGTGTCCCAAAAGAGTAGACTACTGCTTGCAGTACTTACTGTACCCAGAGGGGAGCTAATAATCTTGGCGGGGGAACCGTATATCATGCTGTCACCATAGAAAAGCCTACAGACACCCTGATGATGGTGGCCAATAAGACCGGCTGGACTCCTGTTTACTTCCAAAGGCTCTTGACTCAGTGACCATCATGATCCTTCATCACCACTGACCCTGGACTGTCTGGGAGCTGAGCGGGCAGGATCCTGACACCTGGTGCTGTTTTTACGTTAATTCAGGGGCCTAATGGAAGAAAGTGCAGACTGTTGGTCAGAGCATCTAGGCTGGCAGAAACGGTCAGTCAGAGCATCTAGGCTGGCAGAAACGGTCAGCCTAAGGTGGCCGAACAAATGTGGGGCGGAGTGAAACTGGACCTCACAGCGCCACTGCACATCTCCTTTCTGGAACCTTAAAGGTCATTAGAATCTATAAAACTTCCAATACTGGTGCTCAGGTGGACGAGCAGGGAGGCAGGAGGCCTGGGGACAATCAACGTCACCTGGAGGCTGCTGGGGAGAAGTTCTGACCCTCGCCCACGGGTATGAAGCCTCCTAACTCAGCACTCAGCAGTTACAGAAGAAGGGTCTGCACCCGCAGCACTCCAAGAATGAGGAAAGGGACAAAAGGCAGAAGAGAAGTTTGTCCCAGGCAAAGCCCCTTAAAAATGCCTGGGAGATAAAAATAGAATCTGGGCAATAAAATAAAGTCTAACCATTTGTATCCTCTGTGCTTTGTCTAATTTCAGGTGCTCCTAGTGTCCCGCATACAGAGGTTCCACACCCGGCACTTCAGACCAGATTTCCTAGAGCAGAATGGCTCGATGACACTTCAGCTCCTGGGGCCCAGTTCAGACTCCTTGACATAGAGCCTGAGCTGCAGCCAACCAGGTCCTCGAGAGCTCAGCCCCCTCCCTCCCAGTGACTCTGACAGGATCTCTACACAGCAGCCCAGCCCACAGCCCACAGGGTAGCACCTCTCCATTCTCTGATCAAAATATAAAGTTTCCTTTGCTTTTGAACCAAACTCAGTCTCGATCTATTGGCTCCAATGACACTGGGCAGGGGGACACTTGTTGGCGTCCACTCTGGAGGATCAGTAACAGAAATTGAGAACATTGTAACTTCAATGAACAGATGTGTGAGCCAAACTGTAATTAACATAGAACAGTGTATAAGGCTCGGGTAAAATAAGATGTTTCTAACACTTCCATTTGATATTTCCATCACTTTCTTATAAGCAAGTTCAGTGAAAAGGTTTGTCTTCTTTGTCAGGTCAATATTAGAGAAACAAAGTGATTTCTTTCCAAGGATGTACATCTAATAATCTTGGTTAAAGCTTCAATCTTGTTTTAAATGCTTTTGCATTGAAAATGATACCTCTCTTTCAGCTCCCCCATTTCTGAGAAGCATAAAATCTTATAATTTATTATTACCAAAGGGAAATGGTAGGAGGAGGGATAAATTAACAGTTTGGGATTAACACATACACACTGCTATGTATGAAATCATCAGCAAGGAACTACTGTATAGCACAGGGAACTACACTCAATATTTTGCAATAACCTATAAGGGGAAATGATCTGAAAAAGAATAGATATTTTTATTGACATCATCCATCAATGACAGTAAAAATGGAATCTAAGGGAAGACAGTGGTGAGTGCTTCTGACCCTGAAGACTTCAATCATCTAAAGTTTGGACTCTGCCTACTTCCCAAGGCCCTTAATGAACATATGTGTAGCCGTAGCTTAAAAAATTCCCCAGTTTGGGTTGCGGAGAGACACTGATATTTAAAATCCCCTGGTGTTCTCCTCACATGAATGGGACCCTTCCTACACCTAAAACATGCCTGTCACACCCAGAGGATGGTATACCGTCTGATCGGGAAAAGTTTGGAAAAGGCATCTCATCTCCTCATCTCTTGGTGCTAGGGTTCACCACTCCAGCGTCTTTACTAACAGTCTCCCCACTTGGAGATGTCAGCACTGTCAACATCCTGTTGCATACAGTTTGGAATTTGTCCAGAGGATGAAGCAGAAGGAGGAGGAACAATGAGAGACAAGTCCTAGGTGTTCGGACAGGCACATGCCACTCTAATTTCCAATCAGGAAGACGAATTGACCAAAGGCTAGGGTTGCCCATGGAAACAGAATAGGGCTTGAGGAATCCTGATGCTTTGTGGCCAGTTCCCATAAACACAAGTTGGAAAATGGAACTCAGGGGCACTAAAATTCACGAAACTGCAGAATTGAAAATATCTATCACTGAAAAATGTCTTGAGGAAAGTCAGAGAAAAGGACTTGTAAGCAACGGAGAATGGCAGGAAAGGGATTGGAAGAGGTAGAAAGGACTCACCATTAAGCACAAGAAAAGGGGCTGAACATTGCCAACATTGCAGTTGGCCAAAAAGGGTGTATGCGTCTTTTTCTGTATATATTCAAGAAAAGGGCATACACTTTTTTAGCCAACCAAACAGGTGGGCACTGGGAATCAATACTACAAAACATATCACTTTGCATCAGTCAGAAGAGCCGTCCTCATAAAGTGTAAACACCAGAAATGCAGGACAGGGCAAGGAGAAAAGGGAGCCCTGTGAGTCTTATAGTGGAAATGTATATTGCCAACGGTCACTCTGGATAAGTCTATTGTGTTTACTAAAGCATCTAAAAAATGAGCTACCGAGCACAGGGCACTTGCACTCATGGACGTATATCTTGGGAAAAACAAAAATCGAGAGGACACAGGCACCCCAATGTTTACCACCTCTCTGTTTAAAAGATCCTCGACTAGGATATAACTTAAAGTATCTGCAGAGAAAAAACGGACAGAGATGTGGTGCTTATGTAGAGTGGAATATCACTCAGCCTGGAAATCAATGAAATACGGCCAGTTATAACAACTCAAGAGGAGTTACATGTGATCATTCGAAGTCACATAATTCAAAAAGAAAAAGACATATCACTAATACATGGAATGTTAACATGGCTACACATGAACTGAATTACAAAAGAGAAGAGGGTTTCAAATTAAGAAAACCAACTTATGCTTCCTTAAGGGGAAAGGTGAGTTGGGGTGCTGCATAAAACCAGAGATTGAAATAAGCACAGATACCATTCCATAAGCCAAATATGTAATAGTCAAGACCTACCCTTGCTCAACGAAATGGACTCCACACGCCATATTCAATGCCTAAGAATATACCGGATTAGTAAGAATCTTAAAACCCATGGACTTATATGTCCCCGTAACAGAATCAAGCGCGTGTACAGCGGCATAAACGAAGCAGTGAAAATCCGATAAATCCCATTATTAAAATAAATTTCAAAAACAAAACACAATGACAGTGAAATAGGAAGCAATTCTTAAATAATTCACTCAGGGCATGTGATGCAACCTGGATTTACCACATCGACACCAAGAGCTGGTTGAGACATAAGGCTGGACACTTCAGGCTGATAGCATTGGTGAGTTTCGGTGAACAAATGCAGATCCTTTGAAGTCATACTGCATGGTACCCATTCCAAGGGTCCCAACTCTCCAGGTTCAAGGTATTCTTTCTTCAGCTAAAACATGTGTGGGAAACGGCGAGTATGGTCCACCGTGTGATTAGGAAACGATTTAAAATGCATCTCAGTTTTTGTATCCTTGTCCTCGGGTTCACCATTCCAGACGGTTTACTAAAAATCTCCCCGCTTGGAGAGTCAGTACCTTTAACCTCGTATTTGGCACAGCTTAAAATTTCTGTGCACGATGAACAGGAATAGGAGAAGCAATGAGAGACTAGATGTAGGTGTCTGCACGGGCAAATGTAACGCTCATTTCCCACCAGGAAGAGGAATTAACCAAAGGCTCAGCTTGCCCTGCCGGAAACAGATTAGGGCCTGAAGCAATCCTGCGGTTTTGTGCCCAGCTCACAAGAAAGCGAGTTGAAGAAAGGAGCTCAGGGGCACTGTAATTCACAAACCTGCAGAGTTATAAATGACAGCTATCCTCCAAAAATATATTGAAGTAAGCCTGCGAAGGGGACTGGAAAGCGGGGCAGAATTTCAGGAAATCGATTGCAGGGGGTAGACTGGAATTGCCTTGAAAGCATAGGAAAAGAGGCAAAACGTCGACAATGAAGCACTTGGCCAAAAAGGGCGTATGCTTTTTTTCCTGAATATATTCAGAAAAAACGCATACGCACTTTTTGGCCAACCAAGCAAGCCTGTATAGGAAATCTGCACTACAATGAAGTCTCACTGCCCCCCGGGCAAAAGGGCCATCTGAAAAAAGTGTAAAATCCAGAAAGGTAGGACAGGATATGGAGAACAGGGTGCCTTGTTATGCTGATTGGCAGGATGTAAATTGCCAGCAGCCACCCTGGAGAAGTGTATGGTGTTTGCTGAAACACGTAAGAAACAAAGCAACACAGCCTATGGCACTTGCACCTATGGTCCTATAGCTTAGGGAAATTAAAATCAAAAACAGACAGCCACCCCAATGTTTGGGACGGCTGTGTTCAAAAGAAGCTCGTCTACAGTACCAGGTAAATATCCCAGAAAGCAAAAAATGGATAAAGAAGTTGTGGCATGTACGTACAATGGAATATCACTCAGCAATGTAATCTGTGTCATCAGGCCCGTAGCGGTTAGTGAGTGGATGCAGGTACGGTGATTCTACGTGAACTACGTCACACAGAAATAGAAACATCATAAGATATCACTGATACACGGAATGTAAACTTGACTACACATGAACTGAATTACAAAACAGAACAGGGTCTCAAATTTAGAAAACCAACTAGTGCTCGCTTATGGGGAAAGGTGAGTTGGGGTGCTGCATAAAACCGGAGACTGAAATTAGCACAGATAACTTTCCATAAGCCAAATATATAATAGACAAGACCTACCCCTTGCTCAAAGAAATAGACCCAACACCACATGTTCAACGCCTAGGAATATACCTGACTAGGAAGAATCTTAAAACCCATGGATATATATGTCTCCGTAAGAGAATCAAGCATGTGTACAGCGGCTGAAACGCAGCAGTGAAAATCCGATAAATCCCATTATCAAAATAAATTTCGAAAACAAAACACAAAGACAGAGAAATCGGGAGCAATTCTTAAATAATTCACTCAGGGCATGTGATGCAACCGGGATTGACCACATCTACACCCAGAGCTGGTTGACACATAAGGCTGGACACTTCAGGCTGATAGCACTGGTGAGTTTCGGTGAGCAAATGCAGACCCTTTGAAGTCATACTGCATGGAACCCATTCCATGGGTCCCAACTCTCCAGGTTCAAGGGATTCTTCCTCCAGCTAAAACATGCATGGGAAACCCAGAGTATCGTCCACCGTGTGATTGGGAAACGATTTAAAATGCATCTCAGTTTTCGTATCCTGTTCCTCGGTTTCACCATTCCAGATGCTTTACTAACACTCTCCCCGCTTGGAGAGTCAGTGCCTTTAACCATCTCTTTGGCACAGCTTGCAATTTCTGTGCAAGATGAACAGGAATAGGGAGAACCAATGAAAGACTAGCTGTAGGTGTCTGCACGGGCAAATGTAACACTCATTGCCCACCAGGAAGAGGAATTAAACAAAGGCTCAGCGTGCCCTGCTGGAAACAGATTAGGGCCTGAAGCAATCCTGCGGTTTTGTGCCCAGCTCACAAGAAAGCGAGTTGAAGAAAGGAGTTCAGGGGTACTGTAATTCACAAACCTGCAGAGTTATAAATGACAGCTATCCTCCAAAAATATATTGAAGTAAGCCTGCGAAGGGGACTTGAAAGCGGGGCAGAATTTCAGGAAAACGATTGCAGGGGGTAGACTGGAATTGCCCTGAAAGCATAGGAAAAGAGGCACAACGTCGACAATGATGCACTTGGCCAAAAAGGGCGTAAGCGTTTTTTCCTGAATATATTCAGGAAAAAACGCATACGCCCTTTTTGGCCAACCGAGCAAGCCTGTAAAGGAAATCTGCACTACAATGAAATCACACTGCCCCCCGGCAAAAGGGCCATCTGAAAAAAGTGTAAAATCCAGAAAGGTAGGACAGGATATGGAGAACAGGGAGCCTTGTTATGCTGATTGGCAGGATGTAAATTGCCAGCAGACACCCTGGAGAAGTGTATGGTGTTTCCTGAAACACGTAAGAAACAAAGCAACACAGCCTATGGCACTTCCACTTATGGTCCTATAGCTTACGGAAATTAAAATCAAAAACAGACAGCCACCCCAATATTTCGGACGGCTGTGTTCACAAGAAGCTCGTCTACAGTATCAGGTAAATATCCCAGAAAGCAAAAAATGGATAAAGAAGTTGTGTCACGTACGTACAATGCAATATCACTCAGCAATGAAATCTGTGTCATCAGGCCCGTAGCGGCATAGTGAGTGGATGCAGGTACGGTGATTCTACGTGAACTACGTCACACAGAAAAAGAAACATCATAAGATATCACTAATACACGGAATGTAAACTTGACTACACATGAACTGAATTACAAAACAGAACAGGGTCTCAAATTTAGAAAACCAACTAGTGCTTGATTATGGGGAAAGGTGCGTTGGGGTGCTGCATAAAACCAGAGACTGAAATTAGCACAGATAACTTTCCATAAGCCAAATATGTAATAGACAAGACCTACTCCTTGCTCAACGAAATGGACCCAACACCGCATATTCAACGCCTAGGAATATACCTGACTAGGAAGAATCTTAAAACCCATGGATATATATGTCTCCGTAAGAGAATCAAGCATGTGTACAGCGGCCGAAACGCAGCAGTGAAAATCCGATAAATCCCATTATCAAAATAAATTTCGAAAACAAAACACAAAGACAGTGAAATAGAGAGCAATTCTTAAATAATTCACTCAGGGCATGTGATGCAACCGGGATTGACCACATCTACACCCAGAGCTGGTTGAGACATAAGGCTGGACACTTCAGGTTGATAGCATTGGTGAGTTTCGGTGAGCAAATGCAGACCCTTTGAAGTCATACTGCATGGTACCTATTCCATGGGTCCCAACTCTTCAGGTTCAAGGGATTCCTCCTCCAGCTAAAACATGCATGGGCAACCCAGAGTATCGTCCACCGTGTGATTGGGAAACGATTTAAAATGCATCTCAGTTTTCGTATCCTGGTCCTCGGGTTCAACATTCCAGATGCTTTACTAACACTCTCCCCGCTTGGAGAGTCAGTGCCTTTAACCTCCTCTTTGGCACAGCTTGCAATTTCTGTGCAAGATGAACAGGAATAGGGAGAACCAATGAGAGACTAGCTGTAGGTGTCTGCACGGGCAAATGTAACGCTCATTGCCCACCAGGAAGAGGAATTAAACAAAGGCTCAGTGTGCCCTGCTGGAAACAGATTAGGGCCTTAAGCAATCCTGCGGTTTTGTGCCAAGCTCACAAGAAAGCGAGTTGAAGAAAGGAGCTCAGGGGCACTGTAATTCACAAACCTGCAGAGTTATAAATGACAGCTATCCTCCAAAAGTATATTGAAGTAAGCCTGCGAAGGGGACTTGAAAGCGGGGCAGAATTTCAGGAAAACGATTGCAGGGGGTAGACTGGAATTGCCCTGAAAGCATAGGAAAAGAGGCACAACGTCGACAATGATGCACTTGGCCAAAAAGGGCGTAAGCGTTTTTTCCTGAATATATTCAGGAAAAAACGCATACGCCCTTTTTGGCCAACCAAGCAAGCCTGTAAAGGAAATCTGCACTACAATGAAATCTCACTGCCCCCCGGGCAAAAGGGCCATCTGAAAAAAGTGTAAAATCCAGAAAGGTAGGACAGGATATGGAGAACAGGGAGCCTTGTTATGCTGATTGGCAGGATGTAAATTGCCAGCAGCCACCCTGGAGAAGTGTATGGTGTTTCCTGAAACACGTAAGAAATAAAGCAACACAGCCTATGGCACTTCCACTTATGGTCCTATAGCTTACGGAAATTAAAACAAAAACAGACAGCCAACCCAATATTTGGGACGGCTGTGTTCACAAGAAGCTCGTCTACAGTATCAGGTAAATATCCCAGAAAGCAAAAAATGGATAAAGAAGTTGTGGCACGTACGTACAATGCAATATCACTCAGCAATGAAATCTGTGTCATCAGGCCCGTAGCGGCATAGTGAGTGGATGCAGGTACGGTGATTCTACGTGAACTACGTCACACAGAAAAAGAAACATCATAAGTTATCACTAATACACAGAATGTAAACTTGACTACACATGAACTGAATTACAAAACAGAACAGGGTCTCAAATTTAGAAAACCAACTAGTGCTTGCTTATGGGGAAAGGTGCGTTGGGGTGCTGCATAAAACCAGATACTGAAATTAGTACAGATAACATTCCATAAGACAAATATGTAATAGACAAGACCTACTCCTTGCTCAACGAAATGGACTCAACACCACATATTCAACGCCTAGGAATATACCTGACTAGGAAGAATCTTAAAACCCATGGATATATATGTCTCCGTAAGAGAATCAAGCGTGTGTACAGCGCCCGATACGCAGCAGTGAAAATCCGATAAATCCCATTATCAAAATAAATTTCGAAAACAAAACACAAAGACAGTGAAATAGAGAGCAATTCTTAAATAATTCACTCAGGGCATGTGATGCAACCAGGATTGACCACATCTACACTCAGAGCTGGTTGAGACATAAGGCTGGACACTACAGGCTGATAGCATTGGTGAGTTTCGGTGAGCAAATGCAGACCCTTTGAAGTCATACTGCATGGTACCTATTCCATGGGTCCCAACTCTTCAGGTTCAAGGGATTCTTCCTCCAGCTAAAACATGCATGGGAAACCCACAGTATGGTCCACTGTGTGATTGGGAAACGATTTAAAATGCATCTCAGTTTTCGTATCCTGGTCCTCGGGTTCACCATTCCAGATGCTTTACTAACACTCTCCCTGCTTGGAGAGTCAGTGCCTTTAACCTCCTGTTTCGCACAGCTTGCAATTTCTGTGCAAGATGAACAGGAATAGGGAGAACCAATGAGAGACTAGCTATAGGTGTCTGCACGGGCAAATGTAACGCTCATTTCCCACCAGGAAGAGGAATTAAACAAAGGTTCAGCGTGCCCTGCCGGAAACAGATTAGGGCCTGAAGCAATCCTGCGGTTTTGTGCACAGCTCACAAGAAAGCGAGTTGAAGAAAGGAGCTCAGGTGCACTGTAATTCACAAACCTGCAGAGTTATAAACGACAGCTATCCTCCAAAAATATATTGAAGTAAGCCTGCGAAGGGGACTTGAAAGGGGGGCAGAATTGCTGGAAAACGATTGCAGGGGGTAGACTGGAATTGCCATGAAAGCATAGGAAAAGAGGCAGAACGTCGACAATGATGCACTTGGCCAAAAAGGGCGTATGCGTTTTTTCCTGAATATATTCAGGAAAAAACGCATACGCCCTTTTTGGCCAACCAAGCAAGCCTGTAAAGAAATCTGCACTACAATGAAGTCTCACTATCCCCCCCCCCGCCGGGCAAAAGGGCCATCTGAAAAAAGTGTAAAATCCAGAAATGTAGGACAGGATATGGAGAACAGGGAGCCTTGTTATGCTGATTGGCAGGATGTAAATTGCCAGCAGCCACCCTGGAGAAGTGTATGGTGTTTCCTGAAACACATATGAAACAAAGCAACACAGCCTATGGCACTTCCACTTATGGTCCTATAGCTTACGGAAATTAAAATCAAAAACAGACAGCCACCCTAATATTTGGGACGGCTGTGTTCACAAGAAGCTCGTCTACAGTATCAGGTAAATATCCCAGAAAGCAAAAAATGGATAAAGAAGTTGTGGCACGTACGTACAATGCAATATCACTCAGCAATGAAATCTGTGTCATCAGGCCCATAGCGGCATAGTGAGTGGATGCACGTACGGTGATTCTACGTGAACTACGTCACACAGAAAAAGAAACATCATAAGATATCACTAATACACGGAATGTAAACTTGACTACACATGAACTGAATTACAAAACAGAACAGGGTTTCAAATTTAGAAAACCAACTAGTGCTTGCTTATGGGGAAAGGTGCCTTGGGGTGCTGCATAAAACCAGAGACTGAAATTAGCACAGATAACTTTCCATAAGCCAAATATGTAATAGATAAGACCTACTCCTTGCTCAACGAAATGGACCCAACACCACATATTCAACGCCTAGGAATATACCTGACTAGGAAGAATCTTAAAACCCATGGAATTATATGTCTCCGTAAGAGAATCAAGCGTGTGTACAGCGGCCGAAACGCAGCAGTGAAAATCCGATAAATCCCATTATCAAAATAAATTTCGAAAACAAAACAAAAAGACAGTGAAATAGAGAGCAATTCTTAAATAATTCACTCAGGGCATGTGATGCACCCGGGATTGACCACATCTACACCCAGAGCTGGTTGAGACATAAGGCTGGACACTTCAGGCTGATAGCACTGGTGAGTTTCGGTGAGCAAATGCAGACCCTTTGAAGTCATACTGCATGGTACCCATTCCATGGGTCCCAACTCTCCAGGTTCAAGGCACTCTTCCTCCAGCTAAAACATGCATGGGAAACCCAGAGTATCGTCCACCGTGTGATTGGGAAACGATTTAAAATGCATCTCAGTTTTCGTTTCCTGGTCCTCGGGTTCACCACTCCAGATGCTTTACTAACACTCTCCCCGCTTGGAGAGTCAGTGCCTTTAACCTCCTGTTTCGCACAGCTTGCCATTTCTGTGCAAGATGAACAGGAATAGGGAGAACCAATGAGAGACAAGCTGTAGGTGTCTGCACGGGCAAATGTAACGCTCATTGCCCACCAGGAAGAGGAATTAAACAAAGGCTCAGTGTGCCCTGCTGGAAACAGTTTAGGGCCTGAAGCAATCCTGCGGTTTTGTGCCCAGCTCACAAGAAAGCGAGTTGAAGAAAGGAGCTCATGGGCACTGTACTTCACAAACCTGCAGAGTTATAAATGACAGCTATCCTCCAAAAATATATTGAAGTAAGCCTGCGAAGGGGACTTGAAAGCGGGGCAGAATTTCAGGAAAACGATTGCAGGGGGTAGACTGGAATTGCCCTGAAAGCATAGGAAAAGAGGCACAACGTCGACAATGATGCACTTGGCCAAAAAGGGCGTATGCGTTTTTTCCTGAATATATTCAGGAAAAAACGCATACGCCCTTTTTGGCCAAACAAGCAAGCCTGTAATGGAAATCTGCACTACAGTGAAATCTCACTGCCCCCCCGGGCAAAAGGGCCATCTGAAAAAAGTGTAAAATCCAGAAAGGTAGGACAGGATATGGAGAACAGGGAGCCTTGTTATGCTGATTGGCAGGATGTAAATTGCCAGCAGCCACCCTGGAGAAGTGTATGGTGTTTCCTGAAACACGTAAGAAACAAAGCAACACAGCCTATGGCACTTCCACTTATGGTCCTATAGCTTACGGAAATTAAAATCAAAAACAGACAGTCACTCCAATATTTGGGACGGCTGTGTTCACACGAAGCTCGTGTACAGTATCAGGTAAATATCCCAGAAAGCAAAAAATGGATAAAGAAGTTGTGGCACGTACGTACAATGCAATATCACTCAGCAATGAAATCTGTGTCATCAGGCCCGTAGCGGCATAGTGAGTGGATGCAGGTACGGTGATTCTACGTGAACTACGTCACACAGAAAAAGAAACATCATAAGATATCACTAATACACGGAATGTAAACTTGACTACACATGAACTGAATTACAAAAAAGAACAGGGTCTCAAATTTAGAAAACCAACTAGTGCTTGCTTATGGGGAAAGGTGCCTTGGGGTGCTGCATAAAACCAGAGACTGAAATTAGCACAGATAACATTCCATAAGCCAAATATGTAATAGACAAGACCTACTCCTTGCTCAACGAAATGGACCCAACACCACATATTCAACGCCTAGGAATATACCTGACTAGGAAGAATCTTAAAACCCATGGATATATATGTCTCCGTAAGAGAATCAAGCGTGTGTACAGCGGCAGAAATGCAGCAGTGAAAATCCGATAAATCCCATTATCAAAATAAATTTCGAAAACAAAACACAAAGACAGTGAAATAGAGAGCAATTCTTAAATAATTCACTCAGGGCATGTGATGCAACCGGGATTGACCACATCTACACCCAGAGCTGGTTGAGACATAAGGCTGGACACTTCTGGCTGATAGCACTGGTGAGTTTCGGTGAGCAAATGCAGACCCTTTGAAGTAATACTGCATGGTACCCATTCCATGGGTCCCAACTCTCCAGGTTCAAGGCATTCTTCCTCCAGTTAAAACATGCATGGGAAACCCAGAGTATCGTCCACCGTGAGATTGGGAAATGATTTACAATGCATCTCAGTTTTCATATCCTGGTCCTCGGGTTCACCATTCCAGATGCTTTACTAACACTCTCCCCGCTTGGAGAGTCAGTGCCTTTAACCTCCTGTTTGGCACAGCTTGCCATTTCTGTGCAAGATGAACAGGAATAGGGAGAACCAATGAGAGACTAGCTGTAGGTGTCTGCACGGGCAAATGTAACGCTCATTGCCCACCAGGAAGAGGAATTAAACAAAGGCTCAGTGTGCCCTGCTGGAAACAGATTAGGGCCTGAAGCAATCCTGCGGTTTTGTGCCCAGCTCACAAGAAAGCGAGTTGAAGAAAGGAGCTCAGGGGCACTGTACTTCACAAACCTGCAGAGTTATAAATGACAGCTATCATCCAAAAATATATTGAAGTAAGCCTGCGAAGGGGACTTGAAAGCGGGGCTGAATTTCAGGAAAATGATTGCAGGGGGTAGACTGGAATTGCCCTGAAAGCATAGGAAAAGAGGCACAACGTCGACAATGATGCACTTGGCCAAAAAGGGCGTATGCGTTTTTTCCTGAATATATTCAGGAAAAAACGCATACGCCCTTTTTGGCCAACCAAGCAAGCCTGTAAAGGAAATCTGCACTACAATGAAATCTCACTGCCCCCCCCGGGCAAAAGGGCCATCTGAAAAAAGTGTAAAATCCAGAAAGGTAGGACAGGATATGGAGAACAGGGAGCCTTGTTATGCTGATTGGCAGGATGTAAATTGCCAGCAGCCACCCTGGAGAAGTGTATGGTGTTTCCTGAAACACGTAAGAAACAAAGCAACACAGCCTATGGCACTTCCACTTATGGTCCTATAGCTTACGGAAATTAAAATCAAAAACAGACAGTCACCCCAATATTTGGGACGGCTGTGTTCACACGAAGCTCGTGTACAGTATCAGGTAAATATCCCAGAAAGCAAAAAATGGATAAAGAAGTTGTGGCACGTACGTACAATGCAATATCACTCAGCAATGAAATCTGTGTCATCAGGCCCGTAGCGGCATAGTGAGTGAATGCAGGTACGGTGATTCTACGTGAACTACGTCACACAGAAAAAGAAACATCATAAGATATCACTAATACACGGAATGTAAACTTGACTACACATGAACTGAATTACAAAAAAGAACAGGGTCTCAAATTTAGAAAACCAACTAGTGCTTGCTTATGGGGAAAGGTGCCTTGGGGTGCTGCATAAAACCAGAGATTGAAATTAGCACAGATAACTTTCCATAAGCCAAATATGTAATAGACAAGACCTACTCCTTGCTCAACGAAATGGACCCAACACCACATATTCAACGCCTAGGAATATACCTGACTAGGAAGAATCTTAAAACCCATGGATATATATGTCTCCGTAAGAGAATCAAGCGTGTGTACAGCGGCCGAAACACAGCAGTGAAAATCCGATAAATCCCATTATCAAAATAAATTTCGAAAACAAAACACAAAGACAGTGAAATAGAGAGCAATTCTTAAATAATTCACTCAGGGCATGTGATGCAACCGGGATTGACCACATCTACACCCAGAGCTGGTTGAGACATAAGGCTGGACACTTCAGGCTGATAGCATTGGTGAGTTTCGGTGAGCAAATGCAGACCCTTTGAAGTCATACTGCATGGTACCCATTCCATGGGTCCCAACTCTCCAGGTTCAAGGGATTCTTCCTCCAGCTAAAACATGCATGGGAAACCCAGAGTATCGTCCACCGTGTGATTTGGAAATGATTTAAAATGCATCTCAGTTTTCGTTTCCTGGTCCTCGGTTTCACCATTCCAGATGCTTTACTAACACTCTCCCCGCTTGGAGAGTCAGTGCCTTTAACCTCCTGTTTCGCACAGCTTGCAATTTCTGTGCAAGATGAACAGGAATAGAGAGAACCAATGAGAGACTAGCTGTAGGTGTCTGCACAGGCAAATGTAACGCTCATTGCTCACCAGTAAGAGGAATTAAACAAAGGCTCAGTGTGCCCTTCTGGAAACAGATTAGGGCCTGAAGCAATCCTGCGGTTTTGTGCCCAGCTCACAAGAAAGCGAGTTGAAGAAAGGAGCTCAGGGGCACTGTACTTCACAAACCTGCAGAGTTATAAATGACAGCTATCCTCCAAAAATATATTGAAGTAAGCCTGCGAAGGGGACTTGAAAGCGGGGCTGAATTTCAGGAAAACGATTGCAGGGGGTAGACTGGAATTGCCCTGAAAGCATAGGAAAAGAGGCACAACGTCGACAATGATGCACTTGGCCAAAAAGGGCATATGCGTTTTTTCCTGAATATATTCAGGAAAAAACGCATACGCCCTTTTTGGCCAACCAAGCAAGCCTGTAAAGGAAATCTTCACTACAATGAAATCTCACTGCCCCCCCGGGCAAAAGGGCCATCTGAAAAAAGTGTAAAATCCAGAAAGGTAGGACAGGATATGGAGAACAGGGAGCCTTGTTATGCTGATTGGCAGGATGTAAATTGCCAGCAGCCACCCTGGAGAAGTGTATGGTGTTTCCTGAAACACGTAAGAAACAAAGCAACACAGCCTATGGCACTTCCACTTATGGTCCTATAGCTTACGGAAATTAAAATCAAAAACAGACAGCCACCCCAATATTTGGGACGGCTGTGTTCACAAGAAGCTCGTCTATAGTATCAGGTAAATATCCCAGAAAGCAAAAAATGGATAAAGAAGTTGTGGCACGTACGTACAATGCAATATCACTCAGCAATGAAATCTGTGTCATCAGGCCCGTAGCGGCATTGTGAGTGGATGCAGGTATGGTGATTCTACGTGAACTACGTCACACAGAAAAAGAAACATCATAAGATATCACTAATACACGGAATGTAAACTTGACTACACATGAACTGAATTACAAAAAAGAACAGGGTCTCAAATTTAGAAAACCAACTAGTGCTTGCTTATGGGCAAAGGTGCGTTGGGGTGCTGCATAAAACCAGAGACTGAAATTAGCACAGATAACTTTCCATAAGCCAAATATGTAATAGACAAGACCTACTCCTTGCTCAACGAAATGGACCCAACACCACATATTCAATGCCTAGGAATATACCTGACTAGGAAGAATCTTAAAACCCATGGATATATATGTCTCCGTAAGAGAATCAAGCGTGTGTACAGCGGCCGAAACGCAGCAGTGAAAATCCGATAAATCCCATTATCAAAATAAATTTCGAAAACAAAACACAAAGACAGTGAAATAGAGAGCAATTCTTAAATAATTCACTCAGGGCATGTGATGCAACCGGGATTGACCACATCTACACCCAGAGCTGGTTGACACATAAGGCTGGACACTTCAGGCTGATAGCATTGGTGAGTTTCGGTGAGCAAATGCAGACCCTTTGAAGTCATACTGCATGGTACCCATTCCATGGGTCCCAACTCTCCAGGTTCAAGGGATTCTTCCTCCAGCTAAAACATGCATGGGAAACCCAGAGTATCGTCCACAGTGTGATTGGGAAATGATTTAAAATGCATCTCAGTTTTCGTTTCCTGGTCCTCGGGTTCACCATTCCAGATGCTTTACTAACACTCTCCCCGCTTGGAGAGTCAGTGCCTTTAACCTCCTGTTTGGCACAGCTTGCCATTTCTGTGCAAGATGAACAGGAATAGGGAGAACCAATGAGAGACTAGCTGTAGGTGTCTGCACGGGCAAATGTAACGCTCATTGCCCACCAGGAAGAGGAATTAAACAAAGGCACAGTGTGCCCTGCTGGAAACTGATTAGGGCCTGAAGCAATCCTGCGGTTTTGTGCCCAGCTCACAAGAAAGCGAGTGGAAGAAAGAAGCTCAGGGGCACTGTACTTCACAAACCTGCAGAGTTATAAATGACAGCTATCCTCCAAAAATATATTGAAGTAAGTCTGCAAAGGGGACTTGAAAGCGGGGCTGAATTTCAGGAAAACGATTGCAGGGGGTAGACTGGAATTGCCCTGAAAGCATAGGAAAAGAGGCAGAACGTCGACAATGATGCACTTGGCCAAAAAGGGCGTATGCGTTTTTTCCTGAATATATTCAGGAAAAAATGCATACGCCCTTTTTGGCCAACCAAGCAAGCCTGTAAAGGAAATCTGCACTACAATGAAATCTCACTGCCCTCCCGGGCAAAAGGGCCATCTGAAAAAAGTGTAAAATCCAGAAAGGTAGGACAGGATATGGAGAACAGGGAGCCTTGTTATGCTGATTGGCAGGATGTAAATTGCCAGCAGCCACCCTGGAGAAGTGTATGGTGTTTCCTGAAACACGTAAGAAACAAAGCAACACAGCCTATGGCACTTCCACTTATGGTCCTATAGCTTACGGAAATTAAAATGAAAAACAGACAGCCACCCCAATATTTGGGACGGCTGTGTTCACAAGAAGCTCGTCTACAGTATCAGGTAAATATCCCAGAAAGCAAAAAATGGATAAAGAAGTTGTGGCACGTACGTGCAATGCAATATCACTCAGCAATGAAATCTGTGTCATCAGGCCAGTAGCGGCATACTAAGTGGATGCAGGTACGGTGATTCTACGTGAACTACGTCACACAGAAAAAGAAACATCATAAGATATCACTAATACACGGAATGTAAACTTGACTACACATGAACTGAATTACAAAAAAGAACAGGGTCTCAAATTTAGAAAACCAACTAGTGCTTGCTTATGGGGAAAGGTGCCTTGGGGTGCTGCATAAAACCAGAGACTGAAATTAGCACAGATAACTTTCCATAAGCCAAATATGTAATAGACAAGACCTACTCCTTGCTCAACGAAATGGACCCAACACCACATATTCAACGCCTAGGAATATACCTGACTAAGAAGAATCTTAAAACCCATGGATATATATGTCTCCGTAAGAGAATCAAGCGTGTGTACAGCGGCCGAAACGCAGCAGTGAAAATCCGATAAATCCCATTATCAAAATAAATTTCGAAAACAAAACACAAAGACAGTGAAATAGAGAGCAATTCTTAAATAATTCACTCAGGGCATGTGATGCAACCGGGATTGACCACATCTACACCCAGAGCTGGTTGACACATAAGGCTGGACACTTCAGGCTGATAGCATTGGTGAGTTTCGGTGAGCAAATGCAGACCCTTTGAAGTCATACTGCATGGTACCCATTCCATGGGTCCCAACTCTCCAGGTTCAAGGGATTCTTCCTCCAGCTAAAACATGCATGGGAAACCCAGAGTATCGTCCACCGTGTGATTGGGAAATGATTTAAAATGCATCTCAGTTTTCGTTTCCTGGTCCTCGGGTTCACCATTCCAGATGCTTTACTAACACTCTCCCCGCTTGGAGAGTCAGTGCCTTTAACCTCCTGTTTGGCACAGCTTGCCATTTCTGTGCAAGATGAACAGGAATAGGGAGAACCAATGAGAGACTAGCTGTAGGTGTCTGCACGGGCAAATGTAACGCTCATTGCCCACCAGGAAGAGGAATTAAACAAAGGCTCAGTGTGCCCTGCTGGAAACTGATTAGGGCCTGAAGCAATCCTGCGGTTTTGTGCCCAGCTCACAAGAAAGCGAGTGGAAGAAAGAAGCTCAGGGGCACTGTACTTCACAAACCTGCAGAGTTATAAATGACAGCTATCCTCCAAAAATATATTGAAGTAAGTCTGCAAAGGGGACTTGAAAGCGGGGCTGAATTTCAGGAAAACGATTGCAGGGGGTAGACTGGAATTGCCCTGAAAGCATAGGAAAAGAGGCAGAACGTCGACAATGATGCACTTGGCCAAAAAGGGCGTATGCGTTTTTTCCTGAATATATTCAGGAAAAAATGCATACGCCCTTTTTGGCCAACCAAGCAAGCCTGTAAAGGAAATCTGCACTACAATGAAATCTCACTGCCCTCCCGGGCAAAAGGGCCATCTGAAAAAAGTGTAAAATCCAGAAAGGTAGGACAGGATATGGAGAACAGGGAGCCTTGTTATGCTGATTGGCAGGATGTAAATTGCCAGCAGCCACCCTGGAGAAGTGTATGGTGTTTCCTGAAACACGTAAGAAACAAAGCAACACAGCCTATGGCACTTCCACTTATGGTCCTATAGCTTACGGAAATTAAAATGAAAAACAGACAGCCACCCCAATATTTGGGACGGCTGTGTTCACAAGAAGCTCGTCTACAGTATCAGGTAAATATCCCAGAAAGCAAAAAATGGATAAAGAAGTTGTGGCACGTACGTGCAATGCAATATCACTCAGCAATGAAATCTGTGTCATCAGGCCAGTAGCGGCATAGTAAGTGGATGCAGGTACGGTGATTCTACGTGAACTACGTCACACAGAAAAAGAAACATCATAAGATATCACTAATACACGGAATGTAAACTTGACTACACATGAACTGAATTACAAAAAAGAACAGGGTCTCAAATTTAGAAAACCAACTAGTGCTTGCTTATGGGGAAAGGTGCCTTGGGGTGCTGCATAAAACCAGAGACTGAAATTAGCACAGATAACTTTCCATAAGCCAAATATGTAATAGACAAGACCTACTCCTTGCTCAACGAAATGGACCCAACACCACATATTCAACGCCTAGGAATATACCTGACTAGGAAGAATCTTAAAACCCATGGATATATATGTCTCCGTAAGAGAATCAAGCGTGTGTACAGCGGCCGAAACGCAGCAGTGAAAATCCGATAAATCCCATTATCAAAATAAATTTCGAAAACAAAACACAAAGACAGTGAAATAGAGAGCAATTCTTAAATAATTCACTCAGGGCATGTGATGCAACCGGGATTGACCACATCTACACCCAGAGCTGGTTGACACATAAGGCTGGACACTTCAGGCTGATAGCATTGGTGAGTTTCGGTGAGCAAATGCAGACCCTTTGAAGTCATACTGCATGGTACCCATTCCATGGGTCCCAACTCTCCAGGTTCAAGGGATTCTTCCTCCAGCTAAAACATGCATGGGAAACCCAGAGTATCGTCCACCGTGTGATTGGGAAATGATTTAAAATGCATCTCAGTTTTCGTTTCCTGGTCCTCGGGTTCACCATTCCAGATGCTTTACTAACACTCTCCCCGCTTGGAGAGTCAGTGCCTTTAACCTCCTGTTTGGCACAGCTTGCCATTTCTGTGCAAGATGAACAGGAATAGGGAGAACCAATGAGAGACTAGCTGTAGGTGTCTGCACGGGCAAATGTAACGCTCATTGCCCACCAGGAAGAGGAATTAAACAAAGGCTCAGTGTGCCCTGCTGGAAACTGATTAGGGCCTGAAGCAATCCTGCGGTTTTGTGCCCAGCTCACAAGAAAGCGAGTGGAAGAAAGAAGCTCAGGGGCACTGTACTTCACAAACCTGCAGAGTTATAAATGACAGCTATCCTCCAAAAATATATTGAAGTAAGTCTGCAAAGGGGACTTGAAAGCGGGGCTGAATTTCAGGAAAACGATTGCAGGGGGTAGACTGGAATTGCCCTGAAAGCATAGGAAAAGAGGCAGAACGTCGACAATGATGCACTTGGCCAAAAAGGGCGTATGCGTTTTTTCCTGAATATATTCAAGAAAAAATGCATACGCCCTTTTTGGCCAACCAAGCAAGCCTGTAAAGGAAATCTGCACTACAATGAAATCTCACTGCCCTCCCGGGCAAAAGGGCCATCTGAAAAAAGTGTAAAATCCAGAAAGGTAGGACAGGATATGGAGAACAGGGAGCCTTGTTATGCTGATTGGCAGGATGTAAATTGCCAGCAGCCACCCTGGAGAAGTGTATGGTGTTTCCTGAAACACGTAAGAAACAAAGCAACACAGCCTATGGCACTTCCACTTATGGTCCTATAGCTTACGGAAATTAAAATGAAAAACAGACAGCCACCCCAATATTTGGGACGGCTGTGTTCACAAGAAGCTCGTCTACAGTATCAGGTAAATATCCCAGAAAGCAAAAAATGGATAAAGAAGTTGTGGCACGTACGTGCAATGCAATATCACTCAGCAATGAAATCTGTGTCATCAGGCCAGTAGCGGCATAGTAAGTGGATGCAGGTACGGTGATTCTACGTGAACTACGTCACACAGAAAAAGAAACATCATAAGATATCACTAATACACGGAATGTAAACTTGACTACACATGAACTGAATTACAAAACAGAACAGGGTCTCAAATTTAGAAAACCAACTGGTGCTTGCTTATGGGGAAAGGTGCGTTGGGGTGCTGCATAAAACCAGAGACTGAAATTAGCACAGATAACATTCCATAAGCCAAATATGTAATAGACAAGACCTACTCCTTGCTCAACGAAATGGACTCAACACCACATATTCAACGCCTAGGAATATACCTGACTAGGAAGAATCTTAAAACCCATGGATATATATGTCTCCGTCAGAGAATCAAGCGTGTGTACAGCGGCGGAAACGCAGCAGTGAAAATCCGATAAATCCCATTATCAAAATAAATTTCGAAAACAAAACACAAAGACAGTGAAATAGAGAGCAATTCTTAAATAATTCACTCAGGGCATGTGATGCAACCGGGATTGACCACATCTACACCCAGAGCTGGTTGAGACATAAGGCTGGACACTTCTGGCTGATAGCACTGGTGAGTTTCGGTGAGCAAATGCAGACCCTTTGAAGTCATACTGCATGGTACCCATTCCATGGGTCCCAACTCTCCAGGTTCAAGGCATTCTTCCTCCAGCTAAAACATGCATGGGAAACCCAGAGTATCGTCCACCGTGTGATTGGGAAATGATTTAAAATGCATCTCAGTTTTCGTATCCTGGTCCTCGGGTTCACCATTCCAGATGCTTTACTCACACTCTCCCCCCTTGGAGAGTCAGTGCCTTTAACCTCCTGTTTGGCACAGCTTGCCATTTCTGTGCAAGATGAACAGGAATAGGGAGAACCAATGAGAGACTAGCTGTAGGTGTCTGCACGGGCAAAGGTAACGCTCATTGCCCACAAGGAAGAGGAATTAAACAAAGGCTCAGCGTGCCCTGCTGAAAACAGATTAGGGCCTGAAGCAATCCTGCGGTTTTGTGCCCAGCTCACAAGAAAGCGAGTTGAAGAAAGGAGCTCAGGGGCACTGTACTTCACAAACCTGCAGAGTTATAAATGACAGCTATCCTCCAAAAATATATTGAAGTAAGCCTGGGAAGGGGACTTGAAAGCAGGGCTGAATTTCAGGAAAACGATTGCAGGGGGTAGACAGAATTGCCCTGAAAGCATAGGAAAAGAGGCAGAACGTCGACAATGATGCACTTGGCCAAAAAGGGCGTATGCGTTTTTTCCTGAATATATTCAGGAAAAAACGCATACGCCCTTTTTGGCCAACCAAGCAAGCCTGTAAAGGAAATCTGCACTACAATGTAGTCTCACTGCCCCCCGGGCAAAAGGGCCATCTGAAAAAAGTGTAAAATCCAGAAATGTAGGACAGGATATGGAGAAAAGGGAGCATTGTTATGCTGATTGGCAGGATGTAAATTGCCAGCAGCCACCCTGGAGAAGTGTATGGCGTTTCCTGAAACACGTAAAAACAAAGCAACACAGCCTATGGCACTTCCACTTATGGTCCTATAGCTTACGGAAATTAAAATCAAAAACAGACAGCCACCCCAATATTTGGGACGGCTGTGTTCACAAGAAGCTCGTCTACAGTATCAGGTAAATATCCCAGAAAGCAAAAAATGGATAAAGAAGTTGTGGCACGTACGTACAATGCAATATCACTCAGCAATGAAATCTGCGTCATCAGGCCCATAGCGGCATAGGGAATGGATGCAGGTACGGTGATTCTACGTGAACTACGTCACACAGAAAAAGAAACATCATAAGATATCACTAATACACGGAATGTAAACTTGACTACAGATAAACTGAATTACAAAACAGAACAGGGTCTCAAATTTAGAAAACCAACTAGTGCTTGCTTATGGGGAAAGGTGCCTTGGGGTGCTGCATAAAACCAGAGACTGAAATTAGCACAGATAACTTTCCATAAGCCAAATATGTAATAGACAAGACCTACTCCTTACTCAACGAAATGGACCCAACACCACATATTCAACGCCTAGGAATATACCTGACTAGGAAGAATCTTAAAACCCATGGATATATATGTCTCCGTAAGAGAATCAAGCGTGTGTACAGCGGCCGAAACGCAGCAGTGAAAATCCGATAAATCCCATTATTAAAATAAATTTCGAAAACAAAACACAAAGACAGTGAAATAGAGAGCAATTCTTAAATAATTCACTCAGGGCATGTGATGCAACCGGGATTGACCACATCTACACCCAGAGCTGGTTGAGACATAAGGCTGGACACTTCAGGCTGATAGCAATGGTGAGTTTCGGTGAGCAAATGCAGACCCTTTGAAGTCATACTGCATGGTACCCATTCCATGGGTCCCAACTCTCCAGGTTCAAGGCATTCTTCCTCCAGCTAAAACATTCATGGGAAACACAGAGTATCGTCTACCGTGTGATTGGGAAACGATTTAAAATGCATCTCAGTTTTCGTATCCTGGTCTTCAGGTTCACCATTCCAGATGCTTTACTAACACTCTCCCCGCTTGGAGAGTCAGTGCCTTTAACCTCCTGTTTGGCACAGCTTGCAATTTCTGTGCAAGATGAACAGGAATAGGGAGAACCAATGAGAGACTAGCTGTAGGTGTCTGCACCGGCAAATGTAACGCACATTGCCCACCAGGAAGAGGAATTAAACAAAGGCTCAGCGTGCCCTGCTGAAAACAGATTAGGGCCTGAAGCAATCCTGCGGTTTTGTGCCCAGCTCACAAGAAAGCGAGTTGAAGAAAGGAGCTCAGGGGCACTGTACTTCACAAACCTGCAGAGTTATAAATGACAGCTATCCTCCAAAAATATATTGAAGTAAGCCTTTGAAGGGGACTTGAAAGCGGGGCAGAATTTCAGGAAAACGATTGCAGGGGGTAGACTGGAATTGCCCTGAAAGCATAGGAAAAGAGGCAGAACGTCGACAATGATGCACTTGGCCAAAAAGGGCGTATGCGTTTTTCCCTGAATATATTCAGGAAAAAACGCATACGCCCTTTTTGGCCAACCAAGCAAGCCTGTAAAGGAAATCTGCACTACAATGAAGTCTCACTGCCCCCCGGGCAAAAGGGCCATCTGAAAAAAGTGTAAAATCCAGAAAGGTAGGACAGGATATGGAGAACAGGGAGCCTTGTTATGCTGATTGGCAGGATGTAAATTGCCAGCAGCCACCCTGGAGAAGTGTATGGTGTTTCCTGAAACACGTAAGAAACAAAGCAACACAGCCTATGGCACTTCCACTTATGGTCCTATAGCTTACGGAAATTAAAATCAAAAACAGACAGCCACCCCAATATTTGGGACGGCTGTGTTCACAAGAAGCTCGTCTACAGTATCAGGTAAATATCCCAGAAAGCAAAAAATGGATAAAGAAGTTGTGGCACGTACGTGCAATGCAATATCACTCAGCAATGAAATCTGTGTCATCAGGCCCGTAGCGGCATAGTAAGTGGATGCAGGTACGGTGATTCTACGTGAACTACGTCACACAGAAAAAGAAACATCATAAGATATCACTAATACACGGAATGTAAACTTGACTACACATGAACTGAATTACAAAACAGAACAGGGTCTCAAATTTAGAAAACCAACTAGTGCTTGCTTATGGGGAAACTTGCGTTGGGGTGCTGCATAAAACCAGAGACTGAAATTAGCACAGATAACATTCCATAAGCCAAATATGTAATAAACTAGACCTACTCCTTGCTCAACGAAATGGACTCAACACCACATATTCAACGCCTAGGAATATACCTGACTAGGAAGAATCTTAAAACCCATGGATATATATGTCTCCGTAAGAGAATCAAGCGTGTGTACAGCGGCCGAAACGCAGCAGTGAAAATCCGATAAATCCCATTATCAAAATAAATTTCGAAAACAAAACACAAAGACAGTGAAATAGAGAGCAATTCTTAAATAATTCACTCAGGGCATGTGATGCAACCGGGATTGACCACATCTACACCCAGAGCTGGTTGAGACATAAGGCTGGACACTTCAGCCTGATAGCATTGGTGAGTTTCGGTGAGCAAATGCAGACCCTTTGAAGTCATACTGCATGGTACCCATTCCATGGGTCCCAACTCTCCAGGTTCAAGGGATTCTTCCTCCAGCTAAAACATGCATGGGAAACCCAGAGTATCGTCCACCGTGTGATTGGGAAACGATTTAAAATGCATCTCAGTTTTCGTATCCTGGTCCTCGGGTTCACCATTCCAGATGCTTTACTAACACTCTCCCCGCTTGGAGAGTCAGTGCCTTTAACCACCTGTTTGGCACAGCTTGCAATTTCTGTGCAAGATGAACAGGAATAGGGAGAACCAATGAGAGACTAGCTGTCGGTGTCTGCACAGGCCAATGTAATGCTCATTGCCCACCTGGAAGAGGAATTAAACAAAGGCTCAGCGTGCCCTGCTGAAAACAGATTAGGGCCTGAAGCAATCCTTTGGTTTTGTGTCCAGCTCACAAGAAAGCGAGTTGAAGAAAGGAGCTCAGGGGCACTGTAATTCACAAACCTGCAGTGTTATAAATGACAGCTCTCCTCCAAAAATATATTGAAGTAAGCCTGCGAAGGGGACTTGAAAGCGGGGCAGAATTTCAGGAAAACGATTGCAGGGGGTAGACTGGAATTGCCCTGAAAGCATAGGAAAAGAGGCAGAACATCGACAATGATGCACTTGGCCAAAAAGGGCGTATGCGTTTTTTCTGAATATATTCAGGAAAAAACGCATACGCCCTTTTTGGCCAACCAAGCAAGCCTGTAAAGGAAATCTGCACTACAATGAAGTCTCACTGCCCCCCGGGCAAAAGGGCCATCTGAAAAAAGTGTAAAATCCAGAAAGGTAGGACAGGATATGGAGAACAGGGAGCCTTGTTATGCTGATTGGCAGGATGTAAATTGCCAGCAGCCACCCTGGAGAAGTGTATGGTGTTTCCTGAAACACGTAAGAAACAAAGCAACATAGCCTATGGCACTTCCACTTATGGTCCTATAGCTTACGGAAATTAAAATCAAAAACAGACAGCCACCCCAATATTTGGGACGGCTGTGTTCACAAGAAGCTCGTCTACAGTATCAGGTAAATATCCCAGAAAGCAAAAAATGGATAAAGAAGTTGTGGCACGTACGTGCAATGCAATATCACTCAGCAATGAAATCTGTGTCATCAGGTCCGTAGCGGCATAGTAAGTGGATGGAGGTACGGTGTTTCTACGTGAACTACGTCACACAGAAAAAGAAACATCATAAGATATCACTAATACACGGAATGTAAACTTGACTACACATGAACTGAATTACAAAACAGAACAGGGTCTCAAATTTAGAAAACCAACTAGTGCTTGCTTATGGGGAAAGGTGCGTTGGGGTGCTGCATAAAACCAGAGACTGAAATTAGCACAGATAACATTCCATAAGCCAAATATGTAATAGACAAGACATACTCCTTGCTCAACGAAATGGACACAACACCACATATTCAACGCCTAGGAATATACCTGACTAGGAAGAATCTTAAAACCCATGGATATATATGTCTCCGTAGGAGAATCAAGCGTGTGTACAGCGGCCGAAACGCAGCAGTGAAAATCCGATAAATCCCATTATCAAAATAAAATTCGAAAACAAAACACAAAGACAGTGAAATAGAGAGCAATTCTTAAATAATTCACTCAGGGCATGTGATGCAACCGGGATTGACCACATCTACACCCAGAGATGGTTGAGACATAAGGCTGGACACTTCAGCCTGATAGCATTGGTGAGTTTCGGTGAGCAAATGCAGACCCTTTGAAGTCATACTGCATGGTACCCATTCCATGGGTCCCAACTCTCCAGGTTCAAGGGATGCTTCCTCCAGCTAAAACATGCATGGGAAACCCACAGTATGGTCCACCGTGTGATTGGGAAACGATTTAAAATGCATCTCAGTTTTCGTATCCTTGTCCTCGGGTTCACCATTCCAGATGCTTTACTAACACTCTCCCCGCTTGGAGAGTCAGTGCCTTTAACCTCCTGTTTCGCACAGCTTGCAATTTCTGTGCAAGATGAACAGGAATAGAGAGAACCAATGAGAGACTAGCTGTAGGTGTCTGCACGGGCAAATGTAACGCTCATTGCCCACCAGGAAGAGGAAGTAAACAAAGGCTCAGTGTGCCCTGCTGGAAACAGATTAGGGCCTGAAGCAATCCTGCGGTTTTGTGCCCAGCTCACAAGAAAGCGAGTTGAAGAAAGGAGCTCAGGGGCACTGTAATTCACAAACCTGCAGAGTTATAAATGACAGCTATCTTCCAAAAGTATACTGAAGTAAGCCTGCGTAGGGGACTTGAAAGCGGGGCAGAATTTCAGGAAAACGATTGCAGGGGGTAGACAGGAATTGCCCTGAAAGCATAGGAAAAGAGGCAGAACGTCGACAATGATGCACTTGGCCAAAAAGTGCGTATGCGTTTTTTCCTGAATATATTCAGGAAAAAACGCATACGCCCTTTTTGGCCAACCAAGCAAGCCTGTAAAGGAAATCTGTTCTACAATGAAGTCTCACTGCCCCCCGGGCAAAAGGGCCATCTGAAAAAAGTGTAAAATCCAGAAAGTTAGGACAGGATATGGAGAACAGGGAGCCTTGTTATGCTGATTGGCAGGATGTAAATTGCCAGCAGCCACCCTGGAGAAGTGTGTGGTGTTTCCTGAAACAAGTAAGAAACAAAGCAACACAGCCTATGGCATTTCCACTTACGGTCCTATAGCTTACGGAAATTAAAATCAAAAACAGACAGCCACCCCCATATTTGGGACGGCTGTGTTCACAGGAAGCTCGTCTACAGTATCAGGTAAATATCCCAGAAAGCAAAAAATGGATAAAGAAGTTGTGGCACGTACGTGCAATTCAATATCACTCAGCAATGAAATCTGTGTCATCAGGCCCGTAGCGGCATAGTGAGTGGATGCAGGTACGGTGATTCTACGTGAACTACGTCACACAGAAAAAGAAACATCATAAGATATTACTAATACACGGAATGTAAACTTGACTACACATGAACTGAATTACAAAACAGAACAGGGTCTCAAATTTAGAAAACCAACTTGTGCTTGCTTATGTGGAAAGGTGCCTTGGCGTGCTGCATAAAACCAGAGACTGAAATTAGCACAGATAACTTTCCATAGGCCAAATATGTAATAGAAAAGACCTACTCCTTGCTCAATGAAATGGACCCAACACCACATATTCAACGCCTAGGAATATACCTGACTAGGAAGAATCTTAAAACCCATGGATTTATATGTCTCCGTAAGAGAATCAAGCGTGTGTACAGCGGCCAAAACGCAGCAGTGAAAATCCGATAAATCCCATTATCAAAATAAATTTCGAAAACAAAACACAAAGACAGTGAAATCGAGAGCAATTCTTAACTAATTCACTCAGGGCATGGGATGCAACCGGGATTGACCACATCTACACCCAGAGCTGGTTGAGACATAAGGCTGGACACTTCAGGCTGATAGCATTGGTGAGTTTCGGTGAGCAAATGCAGACCCTTTGAAGTCATACTGCATGGTACCCATTCCATGGGTCCCAACTCTCCAGGTTCAAGGGATTCTTCCTCCAGCTAAAACATGCATGGGAAACCCAGAGTATCGTCCACCGTGTGATTGGGAAACGATTTAAAATGCATCTCAGTTTTCGTATCCTGGTCCTCAGATTCACCATTCCAGATGCTTTACTAACACTCTCCCCGCTTGGAGAGTCAGTGCCTTTAACCTCCTCTTTGGCACAGCTTGCAAATTCTGTGCAAGATGAACAGGAATAGGGAGAACCAATGAGAGACTAGCTGTAGGTGTCTGCACGGGCAAATGTAACGCTCATTTCCCACCAGGAAGAGGAATTAACCAAAGGCTCAGCATGCCCTGCCGGAAACAGATTAGGGCCTGAAGCAATCCTGCGGTTTTGTGCCCAGCTCACAAGAAAGTGAGTTGAAGAATGGAGCTCAGGGGCACTGTAATTCACAAACCTGCAGAGTTATAAATGACAGCTATCCTCCAAAAATATATTGAAGTAAGCCTGCGAAGGGGACTTGAAAGCAGGGCAGAATTTCAGGAAAAAGATTGCAGGGGTATACTGGAATTGCCCTGAAAGCATAGGAAAAGAGGCAGAACGTCGACAATGATGCACTTGGCCAAAAAGGGCGTATGCGTTTTTTCCTGAATATATTCAGGAAAAAACGCATACGCCCTTTTTGGCCAACCAAGCAAGCCTGTAAAGGAAATCTGCACTACAATGAAGTCTCACTGTCCCCTGGGCAAAAGGGCCATCTGAAAAAAAGTGTAAAATCCAGAAATGTAAGACAGGATATGGAGAACAGGGAGCCTTGTTATGCTGATTGGCAGGATGTAAATTGCCAGCAGCCACCCTGGAGAAGTGTATGGTGTTTCCTGGAACACGTAACAAACAAAGCAACACAGCCTATAGCACTTCCACTTATGGTCCTATAGCTTACGGAAATTAAAATCAAAAACAGACAGCCACCCCAATATTTGGGACGGCTGCGTTCACAAGAAGCTCGTCTACAGTATCAGGTAAATATCCCAGAAAGCAAAAATTGGATAAAGAAGTTGTGGCACGTACGTACAATGCAATATCACTCAGCAATGAAATCTGTGTCATCAGGCCCGTAGCGGCATAGTGAGTGGATGCTGGTACGGTGATTCTACATGAACTACGTCACACAGAAAAAGAAACATCATAAGATATCACTAATACACGGAATGTAAACTTGACTACACATGAACTGAATTACAAAACAGAACAGGGTCTCAAATTTAGAAAACCAACTAGTGCTTGCTTATGGGGAAAGGTGCCTTGGGGGGCTGCATAAATCCAGAGACTGAAATTAGCACAGATAACTTTCCATAAGCCAAATATGTAATAGACAAGACCTACTCCTTGCTCAACGAAATGGACCCAACACCACATATTCAACGCCTAGGAATATACCTGACTAGGAAGAATCTTAAAACCCATGGATATATCTGTCTCCGTAAGAGAATCAAGCGTGTGTACAGCGGCCGAAACGCAGCAGTGAAAATCCGATAAATCCCATTATCAAAATAAATTTCGAAAACAAAACACAAAGACAGTGAAATAGAGAGCAATTCTTAAATAATTCACTCAGGGCATGTGATGCACCCGGGATTTACCACATCTACACCCAGAGCTGGTTGAGACATAAGGCTGGACACTTCAGGCTGATAGCATTGGTGAGTTTCGGTGAGTAAATGCAGACCCTTTGAAGTCATACTGCATGGTACCCATTCCATGGGTCCCAACTCTCCAGGTTCAAGGGATTCTTCCTCCAGCTAAAACATGCATGGGAAACCCAAAGTATCGTCCACCGTGTGATTGGGAAACGATTTAAAATGCATCTCAGTTTTCGTATCCTGGTCCTTGGGTTCACCATTCCAGATGCTTTACTAACACTCTCCCCGCTTAGAGAGTCAGTTCCTTTAACCTCCTCTTTGGCACAGCTTGCAATTTCTGTGCAAGATGAACAGGAATAGGGAGAACCAATGAGAGACTAGCTGTAGGTGTCTGCACGGGCAAATGTAACGCTCATTGCCGACCAGGAAGAGGAAGTAAACAAAGGCTCAGTGTGCCCTGCTGGAAACAGATTAGGGCCTGAAGCAATCCTGCGGTTTTGTGCCCAGCTCACAAGAAAGCGAGTTGAAGAAAGGAGCTCAGGGGCACTGTAATTCACAAACCTGCAGAGTTATAAATGACAGCTATCCTCCAAAAATATATTGAAGTAAGCCTGCGAAGGGGACTTGAAAGTAGGGCTGAATTTCAGGAAAAAGATTGCAGGGGGTAGACTGGAATTGCCCTGAAAGCATAGGAAAAGAGGCACAACGTCGACAATGATGCACTTGGCCAAAAAGGGCGTATGCGTTTTTTCCTGAATATATTCAGGAAAAAACGCAAAAGCCCTTTTTGGCCAACCAAGCAAGCCTGTAAAGGAAATCTGCACTACAATGAAGTCTCACTGCCCACCGGGCAAGAGGGCCATCTGAAAAAAGTGTAAAATCCAGAAAGGTAGGACAGGATATGGAGAACAGGGAGCCTTGTTATGCTGATTGGCAGGATGTAAATTGCCAACAGCCACCCTGGAGAAGTGTATGGTGTTTCCTGAAACACGTAAGAAATAAAGCAACACAGCCTATGGCAATTGCACTTATGGTCCTATTCCTTAGGGAAATCAAAATCAAAAACAGAGAGCCACTCCAAAGTTTGGGACGGCTGTGTTTCCAAGAAGCTCGTCTACAGTACCAGGTAAATATCCCAGAAAGCAAAAAATGGATAAAGAAGTTGTGGCACGTACGTGCAATGCAATATCACTCAGCAATGAAATCTGTGTCATCAGGCCCGTAGCGGCATAGTGAGTGGATGCAGGTACGGTGATTCTACGTGAACTACGACACACAGAAAAAGAAACATCATAAGATATCACTAATACACGGAATGTAAACTTGACTACACATGAACTGAATTACAAAACAGAACAGGGTCTCAAATTTAGAAAACCAACTAGTGCTTGCTTATGGGGAAAGGTGCCTTGGGGGGCTGCATATAACCAGAGACTGAAATTAGCACAGATAACTTTCCATAGGCCAAATATGTAATAGAAAAGACCTACTCCTTGCTCAACGAAATGGACCCAACACCACATATTCAACGCCTAGGAATATACCTGACTAGGAAGAATCTTAAAACCCATGGATTTATATGTCTCCGTAAGAGAATCAAGCGTGTGTACAGCGGCCGAAATGCAGCAGTGAAAATCCGATAAATCCCATTATCAAAATAAATTTCGAAAACAAAACACAAAGACAGTGAAATCGAGAGCAATTCTTAACTAATTCACTCAGGGCATGTGATGCAACCGGGATTGACCACATCTACACCCAGAGCTGGTTGAGTCATAAGGCTGGACACTTCAGGCTGATAGCATTGGTGAGTTTCCGTGAGCAAATGCAGACCCTTTGAAGTCATACTGCATGGTACCCATTCCATGGGTCCCAACTCTCCAGGTTCAAGGCATTCTTCCTCCAGTTAAAACATGCATGGGAAACCCAGAGTATCGTTCACCGTGTGATTGGGAAACGATTTAAAATGCATCTCAGTTTTCATATCCTGGTCCTCGGCTTCACCATTCCAGATGCTTTACTAACACTCTCCCCGCTTGGAGAGTCAGTGCCTTTAAACTCCTGTTTGGCAGAGCTTGCCATTTCTGTGCAAGATGAACAGGAATAGGGAGAACCAATGAGAGACTAGCTGTAGGTGTCTGCACGGGCAAATGTAACGCTCATTGCCGACCAGGAAGAGGAATTAAACAAAGGCTCAGCGTGCCCTGCTGAAAATAGATTAGGGCCTGAAGCAATCCTGCGGTTTTGTGCCCAGCTCACAAGAAAGGGAGTTGAAGAAAGGAGCTCAGGGGCACTGTAATTCACAAACCTGCAGAGTTATAAATGACAGCTATCCTCCAAAAATATATTGAAGTAAGCCTGCGAAGGGGACTTGAAAGCGGGGCAGAATTTCAGGAAAACGATTGCAGGGGGTAGACTGGAATTGCCCTGAAAGCATAGGAAAAGAGGCAAAACGTCGACAATGATGCACTTGGCCAAAAAGGGCGTATGCGTTTTTTCCTGAATATATTCAGGAAAAAACGCATACGCCGTTTTTGGCCAACCAAGCAAGCCTGTAAAGGAAATCTGTACTACAATGAATTCTAACTGCCCCCCGGGCAAAAGGGCCATCTGACAAAAGTGTAAAATCCAGAAAGGTAGGACAGGATATGGAGAACAGGGAGCCTTGTTATGCTGATTGGCAGGATGTAAATTGCCAGCAGCCACCCTGGAGACGTGTATGGTGTTTCCTGAAACAAGTAAGAAAGAAAGCAACACAGCCTATGGCATTTCCACTTATGGTCCTATAGCTTACGGAAATTAAAATCAAAAACAGACAGCCACCCCAATATTTGGGACTGCTGTGTTCACAAGAAGCTCGTCTACAGTACCAGGTAAATATCCCAGAAAGCAAAAAATGGATAAAGAAGTTGTGGCACGTACGTGCAATGCAATATCACTCAGCAATGAAATCTGTGTCATCAGGCCCGTAGCGGCATAGTGAGTGGATGCAGGTACGGTGATTCTACGTGAACTACGTCACACAGAAAAAGAAACATCATAAGATATCACTAATACACGGAATGTAAACTTGACTACACATAAACTGAATTACAAAACAGAACAGGGTCTCAAATTTAGAAAACCAACTAGTGCTTGCTTATGGGGAAAGGGGCCTTGGGGTGCTGCATAAAACCAGAGACTGAAATTAGCACAGATGACTTTCCATAAGCCAAATATGTAATAGACAAGACCTACTCCGTGATCAACGAAATGGACTCAACACCACATATTCAACGCCTAGGAATATACCTGACTAGGAAGAATCTTAAAATCCATGGATTTATATGTCTCCGTAAGAGAATCAAGCGTGTGTACAGCGGCATAAACGCAGCAGTGAAAATCCGATAAATCCCATTATCAAAATAAATTTCAAAAACAAAACACAAGACAGTGAAATAGAGAGCAATTCTTAAATAGTTCACTCAGGGCATGTGATGCAACCGGGATTGACCACATCTACACCCAGAGCTGGTTGAGACATAAGGCTGGACACTTCAGGCTGATAGCATTGGTGAGTTTCGGTGAGCAAATGCAGACCCTTTGAAGTCATACTGCATGGTACCTATTCCATGGGTCCCAACTCTTCAGGTTCAAGGGATTCTTCCTCCAGCTAAAACATGCATGGGAAACCCACAGTATGGTCCACCGTGTGATTGGGAAACGATTTAAAATGCACCTCAGTTTTCGTATCCTGTTCCTCGGGTTCACCATTCCAGATGCTTTACTAAGACTCTCCCTGCTTGGAGAGTCAGTGCCTTTAACCTCCTGTTTGACACAGCTTGCAATTTCTGTGCAAGATGAACAGGAATAGGGAGAACCAATGAGAGACTAGCTATAGATGTCTGCACGGGCAAATGTAACGCTCATTTCCCACCAGGAAGAGGAATTAAACAAAGGCTCAGTGTGCCCTGCTGGAAACAGATTAGGGCCTGAAGCAATCCTGCGGTTTTGTGCCCAGCTCACAAGAAAGCGAGTTGAAGAAAGGAGCTCAGGGGCACTGTAATTCACAAACCTGCAGAGTTATAAATGACAGCTATCCTCCAAAAATATATTGAAGTAAGCCTGCGAAGGGGACTTGAAAGCGGGGCAGAATTTCAGGAAAACGATTGCAGGGGGTAGACTGGAATTGCCCTGAAAGCATAGGAAAAGAGGCAGAACGTCGACAATGATGCACTTGGCCAAAAAGGGCGTATGCGTTTTTTCCTGAATATATTCAGGAAAAAACGCATACGCCCTTTTTGGCCAACCAAGCAGGCCTGTAAAGGAAATCTGCACTACAATGAAGTCTCACTGCCCCACGGGCAAAAGGGCCATCTGAAAAAAGTGTAAAATCCAGAAAGGTAGGACAGGATATGGAGAACAGGGAGCCTTGTTATGCTGATTGGCAGGATGTAAATTGCCAGCAGCCACCCTGGAGAAATGTATGGTGTTTCCTGAAACACGTAAGAAACAAAGCAACACAGCCTATGGCACTTCTACTTATGGTCCTATAGCTTACGGAAATTAAAATCAAAAACAGACAGCCACCCCAATATTTGGGACAGCTGTGTTCACAAGAAGCTCGTCTACAGTACCAGGTAAATATCCCAGAAAGCAAAAAATGGATAAAGAAGTTGTGGCACGTACGTGCAATGCAATATCACTCAGCAATGAAATCTGTGTCATCAGGCCCGTAGCGGCATAGTGAGTGGATGCAGGTACGGTGATTCTACGTGAACTACATCACACAGAAAAAGAAACATCATAAGATATCACTAATACACGGAATGTAAACTTGACTACACATGAACTGAATTACAAAACAGAACAGGGTCTCAAATTTAGAAAACCAACTAGTGCTTGCTTATGGGGAAAGGTGCCTTGGGGTGCTGCATAAAACCAGAGACTGAAATTAGCACAGATAACTTTCCATAAGCCAAATATGTAATAGACAAGACCTACTCCGTGATCAACGAAATGGACTCAACACCACATATTCAACGCCTAGGAATATACCTGACTAGGAAGAATCTTAAAATCCATGGATTTATATGTCTCCGTAAGAGAATCAAGCGTGTGTACAGCGGCATAAACGCAGCAGTGAAAATCCGATAAATCCCATTATCAAAATAAATTTCAAAAACAAAACACAAAGACAGTGAAATAGAGAGCAATTCTTAAATAGTTCACTCAGGGCATGTGATGCAACCGGGATTGACCACATCTACACCCAGAGCTGGTTGAGACATAAGGCTGGACACTTCAGGCTGATAGCATTGGTGAGTTTCGGTGAGCAAATGCAGACCCTTTGAAGTCATACTGCATGGTACCTATTCCATGGGTCCCAACTCTTCAGGTTCAAGGGATTCTTCCTCCAGCTAAAACATGCATGGGAAACCCACAGTATGGTCCACCGTGTGATTGGGATACGATTTAAAATGCACCTCAGTTTTCGTATCCTGTTCCTCGGGTTCACCATTCAAGATGCTTTACTAAGACTCTCCCTGCTTGGACAGTCAGTGCCTTTAACCTCCTGTTTGGCACAGCTTGCAATTTCTGTGCAAGATGAACAGGAATAGGGAGAACCAATGAGAGACTAGCTATAGATGTCTGCACGGGCAAATGTAACGCTCATTTCCCACCAGGAAGAGGAATTAAACAAAGGCTCAGTGTGCCCTGCTGGAAACAGATTAAGGTCTGAAGCAATCCTGCGGTTTTGTGCCCAGCTCACAAGAAAGCGAGTTGAAGAAAGGAGCTCAGAGGCACTGTAATTCACAAACCTGCAGAGTTATAAATGACAGCTATCCTCCAAAAATATATTGAAGTAAGCCTGCGAAGGGGACTTGAAAGCGGGGCAGAATTTCAGGAAAACGATTGCAGGGGGTAGACTGGAATTGCCCTGAAAGCATAGGAAAAGAGGCAGAACGTCGACAATGATGCACTTGGCCAAAAAGGGCGTATGCGTTTTTTCCTGAATATATTCAGGAAAAAACGCATACGCCCTTTTTGGCCAACCAAGCAGGCCTGTAAAGGAAATCTGCACTACAATGAAGTCTCACTGCCCCACGGGCAAAAGGGCCATCTGAAAAAAGTGTAAAATCCAGAAAGGTAGGACAGGATATGGAGAACAGGGAGCCTTGTTATGCTGATTGGCAGGATGTAAATTGCCAGCAGCCACCCTGGAGAAATGTATGGTGTTTCCTGAAACACGTAAGAAACAAAGCAACACAGCCTATGGCACTTCCACTTATGGTCCTATAGCTTACGGAAATTAAAATCAAAAACAGACAGCCACCCCAATATTTGGGATGGCTGTGTTCACAAGAAGCTCGTCTACAGTATCAAATAAATATCCCAGAAAGCAAAAAATGGATAAAGAAGTTGTGGCACGTACGAACAATGCAATATCACTCAGCAATGAAATCTGTGTCATCAGGCCCGTAGCGGCATAGTGAGTGGATGCAGGTACGGTGATTCTACGTGAACTACGTCACACAGAAAAAGAAACATCATAAGATATCACTAATACACGGAATGTAAACTTGACTACACATGAACTGAATTACAAAACAGAACAGGGTCTCAAATTTAGGAAACAAACTAGTGCTTGCTTATGGGGAAAGGTGCCTTGGGGTGCTGCATAAAACCAGAGACTGAAATTAGCACAGATAACTTTCCATAAGCCAAATATGTAATAGACAAGACCTACTCCTTGTTCAACGAAATGGACCCAACACCACATATTCAACGCCTAGGAATATACCTGACTAGGAAGAATCTTAAAACCCATGGATATATATGTTTCCATAAGAGAATCAAGCGTGTGTACAGCGGCATAAACGCAGCAGTGAAAATCCGATAAATCCCATTATCAAAATAAATTTCAAAAACAAAACACAAAGACAGTGAAATAGAGAGCAATTCTTAAATAATTCACTCAGGGCATGTGATGCAACCGGGATTTAACACATCTACACCCAGAGCTGGTTGAGACATAAGGCTGGACACTTCAGGCTGATAGCATTGGTGAGTTTCGGTGAGCAAATGCAGACCCTTTGAAGTCATACTGCATGGTACCCATTCCATGGGTCCCAACTCTCCAGGTTCAAGGGATTCTTCCTCCAGCTAAAACATGCATGGGAAACCCAGAGTATCGTCCACCGTGTGATTGGGAAACGATTTAAAATGCATCTCAGTTTTCGTATCCTGGTCCTCGGGTTCACCATTCCAGATGCTTTACTAACACTCTCCCCGCTTGGAGAGTCAGTGCCTTTAACCTCCTCTTTGGCACAGCTTGCAATTTCTGTGCAAGATGAACAGGAATAGGGAGAACCAATGAGAGACTAGGTGTAGGTGTCTGCACGGGCAAATGTAAAGCTCATTGCCCACCAGGAAGAGGAATTAAACAAAGGCTCAGTGTGCCCTGCTGGAAACAGATTAGGGCCTGAAGCAATCCTGCGGTTTTGTGCCCAGCTCACAAGAAAGCGAGTTGAAGAAAGGAGCTCAGGGGCACTGTAATTCACAAACCTGCAGAGTTATAAATGACAGCTATCCTCCAAAAATATATTGAAGTAAGCCTGCGAAGGGGACTTGAAAGCGGGGCAGAATTTCAGGAAAACGATTGCAGGGGGTAGACTGGAATTGCCCTGAAAGCATAGGAAAAGAGGTAGAACGTCGACAATGATGCACTTGGCCAAAAAGGGCGTATGCGTTTTTTCCTGAATATATTCAGGAAAAAACGCATACGCCCTTTTTGGCCAACAAAGCAAGCCTGTAAAGGAAATGTGCACTACAATGAAATCTCACTGCCCCCCGGGCAAAAGGGCCATCTGAAAAAAGTGTAAAATCCAGAAAGTTAGGACAGGATATGGAGAACAGGGAGCCTTGTTATGCTGATTGGCAGGATGTAAATTGCCAGCAGCCACCCTGGAGAAGTGTATGGTGTTTCCTGAAACACGTAAGAAACAAAGCAACACAGCCTATGGCACTTCCACTTTTGGTTCTATAGCTTACGGAAATTAAAATCAAAAACAGACAGCCACCCCAATATTTGGGACGGCTGTGTTCACAAGAAGCTCGTCTACAGTATCAGGTAAATATCCCAGAAAGCAAAAAATGGATAAAGAAGTTGTGGCACGTACGTTCAATGCAATATCACTCAGCAATGAAATCTGTGTCATCAGGCCCGTAGCGGCATAGTGAGTGGATGCAGGTACGGTGGTTGTACGTGAACAACGTCACACAGAAAAAGAAACATCATAAGTTATCACTAATACACGGAATGTAAACTTGACTACACATGAACTGAATTACAAAACAGAACAGGGTCTCAAATTTAGAAAACCAACTAGTGCTTGCTTATGGGGAAAGGTGCCTTGGGGTGCTGCATATAACCAGAGACTGAAATTAGCACAGATAACTTTCCATAGGCCAAATATGTAATAGAAAAGACCTACTCCTTGCTTAACGAAATGGACCCAACACCACATATTCAACGCCTAGGAATATACCTGACTAGGAAGAATCTTAAAACCCATGGATTTATATGTCTCCGTAAGAGAATCAAGCGTGTGTACAGCGGCCGAAACGCAGCAGTGAAAATCCGATAAATCCCATTATCAAAATAAATTTCGAAAACAAAACACAAAGACAGTGAAATAGAGAGCAATTCTTAACTAATTCACTCAGGGCATGTGATGCAACCGGGATTGACCACATGTACACCCAGAGCTGGTTGAGACATAAGGCTGGACACTTCAGGCTGATAGCATTGGTGAGTTTCGGTGAGCAAATGCAGACCCTTTGAAGTCATACTGCATGGTACCCATTCCATGGGTCCCAACTCTCCAGGTTCAAGGCATTCTTCCTCCAGTTAAAACATGCATGGGAAACCCAGAGTATCGTCCACCGTGTGATTGGGAAACGATTTAAAATGCATCTCAGTTTTCATATCCTGGTCCTCGGGTTCACCATTCCAGATGCTTTACTAACACTCTCCCCGCTTGGAGAGTCAGTGCCTTTAAACTCCTCTTTGGCACAGCTTGCAATTTCTGTGCAAGATGAACAGGAATAGGGAGAACCAATGAGAGACTAGGTGTAGGTGTCTGCACGGGCAAATGTAAAGCTCATTGCCCACCAGGAAGAGGAATTAAACAAAGGCTCAGTGTGCCCTGCTGGAAACAGTTTAGGGCCTGAAGCAATCCTGCGGTTTTGTGCCCAGCTCACAAGAAAGCGAGTTGAAGAAAGGAGCTCAGGGGCACTGTAATTCACAAACCTGCAGAGTTATAAATGACAGCTATCCTCCAAAAATATATTGAAGTAAGCCTGCGAAGGGGACTTGAAAGCGGGGCAGAATTTCAGGAAAACGATTGCAGGGGGTAGACTGGAATTGCCCTGAAAGCATAGGAAAAGAGGTAGAACGTCGACAATGATGCACTTGGCCAAAAAGGGCGTATGCGTTTTTTCCTGAATATATTCAGGAAAAAACGCATACGCCCTTTTTGGCCAACAAAGCAAGCCTGTAAAGGAAATGTGCACTACAATGAAATCTCACTGCCCCCCGGGCAAAAGGGCCATCTGAAAAAAGTGTAAAATCCAGAAAGTTAGGACAGGATATGGAGAACAGGGAGCCTTGTTATGCTGATTGGCAGGATGTAAATTGCCAGCAGCCACCCTGGAGAAGTGTATGGTGTTTCCTGAAACACGTAAGAAACAAAGCAACACAGCCTATGGCACTTCCACTTTTGGTTCTATAGCTTACGGAAATTAAAATCAAAAACAGACAGCCACCCCAATATTTGGGACGGCTGTGTTCACAAGAAGCTCGTCTACAGTATCAGGTAAATATCCCAGAAAGCAAAAAATGGATAAAGAAGTTGTGGCACGTACGTTCAATGCAATATCACTCAGCAATGAAATCTGTGTCATCAGGCCCGTAGCGGCATAGTGAGTGGATGCAGGTACGGTGGTTGTACGTGAACAACGTCACACAGAAAAAGAAACATCATAAGTTATCACTAATACACGGAATGTAAACTTGACTACACATGAACTGAATTACAAAACAGAACAGGGTCTCAAATTTAGAAAACCAACTAGTGCTTGCTTATGGGGAAAGGTGCCTTGGGGTGCTGCATATAACCAGAGACTGAAATTAGCACAGATAACTTTCCATAGGCCAAATATGTAATAGAAAAGACCTACTCCTTGCTTAACGAAATGGACCCAACACCACATATTCAACGCCTAGGAATATACCTGACTAGGAAGAATCTTAAAACCCATGGATTTATATGTCTCCGTAAGAGAATCAAGCGTGTGTACAGCGGCCGAAACGCAGCAGTGAAAATCCGATAAATCCCATTATGAAAATAAATTTCGAAAACAAAACACAAAGACAGTGAAATAGAGAGCAATTCTTAACTAATTCACTCAGGGCATGTGATGCAACCGGGATTGACCACATGTACACCCAGAGCTGGTTGAGACATAAGGCTGGACACTTCAGGCTGATAGCATTGGTGAGTTTCGGTGAGCAAATGCAGACCCTTTGAAGTCATACTGCATGGTACCCATTCCATGGGTCCCAACTCTCCAGGTTCAAGGCATTCTTCCTCCAGTTAAAACATGCATGGGAAACCCAGAGTATCGTCCACCGTGTGATTGGGAAACGATTTAAAATGCATCTCAGTTTTCATATCCTGGTCCTCGGGTTCACCATTCCAGATGCTTTACTAACACTCTCCCCGCTTGGAGAGTCAGTGCCTTTAAACTCCTCTTTGGCACAGCTTGCAATTTCTGTGCAAGATGAACAGGAATAGGGAGAACCAATGAGAGACTAGCTGTAGGTGTCTGCACGGGCAAATGTAAAGCTCATTGCCCACCAGGAAGAGGAATTAAACAAAGGCTCAGTGTGCCCTGCTGGAAACAGATTAGGGCCTGAAGCAATCCTGCGGTTTTGTGCCCAGCTCACAAGAAAGCGATTTGAAGAAAGGAGCTCAGGGGCACTGTAATTCACAAACCTGCAGAGTTATAAATGACAGCTATCCTCCAAAAATATATTGAAGTAAGCCTGCGAAGGGGACTTGAAAGCGGGGCAGAATTTCAGGAAAACGATTGCAGGGGGTAGACTGGAATTGCCCTGAAAGCATAGGAAAAGAGGTAGAACGTCGACAATGATGCACTTGGCCAAAAAGGGCGTATGCGTTTTTTCCTGAATATATTCAGGAAAAAACGCATACGCCCTTTTTGGCCAACAAAGCAAGCCTGTAAAGGAAATGTGCACTACAATGAAATCTCACTGCCCCCCGGGCAAAAGGGCCATCTGAAAAAAGTGTAAAATCCAGAAAGTTAGGACAGGATATGGAGAACAGGGAGCCTTGTTATGCTGATTGGCAGGATGTAAATTGCCAGCAGCCACCCTGGAGAAGTGTATGGTGTTTCCTGAAACACGTAAGAAACAAAGCAACACAGCCTATGGCACTTCCACTTTTGGTTCTATAGCTTACGGAAATTAAAATCAAAAACAGACAGCCACCCCAATATTTGGGACGGCTGTGTTCACAAGAAGCTCGTCTACAGTATCAGGTAAATATCCCAGAAAGCAAAAAATGGATAAAGAAGTTGTGGCACGTACGTTCAATGCAATATCACTCAGCAATGAAATCTGTGTCATCAGGCCCGTAGCGGCATAGTGAGTGGATGCAGGTACGGTGGTTGTACGTGAACAACGTCACACAGAAAAAGAAACATCATAAGTTATCACTAATACACGGAATGTAAACTTGACTACACATGAACTGAATTACAAAACAGAACAGGGTCTCAAATTTAGAAAACCAACTAGTGCTTGCTTATGGGGAAAGGTGCCTTGGGGTGCTGCATATAACCAGAGACTGAAATTAGCACAGATAACTTTCCATAGGCCAAATATGTAATAGAAAAGACCTACTCCTTGCTTAACGAAATGGACCCAACACCACATATTCAACGCCTAGGAATATACCTGACTAGGAAGAATCTTAAAACCCATGGATTTATATGTCTCCGTAAGAGAATCAAGCGTGTGTACAGCGGCCGAAACGCAGCAGTGAAAATCCGATAAATCCCATTATGAAAATAAATTTCGAAAACAAAACACAAAGACAGTGAAATAGAGAGCAATTCTTAACTAATTCACTCAGGGCATGTGATGCAACCGGGATTGACCACATGTACACCCAGAGCTGGTTGAGACATAAGGCTGGACACTTCAGGCTGATAGCATTGGTGAGTTTCGGTGAGCAAATGCAGACCCTTTGAAGTCATACTGCATGGTACCCATTCCATGGGTCCCAACTCTCCAGGTTCAAGGCATTCTTCCTCCAGTTAAAACATGCATGGGAAACCCAGAGTATCGTCCACCGTGTGATTGGGAAACGATTTAAAATGCATCTCAGTTTTCATATCCTGGTCCTCGGGTTCACCATTCCAGATGCTTTACTAACACTCTCCCCGCTTGGAGAGTCAGTGCCTTTAACCTCCTGTTTGGCACAGCTTGCAATTTCTGTGCAAGATGAACAGGAATAGGGAGAACCAATGAGAGACTAGCTGTAGGTGTCTGCACGGGCAAATGTAACGCTCATTTCCCACCAGGAAGAGGAATTAACCATAGGCTCAGCGTGCCCTGCCGGAAACAGATTAGGGCCTGAAGCAATCCTGCGGTTTTGTGCCCAGCTCACAAGAAAGCGAGTTGAAGAAAGGAGCTCAGGGGCACTGTATTTCACAAACCTGCAGAGTTATAAATGACAGCTATCCTCCAAAAATATATTGAAGTAAGCCTGCGGAGGGGACTTGAAAGCGGGGCAGAATTTCAGGAAAACGATTGCAGGGGGTAGACTGGAATTGCCCTGTAAGCATAGGAAAAGAGGCAGAACGTCGACAATGATGCACTTGGCCAAAAAGGGCGTATGCGTTTTTTCCTGAATATATTCAGGAAAAAACGCATACGCCCTTTTTGGCCAACCAAGCAAGCCTGTAAAGGAAATCTGCACTGCAATGAAATCTCACTGCCCCCCCGGGCAAAAGGGCCATCTGAAAAAAGTGTAAAATCCAGAAAGTTAGGACAGGATATGGAGAACAGGGAGCCTTGTTATGCTGATTGGCAGGATGTAAATTGTGAACAGCCACCCTGGAGAAGTGTATGGTGTTTCCTGAAACACGTAAGAAATAAAGCAACACAGCCTATGGCAATTGCAATTATGGTCCTATTGCTTAGGGAAATTAAAATCAAAAACGGAGAGCCACCCCAAAGTTTGGGACGGCTGTGTTCCCAAGAAGCTCGTCTACAGTACCAGGTAAATATCCCAGAAAGCAAAAAATGGAAAAAGAAGTTGTGGCACGTACGTGCAATGCAATATCACTCAGCAATGAAATCTGTGTCATCAGGCCGGTAGCGGCATAGTGAGTGGATGCAGGTACGGTGATTCTACGTGAACTACGTCACACAGAAAAAGAAACATCATAAGATATCACTAATACAGGGAATGTAAACTTGACTACACATGAACTGAATTACAAAACAGAACAGGGTCATAAATTTAGAAAACCAACTAGTGCTTGTTTATGGGGCAAGGTGCCTTGGGTTGCTGCATAAAAGCAGAGACTGAAATTAGCACAGATAACATTCCATAAGCCAAATATGTAATAGACAAGACCTACTCCTTGCTCAACGAAATGGACTCAACACCACATATTCAACGCCTAGCAATATACCTGACTAGGAAGAATCTTAAAACCCATGGATTTATATGTCTCCCTAAGAGAATCAAGCGTGTGTACTGCGGCATAAACGCAGCAGTGAAAATCCGATAAATCCCATTATCAAAATAAATTTCAAAAACAAAACACAAAGACAGTGAAATAGAGAGCAATTCTTAAATAATTCACTCAGGGCATGTGATGCAACCGGGATTGACCACATCTACACCCAGAGCTGGTTGAGACATAAGGCTGGACACTTCAGGCTGATAGCATTGGTGAGTTTCGGTGAGCAAATGCAGACCCTTTGAAGTCATACTGCATGGTACCTATTCCATGGGTCCCAACTCTTCAGGTTCAAGGGATTCTTCCTCCAGCTAAAACATGCATGGGAAACCCAGAGTATGGTCCACCGTGTGATTGGGAAACGATTTAAAATGCACCTCAGTTTTCGTACCCTGGTCCTCGGGTTCACCATTCCAGATGCTTTACTAACACTCTCCCCGCTTGGAGAGTCAGTGCCTATAACCTCCTCTTTGGCACAGCTTGCAATTTCTGTGCAAGATGAACAGGAATAGGGAGAACCAATGAGAGACTAGCTATAGGTGTCTGCACGGGCAAATGTAACGCTCATTTCCCACCAGGAAGAGGAATTAAACAAAGGCTCAGTGTGCCCTGCTGGAAACAGATTAGGGCCTGAAGCAATCCTGCGGTTTTGTGCCCAGCTCTCAAGAAAGCGAGTTGAAGAAAGGAGCTCAGGGGCACTGTAATTCACAAACCTGCAGAGTTATAAATGACAGCTATCTTCCAAAAGTATACTGAAGTAAGCCTGCGTAGGGGACTTGAAAGCGGGGCAGAATTTCAGGAAAACGATTGCAGGGGGTAGACAGGAATTGCCCTGAAAGCATAGGAAACCAGGCACAACGTCGACAATGATGCACTTGGCCAAATATATTCAGGAAAAAACGCATACGCCCTTTTTGGCCAACCAAGCAAGCCTGTAAAGGAAATCTGCACTACAATGAAGTCTCACTGCCCCCCGGGCAAGAGGGGCATCTGAAAAAAGTGTAAAATCCAGAAAGGTAGGACAGGATATAGAGAAGAGGGAGCCTTGTTATGCTGATTGGCAGGATGTTAATTGCCAACAGCCACCCTGCAGAAGTGTATGGTGTTTCCTGAAACACGTAAGAAATAAAGCAACACAGCCTATGGCAATTGCACTTATGGTCCTATTCCTTAGGGAAATTGAAATCAAATACAGAGAGCCACCCCAAAGTTTGGGACGGCTGTGTTCCCAAGAAGCTCGTCTACAGTACCAGGTAAATATCCCAGAAAGCAAAAAATGGATAAAGAAGTTGTGGCACGTATGTGCAGTGCAATATCACTCAGCAATGAAATCTGTGTCATCAGGCCCGTAGCGGCATAGTGAGTGGATGCAGGTACGGTGATTCTACGTGAACTACGTCACACAGAAATAGAAACATCATAAGATATCACTAATACACGGAATGTAAACTTGACTACACATGAACTGAATTACAAAACAGAACAGGGTCTCAAATTTAGAAAACCAACTAGTGCTTGCTTATGGGGAAAGGTGCCTTGGGGTGCTGCATAAAACCAGAGAATGAAATTAGCACAGATAACATTCCATAAGCCAAATATGTAATAGACAAGACCTACTCCTTGCTCAACGAAATGGACTCAACACCACATATTCAACGCCTAGGAATATACCTGACTAGGAAGAATCTTAAAACCCATGGATATATATGTCTCCATAATAGAATCAAGCGTGTGTACAACGGCCGAAACGCAGCAGTGAAAATCCGATAAATCCCATTATCAAAATAAATTTCGAAAACAAAACACAAAGACAGTGAAATAGAGAGCAATTCTTAAATAATTCACTCAGGGCATGTGATGCAACCGGGATGACCACATCTACACCCAGAGCTGGTTGAGACATAAGGCTGGACACTTCAGGCTGATAGCATTGGGTGAGTTTCGGTGAGCAAATGCAGACCCTTTGAAGTCATACTGCATGGTACCCATTCCATGGTTCCCAACTCTCCAGGTTCAAGGGATTCTTCTCCAGCTAAAACATGCATGGGAAACCCAGAGTATCGTCCACCGTGTGATTGGGAAACGATTTAAAATGCATCTCAGTTTTCGTATCCTGGTCCTCGGGTTCACAATTCCAGATGCTTTACTAACACTCTCCCCGCTTGGAGAGTCAGTGCCTTTAACCTCCTCTTTGGCACAGCTTGCAATTTCTGTGCCAGATGAACAGGAATAGGGAGAAACAATGAGAGACTAGCTGTAGGTGTCTGCACGGGCAAATGTAACGCTCATTGCCCACCAGGAAGAGGAATTAAACAAAGGCTCAGTGTGCCCTGCTGGAAACAGTTTAGGGCCTGAAGCAATCCTGCGGTTTTGTGCCCAGCTCACAAGAAAGCGAGTTGAAGAAAGGAGCTCAGAGGCACTGTAATTCACAAATCTGCAGAGTTATAAATGACAGCTATCCTCCAAAAATATATTGAAGTAAGCCTGCGAAGGGGACTTGAAAGCGGGGCAGAATTTCAGGAAAACGATTGCAGGGGGTAGACTGGAATTGCCCTGAAAGCATAGGAAAAGAGGCAGAACGTCGACAATGATGCACTTGGCCAAAAAGGGGGTATGAATTTTTTCCTGAATATATTCAGGAAAAAACGCATACGCCCTTTTTGGCCAACCAGGCAAGCCTGTAATGGAAATCTCCACTACAATGTAGTCTCACTGACCCCCGGGCAAAAGGGCCATCTGAAAAAAGTGTAAAATCCAGAAAGGTAGGACAGGATATGGAGAACAGGGAGCCTTGTTATGCTGATTGGCAGGATGTAAATTGTGAACAGCCACCCTGGAGAAGTGTATGGTGTTTCCTGAAACACGTAAGAAACAAAGCAACACAGCCTATGGCACTTCCACTTATGGTCCTATAGCTTACGGAAATTAAAATCAAAAACAGACAGCCACCCCAATATTTGGGACGGCTGTGTTGACAAGAAGCTCGTCTACAGTATCAGGTAAATATCCCAGAAAGCAAAAAATGGATAAAGAAGTTGTGGCACGTACGTGCAATGCAATATCACTCAGCAATGAAATCTGTGTCATCAGGCCCGTAGCGGCATAGTAAGTGGCTGCAGGTACGGTGATTCTACGTGAACTACGTCACACAGAAAAAGAAACATCATAAGATATCACTAATACACGGAATGTAAACTTGACTACACATGAACTGAATTACAAAACAGAACAGGGTCTCAAATTTAGAAAACCAACTAGTGCTTGCTTATGGGGAAAGGTGCGTTGGGGTGCTGCATAAAAACAGAGACTGAAATTAGCACAGATAACATTCCATAAGCCAAATATGTAATAGACAAGACCTACTCCTTGCTCAACGAAATGGACTCAACACCACATATTCAACTCCTAGTAATATACCTGACTAGGAAAAATCTTAAAACCCATGGATATATATGTCTCCGTAAGAGAATCAAGCGTGTGTACAGCGGCCGAAACGCAGCAGTGAAAATCCGATAAATCCCATTATCAAAATAAATTTCGAAAACAAAACACAAAGACAGTGAAATAGAGAGCAATTCTTAAATAATTCACTCAGGGCATGTGATGCAACCGGGATTGACCACATCTACACCCAGAGCTGGTTGAGACATAAGGCTGGACACTTCAGGCTGATAGCATTGGTGAGTTTTGGTGAGCAAATGCAGACCCTTTGAAGTCATACTGCATGGTACCCATTCCATGGGTCCCAACTCTCCAGGTTCAAGGGATTCTTCCTCCAGCTAAAACATGCATGGGAAACCCAGAGTATCGTCCACCGTGTGATTGGGAAATGATTTAAAATGCATCTCAGTTTTCGTATCCTGGTCCTCGGGTTCACCATTCCAGATGCTTTACTATCACTCTCCCCGCTTGGAGAGTCAGTGCCTTTAACCTCCTGTTTGGCACAGATTGCAATTTCTGTGCAAGATGAACAGGAATAGGGAGAACCAATGAGAGACTAGATGTAGGTGTCTGCACGGGCAAATGTAACGTTCATTGCCCACCAGGAAGAGGAATTAAACAAAGGCACAGTGTGCCCTGCTGGAAACAGATTAGGGCCTGAAGCAATCCTGCGGTTTTGTGCCCAGCTCACAAGAAAGCGAGTTGAAGAAAGGAGCTCAGGGGCACTGTAATTCACAAACCTGCAGAGTTATAAATGACAGCTATCCTCCAAAAATATATTGAAGTAAGCCTGCGAAGGGGACTTGAAAGCGGGGCAGAATTTCAGGAAAACGATTGCAGGGGGTAGACTGGAATTGCCCTGAAAGCATAGGAAAAGAGGCACAACTTCGACAATGATGCACTTGGCCAAAAAGTGCGTATGCGTTTTTTCCTGAATATATTCAGGAAAAAACGCATACGCCCTTTTTGGCCAACCAAGCAAGCCTGTAAAGGAAATCTGCACTACAATGAAATCTCACTGCCCCCCCGGGCAAAGGGGCCATCTGAAAAAAGTGTAAAATCCAGAAAGGTAGGACAGGATATGGAGAACAGGGAGCCTTGTTATGCTGATTGGCAGGATGTAAATTGCCAGCAACCACCCTGGAAAAGTGTATGGTGTTTCCTGAAACACGTAAGAAACAAAGCAACACAGCCTATGGCACTTCCACTTATGGTCCTATAGCTTACAGAAATTAAAATCAAAAACAGACAGCCACCCCAATATTTGGGACGGCTGTGTTCACAAGAAGCTCGTCTACAGTATCAGGTAAATATCCCAGAAAGCAAAAAATGGATAAACAAGTTGTGGCACGTACGTGCAATGCAATATCACTCAGCAATGAAATCTGTGTCATCAGGCCCGTAGCGGCATAGTGAGTGGATGCAGGTACGGTGATTCTACGTGAACTACGTCACACAGAAAAAGAAACATCATAAGATATCACTAATACACGGAATGTAAACTTGACTACACATAAACTGAATTACAAAACAGAACAGGGTCTCAAATTAAGAAAACCAACTAGTGCTTGCTTATGGGGAAAGGTGCGTTGGGGTGCTGCATAAAACCAGAGACTGAAATTAGCACAGATAACATTCCATAAGCCAAATATGTAATAGACAAGACCTACTCCTTGCTCAACGAAATGGACTCAACACCACATATTCAACGCCTAGGAATATACCTGACTAGGAAGAATCTTAAAACCCATGGATATATATGTCTCCGTAAGAGAATCAAGCGTGTGTACAGCGGCGGAAATGCAGCAGTGAAAATCCGATAAATCCCATTATCAAAATAAATTTCGAAAACAAAACACAAAGACAGTGAAATAGAGAGCAATTCTTAACTAATTCACTCAGGGCATGTGATGCAACCGGGATTGACCACATGTACACCCAGAGCTGGTTGAGACATAAGGCTGGACACTTCTGGCTGATAGCACTGGTGAGTTTTGGTGAGCAAATGCAGACCCTTTGAAGTCATACTTCATGGTACCCATTCCATGGGTCCCAACTCTCCAGGTTCAAGGCATTCTTCCTCCAGCTAAAACATGCATGGGAAACCCAGAGTATCGTCCACCGTGTGATTGGGAAACGATTTAAAATGCATCTCAGTTTTCGTATCCTGGTCCTCGGGTTCACCATTCCAGATGCTTTACTAACACTCTCCCCGCTTGGAGAGTCAGTGCCTTTAACCTCCTCTTTGGCACAGCTTGCAATTTCTGTGCAAGATGAACAGGAATAGGGAGAACCAATGAGAGACTAGCTGTAGGTGTCTGCACGGGCAAATGTAACGCACATTGCCCACCAGGAAGAGGAATTAAACAAAGGCTCAGTGTGCCCTGCTGGAAACAGATTAGGGCCTGAAGCAATCCTGCGGTTTTGTGCCCAGCTCACAAGAAAGCGAGTTGAAGAAAGGAGCTCAGGGGCACTGTAATTCACAAACCTGCAGAGTTATAAATGACAGCTATCCTCCAAAAATATATTGAAGTAAGCCTGCGAAGGGGACTTGAAAGCGGGGCAGAATGTCAGGAAAACGATTGCAGGGGGTAGACTGGAATTGCCCTGAAAGCATAGGAAAAGAGGCACAACGTCGACAATGATGCACTTGGCCAAAAAGTGCGTATGCGTTTTTTCCTGAATATATTCAGGAAAAAACGCATACGCCCTTTTTGGCCAACCAAGCAAGCCTGTAAAGGAAATCTGCACTACAATGAAATCTCACTGCCCCCCCGGGCAAAGGGGCCATCTGAAAAAAGTGTAAAATCCAGAAAGGTAGGACAGGATATGGAGAACAGGGAGCCTTGTTATGCTGATTGGCAGGATGTAAATTGCCAGCAACCACCCTGGAAAAGTGTATGGTGTTTCCTGAAACACGTAAGAAACAAAGCAACACAGCCTATGGCACTTCCACTTATGGTCCTATAGCTTACAGAAATTAAAATCAAAAACAGACAGCCACCCCAATATTTGGGACGGCTGTGTTCACAAGAAGCTCGTCTACAGTATCAGGTAAATATCCCAGAAAGCAAAAAATGGATAAAGAAGTTGTGGCACGTACGTGCAATGCAATATCACTCAGCAATGAAATCTGTGTCATCAGGCCCGTAGCGGCATAGTGAGTGGATGCAGGTACGGTGATTCAACGTGAACTACGTCACACAGAAAAAGAAACATCATAAGATATCACTAATACACGGAATGTAAACTTGACTACACATGAACTGAATTACAAAACAGAACAGGGTCTCAAATTAAGAAAACCAACTAGTGCTTGTTTATGGGGAAAGGTGCGTTGGGGTGCTGCATAAAACCAGAGACTTAAATTAGCACAGATAACATTCCATAAGCCAAATATGTAATAGACAAGACCTACTCCTTGCTCAACGAAATGGACTCAACACCACATATTCAACGCCTAGGAATATACCTGACTAGGAAGAATCTTAAAACCCATGGATATATATGTCTCCATAAGAGAATCAAGCGTGTGTACAGCGGAGGAAATGCAGCAGTGAAAATCCGATAAATCCCATTATCAAAATAAATTTCGAAAACAAAACACAAAGACAGTGAAATAGAGAGCAATTCTTAAATAATTCACTCAGGGCATGTGATGCAACCGGGATTGACCACATCTACACCCAGAGCTGGTTGAGACATAAGGCTGGACACTTCTGGCTGATAGCACTGGTGAGTTTCGGTGAGCAAATGCAGACCCTTTGAAGTCATACTTCATGGTACCCATTCCATGGGTCCCAACTCTCCAGGTTCAAGGCATTCTTCCTCCAGCTAAAACATGCATGGGAAACCCAGAGTATCGTCCACCGTGTGATTGGGAAACGATTTAAAATGCATCTCAGTTTTCGTATCCTGGTCCTCGGGTTCACCATTCCAGATGCTTTACTAACACTCTCCCCGCTTGGAGAGTCAGTGCCTTTAACCTCCTCTTTGGCACAGCTTGCAATTTCTGTGCAAGATGAACAGGAATAGGGAGAACCAATGAGAGACTAGCTGTAGGTGTCTGCACGGGCAAATGTAACGCTCATTGCCCACCAGGAAGAGGAATTAAACAAAGGCTCAGTGTGCCCTGCTGGAAACAGATTAGGGCCTGAAGCAATCCTGCGGTTTTGTGCCCAGCTCACAAGAAAGCGAGTTGAAGAAAGGAGCTCAGGGGCACTGTAATTCACAAACCTGCAGAGTTATAAATGACAGCTATCCTCCAAAAATATATTGAAGTAAGCCTGCGAAGGGGACTTGAAAGCGGGGCAGAATTTCAGGAAAACGATTGCAGGGGGTAGACTGGAATTGCCCTGAAAGCATAGGAAAAGAGGCAGAACGTCGACAATGATGCACTTGGCCAAAAAGTGCGTATGCGTTTTTTCCTGAATATATTCAGGAAAAAACGCATACGCCCTTTTTGGCCAACCAAGCAAGCCTGTAAAGGAAATCTGCACTACAATGAAATCTCACTGCCCCCCCGGGCAAAGGGGCCATCTGAAAAAAGTGTAAAATCCAGAAAGGTAGGACAGGATATGGAGAACAGGGAGCCTTGTTATGCTGATTGGCAGGATGTAAATTGCCAGCAACCACCCTGGAAAAGTGTATGGTGTTTCCCGAAACACGTAAGAAACAAAGCAACACAGCCTATGGCACTTCCACTTATGGTCCTATAGCTTACAGAAATTAAAATCAAAAACAGACAGCCACCCCAATATTTGGGACGGCTGTGTTCACAAGAAGCTCGTCTACAGTATCAGGTAAATATCCCAGAAAGCAAAAAATGGATAAAGAAGTTGTGGCACGTACGTGCAATGCAATATCACTCAGCAATGAAATCTGTGTCATCAGGCCCGTAGCGGCATAGTGAGTGGATGCAGGTACGGTGATTCTACGTGAACTACGTCACACAGAAAAAGAAACATCATAAGATATCACTAATACACGGAATGTAAACTTGACTACACATGAACTGAATTACAAAACAGAACAGGGTCTCAAATTAAGAAAACCAACTAGTGCTTGCTTATGGGGAAAGGTGCGTTGGGGTGCTGCATAAAACCAGAGACTGAAATTAGCACAGATAACATTCCATAAGCCAAATATGTAATAGACAAGACCTACTCCTTGCTCAACGAAATGGACTCAACACCACATATTCAACGCCTAGGAATATACCTGACTAGGAAGAATCTTAAAACCCATGGATATATATGTCTCCGTAAGAGAATCAAGCGTGTGTACAGCGGCGGAAATGCAGCAGTGAAAATCCGATAAATCCCATTATCAAAATAAATTTCGAAAACAAAACACAAAGACAGTGAAATAGAGAGCAATTCTTAAATAATTCACTCAGGGCATGTGATGCAACCGGGATTGACCACATCTACACCCAGAGCTGGTTGAGACATAAGGCTGGACACTTCTGGCTGATAGCACTGGTGAGTTTCGGTGAGCAAATGCAGACCCTTTGAAGTCATACTTCATGGTACCCATTCCATGGGTCCCAACTCTCCAGGTTCAAGGCATTCTTCCTCCAGCTAAAACATGCATGGGAAACCCAGAGTATCGTCCACCGTGTGATTGGGAAACGATTTAAAATGCATCTCAGTTTTCGTATCCTGGTCCTCGGGTTCACCATTCCAGATGCTTTACTAACACTCTCCCCGCTTGGAGAGTCAGTGCCTTTAAACTCCTGTTTGGCACAGCTTGCCATTTCTGTGCAAGATGAACAGGAATAAGGAGAACCAATGAGAGACTAGCTGTAGGTGTCTGCACGGGCAAATGTAACGCTCATTGCCCACCTGGAAGAGGAATTAAACAAAGGCTCAGTGTGCCGTGCTGGAAACAGATTAGGGCCTGAAGCAATCCTGCGGTTTTGTGCCCAGCTCACAAGAAAGCGAGTTGAAGAAAGGAGCTCAGGGGCACTGTACTTCACAAACCTGCAGAGTTATAAATGACAGCTATCCTCCAAAAATATATTGAAGTAAGCCTGCGAAGGGGACTTGAAATCGGGGCTGAATTTCAGGAAAACGATTGCAGGGGGTAGACTGGAATTGCCCTGAAAGCATAGGAAAAGAGGCACAACGTCGACAATGATGCACTTGGACAAAAAGGGCGTATGCGTTTTTTCCTGAATATATTCAGGAAAAAACGCATACGCCCTTTTTGGCCAACCAAGCAAGCCTGTAAAGGAAATCTGCACTACAATGAAATCTCACTGCCCCCCGGGCAAAAGGGCCATCTGAAAAAAGTGTAAAATCCAGAAAGGTAGGACAGGATATGGAGAACAGGGAGCCTTGTTATGCTAATTGGCAGGATGTAAATTGCCAGCAGCCACCCTGGAGAAGTGTATGGTGTTTCCTGAAACACGTAAGAAACAAAGCAACACAGCCTATGGCACTTCCACTTATGGTCCTATAGCTTACAGAAATTAAAATCAAAAACAGACAGCCACCCCAATATTTGGGACGGCTGTGTTCACAAGAAGCTCGTCTACAGTATCAGGTAAATATCCCAGAAAGCAAAAAATGGATAAAGAAGTTGTGGCACGTACGTGCAATGCAATATCACTCAGCAATGAAATCTGTGTCATCAGGCCCGTAGCGGCATAGTGAGTGGATGCAGGTACGGTGATTCTACGTGAACTACGTCACACAGAAAAAGAAACATCATAAGATATCACTAATACACGGAATGTAAACTTGACTACACATGAACTGAATTACAAAACAGAACAGGGTCTCAAATTAAGAAAACCAACTAGTGCTTGTTTATGGGGAAAGGTGCGTTGGGGTGCTGCATAAAACCAGAGACTTAAATTAGCACAGATAACATTCCATAAGCCAAATATGTAATAGACAAGACCTACTCCTTGCTCAACGAAATGGACTCAACACCACATATTCAACGCCTAGGAATATACCTGACTAGGAAGAATCTTAAAACCCATGGATATATATGTCTCCGTAAGAGAATCAAGCGTGTGTACAGCGGAGGAAATGCAGCAGTGAAAATCCGATAAATCCCATTATCAAAATAAATTTCGAAAACAAAACACAAAGACAGTGAAATAGAGAGCAATTCTTAAATAATTCACTCAGGGCATGTGATGCAACCGGGATTGACCACATCTACACCCAGAGCTGGTTGAGACATAAGGCTGGACACTTCTGGCTGATAGCACTGGTGAGTTTCGGTGAGCAAATGCAGACCCTTTGAAGTCATACTTCATGGTACCCATTCCATGGGTCCCAACTCTCCAGGTTCAAGGCATTCTTCCTCCAGCTAAAACATGCATGGGAAACCCAGAGTATCGTCCACCGTGTGATTGGGAAACGATTTAAAATGCATCTCAGTTTTCGTATCCTGGTCCTCGGGTTCACCATTCCAGATGCTTTACTAACACTCTCCCCGCTTGGAGAGTCAGTGCCTTTAACCTCCTCTTTGGCACAGCTTGCAATTTCTGTGCAAGATGAACAGGAATAAGGAGAACCAATGAGAGACTAGCTGTAGGTGTCTGCACGGGCAAATGTAACGCTCATTGCCCACCAGGAAGAGGAATTAAACAAAGGCTCAGTGTGCCCTGCTGGAAACAGATTAGGGCCTGAAGCAATCCTGCGGTTTTGTGCCCAGCTCACAAGAAAGCGAGTTGAAGAAAGGAGCTCAGGGGCACTGTAATTCACAAACCTGCAGAGTTATAAATGACAGCTATCCTCCAAAAATATATTGAAGTAAGCCTGCGAAGGGGACTTGAAAGCGGGGCAGAATTTCAGGAAAACGATTGCAGGGGGTAGACTGGAATTGCCCTGAAAGCATAGGAAAAGAGGCAGAACGTCGACAATGATGCACTTGGCCAAAAAGTGCGTATGCGTTTTTTCCTGAATATATTCAGGAAAAAACGCATACGCCCTTTTTGGCCAACCAAGCAAGCCTGTAAAGGAAATCTGCACTACAATGAAATCTCACTGCCCCCCCGGGCAAAGGGGCCATCTGAAAAAAGTGTAAAATCCAGAAAGGTAGGACAGGATATGGAGAACAGGGAGCCTTGTTATGCTGATTGGCAGGATGTAAATTGCCAGCAACCACCCTGGAAAAGTGTATGGTGTTTCCTGAAACACGTAAGAAACAAAGCAACACAGCCTATGGCACTTCCACTTATGGTCCTATAGCTTACAGAAATTAAAATCAAAAACAGACAGCCACCCCAATATTTGGGACGGCTGTGTTCACAAGAAGCTCGTCTACAGTATCAGGTAAATATCCCAGAAAGCAAAAAATGGATAAAGAAGTTGTGGCACGTACGTGCAATGCAATATCACTCAGCAATGAAATCTGTGTCATCAGGCCCGTAGCGGCATAGTGAGTGGATGCAGGTACGGTGATTCTACGTGAACTACGTCACACAGAAAAAGAAACATCATAAGATATCACTAATACACGGAATGTAAACTTGACTACACATGAACTGAATTACAAAACAGAACAGGGTCTCAAATTAAGAAAACCAACTAGTGCTTGCTTATGGGGAAAGGTGCGTTGGGGTGCTGCATAAAACCAGAGACTGAAATTAGCACAGATAACATTCCATAAGCCAAATATGTAATAGACAAGACCTACTCCTTGCTCAACGAAATGGACTCAACACCACATATTCAACGCCTAGGAATATACCTGACTAGGAAGAATCTTAAAACCCATGGATATATATGTCTCCGTAAGAGAATCAAGCGTGTGTACAGCGGCGGAAATGCAGCAGTGAAAATCCGATAAATCCCATTATCAAAATAAATTTCGAAAACAAAACACAAAGACAGTGAAATAGAGAGCAATTCTTAACTAATTCACTCAGGGCATGTGATGCAACCGGGATTGACCACATCTACACCCAGAGCTGGTTGAGACATAAGGCTGGACACTTCTGGCTGATAGCACTGGTGAGTTTTGGTGAGCAAATGCAGACCCTTTGAAGTCATACTTCATGGTACCCATTCCATGGGTCCCAACTCTCCAGGTTCAAGGCATTCTTCCTCCAGCTAAAACATGCATGGGAAACCCAGAGTATCGTCCACCGTGTGATTGGGAAACGATTTAAAATGCATCTCAGTTTTCGTATCCTGGTCCTCGGGTTCACCATTCCAGATGCTTTACTAACACTCTCCCCGCTTGGAGAGTCAGTGCCTTTAAACTCCTGTTTGGCACAGCTTGCCATTTCTGTGCAAGATGAACAGGAATAAGGAGAACCAATGAGAGACTAGCTGTAGGTGTCTGCACGGGCAAATGTAACGCTCATTGCCCACCTGGAAGAGGAATTAAACAAAGGCTCAGTGTGCCCTGCTGGAAACAGATTATGGCCTGAAGCAATCCTGCGGTTTTGTGCCCAGCTCACAAGAAAGCGAGTTGAAGAAAGGAGCTCAGGGGCACTGTACTTCACAAACCTGCAGAGTTATAAATGACAGCTATCCTCCAAAAATATATTGAAGTAAGCCTGCGAAGGGGACTTGAAAGCGGGGCTGAATTTCAGGAAAACGATTGCAGGGGGTAGACTGGAATTGCCCTGAAAGCATAGGAAAAGAGGCACAACGTCGACAATGATGCACTTGGCCAAAAAGTGCGTATGCGTTTTTTCCTGAATATATTCAGGAAAAAACGCATACGCCCTTTTTGGCCAACCAAGCAAGCCTGTAAAGGAAATCTGCACTACAATGAAATCTCACTGCCCCCCGGGCAAAAGGGCCATCTGAAAAAAGTGTAAAATCCAGAAAGGTAGGACAGGATATGGAGAACAGGGAGCCTTGTTATGCTAATTGGCAGGATGTAAATTGCCAGCAGCCACCCTGGAGAAGTGTATGGTGTTTCCTGAAACACGTAAGAAACAAAGCAACACAGCCTATGGCACTTCCACTTATGGTCCTATAGCTTACGGAAATTAAAATCAAAAACAGACAGCCACCCCAATATTTGGGACGGCTGTGTTCACAAGAAGCTCGTCTACAGTATCAGGTAAATATCCCAGAAAGCAAAAAATGGATAAAGAAGTTCTGGCACGTACGTACAATGCAATATCACACAGCAATGAAATCTGTGTCATCAGGCCCGTAGCGGCATAGTGAGTGGATGCAGGTACGGTGATTCTACGTGAACTACGTCACACAGAAAAAGAATCATCATAAGATATCACTAATACACGAAATGTAAACTTGACTACACATGAACTGAATTACAAAAAAGAACAGGGTCTCAAATTTAGAAAACCAACTAGTGCTTGCTTATGGGGAAAGGTGCGTTGGGGTGCTGCATAAAACCAGAGACTGAAATTAGCACAGATAACTTTCCATAAGACAAATATATAATAGACAAGACCTACTCCTTGCTCAACGAAATGGACCCAACACCACATATTCAACGCCTAGGAATATACCTGACTAGGAAGAATCTAAAAACACATGGATATATATGTCTCCGTAAGAGAATCAAGCGTGTGTACAGCGGCCGAAACGCAGCAGTGAAAATCCGATAAATCCCATTATCAAAATAAATTTCGAAAACAAAACACAAAGACAGTGAAATAGAGAGCAATTCTTAAATAATTCACTCAGGGCATGTGATGCAACCGGGATTGACCACATCTACACCCAGAGCTGGTTGAGACATAAGGCTGGACACTTCAGGCTGATAGCATTGGTGAGTTTCGGTGAGCAAATGCAGACCCTTTGAAGTCATACTGCATGGTACCCATTCCATGGGTCCCAACTCTCCAGGTTCAAGGGATTCTTCCTCCAGCTAAAACATGCATGGGAAACCCAGAGTATCGTCCACCGTGTGATTGGGAAATGATTTAAAATGCATCTCAGTTTTCGTATCCTGGTCCTCGGGTTCACCATTCCAGATGCTTTACTATCACTCTCCCCGCTTGGAGAGTCAGTGCCTTTAACCTCCTGTTTCGCACAGCTTGCAATTTCTGTGCAAGATGAACAGGAATAGGGAGAACCAATGAGAGACTAGCTGTAGGTGTCTGCACGGGCAAATGTAACGCTCATTGCCCACCAGGAAGAGGAATTAAACAAAGGTTCAGTGTGCCCTGCTGGAAACAGATTAGGGCCTGAAGCAATCCTGCGGTTTTGTGCCCAGCTCACAAGAAAGCGAGTTGAAGAAAGGAGCTCAGGGGCACTGTACTTCACAAACCTGCAGAGTTATAAATGACAGCTATCCTCCAAAAATATATTGAAGTAAGCCTGCGAAGGGGACTTGAAAGCGGGGCTGAATTTCAGGAAAACGATTGCAGGGGGTAGACTGGAATTGCCCTGAAAGCATAGGAAAAGAGGCACAACGTTGACAATGATGCACTTGGCCAAAAAGGGCGTATGCGTTTTTTCCTGAATATATTCAGGAAAAAACGCATACGCCCTTTTTGGCCAACCAAGCAAGCCTGTAAAGGAAATCTGCACTACAATGAAATCTCACTGCCCCCCCGGGCAAAAGGGCCATCTGAAAAAAGTGTAAAATCCAGAAAGGTAGGACAGGATATGGAGAACAGGGAGCCTTGTTATGCTGATTGGCAGGATGTAAATTGCCAGCAGCCACTCTGGAGAAGTGTATGGTGTTTCCTGAAACACGTAAGAAACAAAGCAACACAGCCTATGGCACTTCCACTTATGGTCTTATAGCTTACGGAAATTAAAATCAAAAACAGACAGCCACCCCAATATTTGGGACGGCTGTGTTCACAAGAAGCTCATCTACAGTATCAGGTAAATATCCCAGAAAGCAAAAAATGGATAAAGAAGTTGTGGCACGTACGTACAATGCAATATCACTCAGCAATGAAATCTGTGTCATCAGGCCCGTAGCGGCATTGTGAGTGGATGCAGGTACGGTGATTCTACGTGAACTACGTCACACAGAAAAAGAAACAACATAAGATATCACTAATACACGGAATGTAAACTTGACTACACATGAACTGAATTACAAAACAGAACAGGGTCTCAAATTTAGAAAACCAACTAGTGCTTGCTTATGGGGAAAGGTGCCTTGGGGTGCTGCATAAAACCAGAGACTGAAATTAGCACAGATAACATTCCATAAGCCAAATATGTAAAAGACAAGACCTACTCCTTGCTCAACGAAATGGACTCAACACCACATATTCAACGCCTAGGAATATACCTGACTAGGAAGAATCTTAAAACCCATGGATATATATGTCTCCGTAAGAGAATCAAGTGTGTGTACAGCGGCCGAAACGCAGCAGTGAAAATCCGATAAATCCCATTATCAAAATAAATTTCGAAAACAAAACACAAAGACAGTGAAATAGAGAGCAATTCTTAAATAATTCACTCAGGGCATGTGATGCAACCGGGATTGCCCACATCTACACCCAGAGCTGGTTGAGATATAAGGCTGGACACATCAGGCTGATAGCATTGGTGAGTTTCGGTGAGCAAATGCAGACCCTTTGAAGTCATACTGCATGGTACCCATTCCATGGGTCCCAAATCTCCAGGTTCAAGGGATTCTTCCTACAGCTAAAACATGCATGGGAAACCCAGAGTATCGTCCATCGTGTGATTGGGAAACGATTTAAAATGCATCTCAGTTTTCGTATCCTGGTCCTCGGGTTCAACATTCCAGATGCTTTACTAACACTCTCCCCGCTTGCAGAGTCAGTGCCTTTAACCTCCTCTTTGGCACAGCTTGCAATTTCTGTGCAAGATGAACAGGAATAGGGAGAACCAATGAGAGACTAGCTGTAGGTGTCTGCACGGGCAAATGTAACGCTCATTGCCCACCAGGAAGGGGAATTAAACAAAGGCTCAGTGTGCCCTGCTGGAAACAGATTAGGGCCTGAAGCAACCCTGCGGTTTTGTGCCCAGCTCACAAGAAAGCGAGGTGAAGAAAGGAGCTCAGGGGCACTGTAATTCACAAATCTACAGAATTATAAATGACAGCTATCTTCCAAAAGTATATTGAAGTAAGCCTGCGAAGGGGACTTGAAAGCGGGCAGAATTTCAGGAAAACGATTGCAGGGGGTAGACAGGAATTGCCCTGAAAGCATAGGAAACGAGGCACAACGTCGACAATGATGCACTTGGCCATAAAGTGCGTATGCGTTTTTTCCTGAATATATTCTGGAAAAAACGCATACGCCCTTTTTGGCCAACCAAGCAAGCCTGTAAAGGAAATCTGCACTACAATGAAGTCTCACTGCCCCTCGGGCAAGAGGGCCATCTGAAAAAAGTGTAAAATCCAGAAAGGTAGGACAGGATATGGAGAACAGGGAGCCTTGTTATGCTGATTGGCAGGATGTAAATTGCCAGCAGCCACCCTGGAGAAGTGTATGGTGTTTCCTGAAACACGTAAGAAACAAAGCAACACAGCCTATGGCACTTCCACATATGGTCCTATAGCTTACAGAAATTAAAATCAAAAACAGACAGCCACCCCAATATTTGGGACGGCTGTGTTCACAAGAAGCTCGTCTACAGTATCAGGTAAATGTCCAAGAAAGCAAAAAATGGATAAACAAGTTGTGGCACGTACGTGCAATGCAATATCACTCAGCAATGAAATCTGTGTCATCAGGCCCGTAGCGGCATAGTGAGTGGATGCACGTACGGTGATTCTACGTGAACTACATCACACAGAAAAAGAAACATCATAAGATATCACTAATACACGGAATGTAAACTTGACTACACATGAACTGAATTACAAAACAGAACAGGGTCTCAAATTTAGAAAACCAACTAGTGCTTGCTTATGGGGAAAGGTGCGTTGGGGTGCTGCATAAAACCAGAGACTGAAATTAGCACAGATAACTTTCCATAAGCCAAATATATCATAGACAAGACCTACTCCTTGCTCAACGAAATGGACCCAACACCACATATTCAACGCCTAGGAATATACCTGACTAGGAAGAATCTTAAAACCCATGGATATATATGTCTCCGTAAGAGAATCAAGCGTGTGTACAGCGGCCGAAACGCAGCAGTAAAAATCCGATAAATCCCATTATCAAAATAAATTTCGAAAACAAAACACAAAGACAGTGAAATAGAGAGCAATTCTTAAATAATTCACTCAGGGCATGTGATGCAACCGGGATTGACCACATCTACACCCAGAGCTGGTTGAGACATAAGGCTGGACACTTCAGGCTGATAGCACTGGTGAGTTTCGGTGAGCAAATGCAGACCGTTTGAAGTCATACTGCATGGTACCCATTCCATGGGTCCCAACTCTCCAGGTTCAAGGCATTCTTCCTCCAGCTAAAACATGCATGGGAAACCCAGAGTATCGTCCACCGTGTGATTGGGAAACGATTTAAAATGCATCTCAGTTTTCGTATCCTGGTCCTCGGGTTCACCATTCCAGATGCTTTACTAACACTCTCCCCGCTTGGAGAGTCAGTGCCTTTAACCTCCTGTTTGGCACAGCTTGCCATTTCTGTGCAAGATGAACAGGAATAGGGAGA